>NW_027395666.1:1685780-2055494 GCF_004382785.1 Trichoderma ghanense
GGCGCTGGCGGACGAGGGGCTTGGGGATAGTGCGGATGTCGATGCCGTCGAGGAGGATGGCGCCGGAGGGGGTGTTTGCCATGCGGAAGAGGGCTTGGATGAGGGAGCTCTTGCCGCTGCCGCTGCGGCCGACGAGGCCGAGTTTGTGGGAGGGGGGGATGGTGAGGGTTATGTTTGTGAGCACGGGGTGGGAGGTTGAGCTGTTGGGATGGAAAGGGGGGGGGTTAGCTGTCATGGGGATCTCGTTTGAGAAGAGATGAGGAGGAGGAGGAGGAGGAGGAGGAGGAGGAGGAGGAGGAGGAGGAGGAGGAGGAGGAGGAGGAGGAGGAGGTTACGCACTCGTATTGTACGGATAGATTGGCAAATTCGATGGACCCCCGAGAAGGCCATTCTTCAGGCGGCACGAAGTTTTCTTCAGGAAGCAGTTCCGAAGGGGTCGTCTCCTCAAAGTTCTTGATGCGGGTGACTGCTCCCAGCGAAGTTTCCAGCTGTGACCAGGCGAGGATGATGCCCTTAAGGTTGAGCCCCAGGTTCATCATGTTGACGAGCGCGACGCCGAGCAGCGAAGGGTTGAGCTTGCCCCTGAGGACGACGGCGAAGACGACGAGCAGGACGGTGAGGACGGCGACGACGAGGTCGAGCACGAGGGTGAGCCAGCGCTGGATGCAGTTGAGCAGGTAGGATGGTTTCTGGGCGCTGTCGAGGAGGGCCAGGTTCTTGCGAGAGTAGGGATGGGTCCAGCCGAAGGCGCGGATGGTGGCGAGGCCGTGCATGGATTCGAGGAAGTGCGAGTATATGGGGGCTTTGTGTTCGATTCTACAGAGAGAGTTCTGATGAGTTTGGCTGGGGAGATGGAGATGGGTGAGTGGGTTGTTGGGCTTACTCTAGGATGCGGAGTTGTTTCGAGGTTCGGACGTAGAAGCGTTGGATCATGAGGAGGATGGCGATGACGAATGGGAGGGAGGCGGCGAAGTAGCTGACTGCTCCGACGGCGAGGCCGGTGACGCCTATGCAGATTGTGATGTCTATGTGATGATTGGATCAGCTTTCAAAGGAGTGAACTTCGTGCGGATGTAGCTGGGGGGATTGGTTACCAAAGAGGAAGATGGCGAGGGCAACGGGGAGGTCGATGTCTACCAGACGCAAGTCTTGACTGAATCTGTTCCATTAGGCATTGTCAGTATAAGAGCGAGAAGTGGATGATGATGGAGGTTTAGGAACAGTACTCGCCTGTTGACGAGCGAGCCAGTCTCCGAGTTGGAAAGAAACGACATAGGAGCCCTAGATACTGTCGTGTCAGTCCACTATGTCAGACAAAACAAGGCTTCTTCAATGCAAAACTGACCTCAAGACTGCGTTCAAGATTCTGGTGTGAAACTTTTTGCCGACGGTAGGTCCGAGGATCAACAAGAATTGTCTGATACGAATGTTAGTATCATCGTTGCCATTCCTAACTGTGAGTGTTTGAAGCTTGACTTGCATGATGGCCAGAGATATCAAAGTGGCCTCTATGACAGCCAGGAAAGTAAAGATGCTCAGCCAGTATCCGACGTCGTTGCTTGAGCGTCCTCGGCCGTCTCCCCACCACGTAAGCCAAACAGCTACAAACATGTCAGTTATAATATCGAGACGAAGCAAGCAAACAAGCAAATTTACTCACATCTGAAAGCCGAGCAGAAAGCTTGTCCGCCGATATATGCACCGCCTATAGCCAAGCTCAGGGGCTGCATCGCAGAAAAGTAATACTTGAAGGTGCTGCGGTCGCTCGACACCGGCTGTTGCTGTCCCCTTTCTTTATCTTTTTCTGTTTCACCATGTTGATGTGGACTGGCTCTCTTGGTTTCTTCGATTACGTCCTGCTTCGAGGTAGCCTCCTCGTCGTCGTCGCTTTCAGAATGGGGGTCTGTGATGTCGAGGCTTTGGATGTATTTGCCCGTCTCTTGGAGCTCTGCGAAGGATCCTTGTTCGACGACTCGGCCGTCTGTGCCTAGGGCGATGATGTGGTCGGCGCTGGGCAACAGATGGACTACGAAATACCAGTTAGAGGGTTACTTATCGTCATTTGTCAGGAGACTTACCGGAGTGAGTGGCGAGAATCACCGTTGTGCCGCTGCGTCGGAGAAGCCCATCTTTGCTGAAAACGCGAGCAAAGACGATGCGCTCGGTTGCCTTGTCCAGGGCGCTGAAGACGTCGTCAAAGATGGCTACGGGCTTTCGAGCGTAAACAGCTCGAGCGATGGCCTGCCAGGTGTTAGACGATCAATCCGGTCGGAGCCAAAAGACATGTTCTTACCAGTCTCTGTTTCTGGCCTCCACTCAGCTTCACCCCTTTATCGCCAACCACGGTCAAAACGCCATCTGGTAGCCGGGAAAAGTCCAAAGTCAAGTCGCAGGCCTCAATGACGGTTTCGAACCACTTATCTTCAAAGTCTCCAGACTCCGCCACGATGTTGTCTCGAATCGTTGCGTTCATGACCCAGGGGGTCTGATCACAGAAGGCGACGCTGGGTGTTGAGAGCGACACCTTTCCACCTGTCGAGCGAGTCTCGCCGAGGATGGCTTTCAGCAGACTGGACTTTCCGGAGCCGATTGGACCGACGATGATGGTGAGGGATCCTGAACGTGCTTGTGAAAAGGAGACGCTAATGTTGCTCAGCACCTTCTTGTCCTTCCAAGCAAATTCTCCCCCGTCGATGTGAATCCGCGCGCCTTCATCGGTGAAACTTTCAAGATGGCGAAGCTCAATGCTGCTCCGCTGTGATCTTTCTCCTTCACTCCACGCTGAGAGCCCAGGCCGTGCGCATATTTCGCGGTTATCAACCCTCTCGCTGAGCAGCAGAAACTCCTGGATGCGCTTGAAGCACCCGAGGGCAGAGTAGGCGGAGGAAATGTTGAAAAGGAGGTTGCTGAGCGGGTTGATCATGACGTTGAGGATGGAGAGCGCCGTGATGGCTTGTGATGCCGAGAAGGACTGGCTGTCGCTGAGTTTGGCGACGATGGCGTATGCGCCAAAAGTAGCGGCCTGGGTAAGACTGACGTTTGCATTACCTGAAAGATGAGAGGGGGGATCAGTCGGTGCTGAGATGGAAGAGTCGAAGGAGAGGGCTGAGATTGAGGTCGACTTACCGACTGTGTTGGCCCATACTGTCATCCATCGGTAGCGTTTGCCAACCCTCAGGTCATTGTCACGTTTTTGTTCGAGGAGGTCGCTGAATCGCTCAGTATATCCCAGCATCTTGACAGCCTTGATAGAGCCGAGAACTTCAGACGTGAAGTTGATACGATCCTGCGTTGCTTTCTGATAGACCGTCTGGCGTTTGACGAGGACCTTTCCAATGAACCAACACAATGCAAGGGAGACTGCCAAACATGAGCATTAGAAGAGTCAAACCCCCCGCGAAGGGAAAACTACTTTATCACTTACTCATGGCCATAGCAATGGGAGCGACAAAGACAAGTCCCAGTTGCGCGTACAGCATCCAGATTGCGATTCCGACGGTAAGTGAGTTTGCCCACGCTTCGATCAGCAAAGCGTTTGCGCGCTCGGCGAGAGTCTCGATGTCGTTGCCCATGAGCGTGAGGGCAGCTGATTCGTTCAGCTCGCTTGCCGAGAGCCTCAACATCTTGCGGTAGATGAGGCCGATTAGGCCGCCTCGAATCATGGCGTTTACTCGAAAGGTGAGGTGTTCGTACCATGCCGTTAGAATCTAGTTTTCCACGACTTAGCTCTGGAAAGAAAGGACACAGAGTGTCTGGTATCGTGAGGCAACTTACGGCGGAACCAATAAAGACAAAGGCAAAGGCACCGATCAGGCCGTAGCCAATATTGTCCGAATGCTCATCTTTGGGCATGGCGAGGAAACGCAGCGCTTGAGACACAAGGAAAGGCTGGGCAAGAGTCAAGGCAATCGTAGCCAGACGAGGAAACACAATGCCCACGATCTCGAGCTTGAGAATCCAGGCGGAGTTGAGAAAGAGGGATGCCTTGCGTCCGTCGCGAGTAACTGGCCAAAGGTCAGCTTTGCCGCAAAGAAAAGGGGGAGTGAGTAAGAGGATCTTCTTCCATTGTTCACATACCCTTGTCCCACCGCTTCGTGAAAATGATGGCCAGCTTCTCAGAGGAGAGCTTCTCGTAGATGGCCGGAAGATCGTGGAGGGTCAAGACGGTGGCCCAGCCCGAGATGAGCAGCGAGTTGAGCCAGACGAAAAAGCCACGGCTAAAGGGGCCGCTGGTGCTCTCCGTCGACGGCTCCTTGCTCGAGTCCAGCAGGATGCGCCTCTTTTCGACGTTTTCCAGCACCAGCAAGGCCAGCTTCAAGATGGTCGACGTCGATAACACTGCCGCATAGGCGACATTCACCGAGAGGAGCCATTCTGTGCGTAGCCGAGCGGCGTCGAAGAGGAGCGACGTGAAGAGATACGAGGTGAGGAGGAAGGACGGCCGGATGGACTTTACGTGCTCGATGTGCGAGAGGAGGACGATGCAGCAGGCGGCGACGAGGTTGAGGATGGCGGCGGCGAGGGAGAATCTGGTGGTGAGGCGGCGGGAGGAGGCGACGAGGGCGAGGGAGCCGACCTGGATGCCTGCATAGGCACTTGACGCGATCTTGGAATATAGTCAGAGATGTTTTTGCTGCCGCTATAGATGTTGGGACATGGTCCAGAGGTGGTAGACGGACGAGTTTGGGGGTGTAGGCTGATCGGCGCTTCGCCTTGTCTGGAGTTCGGAGGAGGTAGATGGCTCTCGGGATGGAGAAGAGGAGGAACAGGGCGGAGGGGAGCGTGGACAAGATGCTCTCCTCGAACGAAACTGTACGAGAACACTGTGTTAGCCAGGCTGTCTCTATCCAGACTTGATTCACGGTCTTTTAGTGGGAGGAATCGCACGAGTAAAGTCGAAGCCACCCCGACAGCCATCGGCCCAGACCGCCGGGCCGAAGAAGCCATCACCACACGCCGTGGCGTTGTAAGACCGGCGGCGTATCATTATGCAAACGAACTCGTACAGACAAAATATTACAACAATAATTGTTCCATGCCGCACAGCGCTACAAATTTCCAAAAGATGCCAATGCCGTAGGGCTGAAGGAATCAAGGTGTTATAAGGCTGGGTGGAGGAGAACGGGTTGCAATCTTATAAGAGCACCATGACTATTTGAGAGTCCCCCGAACATGGGTCAACTATGACTGCTACACCGCATTGGAACGGGATATGATTAATTCAGAAGACGTTACGCACGTCGCCGCCTAATACATATGTAATGTCGAATCCCGACTAACAAAAGACCCAATCAACAAGCGGAGCATGTCGCAATCAAGGCGCTGACGACTTTTGCGGCAATCGTACCCGTTGAGCTAGTCGACCGAATCATAACCCGGACAGAGTACGAAAGTGATCCTTCCAGCACTAAAAGCCAACGGTACCCGATAGGCGAGGAGGGTTGTTAGTATCAATGCTCGGCTTGTGACTGTGACTCTTATTATGGAGTCTCGGTTCGTTGACCCGGGGGTTCTAGCTTCATCTTGCCTCTGCAAGCTGCGGGGATGAAGATTCGCCATTCGGAACCTTGTGAAGCTTGTTTTCGAGGATACAGTAGTTTCCTGGAAACGCTCCTCAGAGGCCGCGTGATAGATGCGTGGCCTCGGGCGTAACCGACGGGGTTCGCTTGGCGAGAGACGCGCACTACTTGCATGAGTTGGTCGACACCAGTTCAGTTTAGGCAGGCCAAGCAGGGGTGGCGGGATATCAAGCTCTGAACTGTGGTTGTATACGGATATGACAGAAGATGCTTCACGAAAGGTCACCTGATATACAGTTTGCTGCTTCATTTATGCCTGATATTGTATTTCACTTGTTGGTTGAGCTGATATGTTGTAAATCTAATCGTCATGATCATTCAACGGCTCCATCTCGCCATTCTCATCATCAGCCGAACTCTTCTTCGCCGGCGGCGGACGCACAAACAACAACCCAATCCATGTAATCATCGACAACAGCGCAATGTAAAACCACGGCAACCCAGTCCAAACGCCCTTCTTCTGCAATCCTACATCAAAGCACCACGCCAGCACGGGACCCCCAATAAAAGAGCCAATGATCTCGCTCGTGCTCACCAGAGCATATAGCCTGGACACGAACTCGGGCTCAACGTAGTGCGTAACCGTGGCTCGGGCCAAAGGACTTGCAGCCGCGCCAAACGTTTCGACAAAGAGGCCGATGATGAACAGGACGACGTTGTGGCTAAAGCCCTCAATCACCGCACCAACAAAAAGCAGAATTGTAGAATTCCGGGTCAGGAACAGATCCTTGCTAAAGGAAGAGTAGCCGAACCGGCGGGACACGAGCATCTCCGAGATCTTGGGCAGGACGGCCAGCACGGTGAGGTTGAGAACGCCAAAGGGGGCAAGGAGGAAGCTGGTCTCGGCGAGGCGCCATCCAAAGTGCTTGCTGACGTATTGGATAATGGTGCTGGTGTATGCCGTGAATCGCGCGGCCTGGAACAGAAATGTGAGAAGAACCAGAGGGATGCTGGGGTTCTTTAACAGACCAAGCGCTGCTCTGAAATCAGCCAAGCTGCTCGATAATTGCTGCTTGAGGGCCTTGATGGACACGTCGGTGTCGCCCCTCTTTGTCTTCTTGTCGACGTGGAGCGTCTCCGGTATGAAGCAAAAGAGGAGCAAGATGAGAGGGTAGATGGACCATCCGACGAGGACGGGTATCCAGGGGCCAAGCCTCTCCATAAGGAATCCAGTGAGGAGAGGACCGGCTAGGCCACCAGCGGTGGCGCCAAAGGTAAGTTGAAGAAAGCTGGCGGCTCTATGAGATGATCCACAGTCAGTGACTTGGTTACCATGTCCATCGCGGGATAATTCGAGATTCCTCACTTGTCCTTTTCAGAACTAACGTCGGCAGCCATGGCGTAGAGCATGGACAGCACAACTGGAGTGCCTCCACCGACCACGAGAAGCAGTGAGCTGATCATGAGCAAGTAAGGGTTCTTGCGGAGAGCGTGCTGGCCGACTCTGAGCATCAACGGGCCAGAGACGGCCGCCAGGGACATGCCTGCGTAGGCGAGCATTATAGTCGGCTTGCGGCCAATCTTGTCTGCGAGCATGCCGTAAGGAAACGTTGTGAGCAGGCCTATGCACAAGTACATATGAGCGAATAAAATTTCTTCAAGAGCATATTCATCGCAGTATGCAAAGAAAGAGACGAGACAAACTCATGATGGAGTTGAACAGCCCCAACCAGCCAAGCAGATACGCCATCCGCGCCTGGACCTCGTCCGTCTTGCACTTCATCTCGTCAATCATATCCAGAGAGTCGTCTCCGTAATAGACGTGGCAGACGGTATCCTCAATGAGGCGGTATATGGGGATCATCAACAGCATGCCGCTGGCGACAATCATGAACTCGAGAAATGCAATCATCCTCACTGCTGTTTTCGGCGACTTGACCTGCCATCGCGCGGCCTTGAGGACGGGGGGCGAGGCCGCATCATGATCAGGGCGGTTCGAGCCATCGTGTTGGCGCTCGCTGTCCGCTAGAAGAGGCGCGTCGGCGGGGATGTCGAGCAGGACTTCGGCCATGGGGGACGGACAAGATGTGAAGAAATGAGTTGATATGATCTACACATCAACTTATTCAAAGACAAGGGAAGAGGAAAAAGAGAGAGGTGACAAGTTCTGGGGGCTGAGCACGGGGAGCAGGGGCAGAGGGAAAAACTGGGGGCGATTGATAAAGAGCGGATATAGACACTAATAGGCCTCCGGCTGTCCGTTTTCGAGGATCATGATCCCTGTTCAGTGATGCGACCAACAACAGCTACAGTACGTCGAGGCACCATAATGATCAGTAACTGAGATGGAATAAACAATTTGTGGAAGAGGATCGTGGCAGTATAGATCTTCTGCTCATTAGGCTAAACCAAGTTGCATGTCTCGGCGTGTGCGCCTGAAGCAGGGCTACAAGATGCAAATAGACTGGTGATGCCTTCTCGAGCCTTTGACAACCGTAGAGAAGGCTGCGGCCTGGTATTTTGTATTCAGGAGGACTGTCGGATCGGTTGGCAACACTTGGACAATGATGAGATTTACCAGTTACGTGAGATGTCAAACTTGAAATAAGAAAGTGTATGAACATTGAGCCGCTCACTAATCACTCATTTCTTCACAGAGAGCCATTTCATCATCGCAATTACTAGCATCTTGAACCCCACTCAACACAGCTCAACATTCCTAGCCAAAATCTCACATATTCAACTCCAAAATCTTCACCATCAACCACCCCATGGCCTCTAAGACTTTCAACCTTAGAACCCATAGAAAACAGAGTTTGAAAAGACAACAAGACCAAAAAGAGCATCGTCTTCCCTCAACATGGCCACTCCCCTCCGCATCGGATTCGTGCCAGAGCACTTTTCTACCCCGCTGCACTTTGCCCAGAAGCACTTTGGCCTCGATGCTACTCTGGTTCCCTTTCCCTCAGGCACCGGCCACATGATCACGGCTCTGCGGTCTGATGAGATTGATATCGGCATTGGCTTGACAGAGGCGTGGATCGCCGGGCTGGGAAAGGAGGGCGTTGAGGGCGATGGCGGATATCGCCTGGTTGGCACCTACGTCGAGACTCCTCTATGTAAGTCTCCACGGATATATCACGTAAACCACCTCGATATTACATTCTGACACAAGCATATATAAGGCTGGGCCATCTCAACCGGCGCCGAGCGCCCCGAAATCACCTCCGTCGACTCCCTCAAGGGCGGCAAGATCGGCGTCTCCCGCATCGGCTCCGGCAGCTACGTGATGGGCTACGTCCTGGCCGACCAGAACGGCTGGCTCACCCCCGGCACGGAGCCCTACTCCGACACCGTCGTGCTCAACACGTTTGAGAACCTGCGCAACGCCGTCAACTCGGGCGCGGCCGACTTCTTCATGTGGGAGCACTTTACGTCCAAGAAGTTTTACGACTCTGGCGAGATCCGCCGCGTGGGCGAGATTTACACGCCGTGGAGCAGCTGGAAGATTGTCGCGTCTACGAAGCTCGTCGCGGGTCTGGACGGGGTGGATGCGCGCGTCAAGGACTTGTTTGAGAAGCTGGATAAGGGGGTTGCTCACTTCAACGCCAACCCGGAGGAGGCGGTACAGTACATCTCGACGCACCTGGATTACTCGGCTGAGGATGCGAGGGAGTGGCTCAAGACTGTGAGGTTTCCGGCAAAGACGGAGGGCGTCAAGCCGGAGGTTGTGTCGGGGTGCGTTTCGATCTTGCGAAAGGCTGGAGTGCTGGCTGAGGGGAAGGGCATGGACGCAAACGAGATGATTGTGTGAGCGTCTACGTAGAATGCTTTTGAGTTTTTGATCAAAATCATAAAAATTATGCAAGCTTGAGTTTTCTTGATGCGCTGATCCAACGTGAAGGTGTGAGCCATCTTTAGGAGCGCCGTTTATATACCTCCTTATCCGCCATCTGCGACTGGGACTTCGCCGCACCTCCCTTTTACTATCGTTTCCCTCTGTTACCCTGTGCAACAGTTCTTTCCTATTCCTCATCAACTATATCTACGGAAACAATCCGGACACTTGGGATTCACCGGGTTGCCAGATCTCTCGGGCTTCACAATATCATCAGTATCGATTGACATCTCCTTGCCAATCTCCCTACTCGCCTCTCTACAGCGACATTGCAAGTTATGATTATTTGACTCCCTTGGCCGAAGTCGTCCATCGTTTCATCTTTGCATTCGTTTATATCTTTCTCTCTCGCACACACCCTAATGGAACCACCATGGAGCGCCGCAGCCGTGGCCCTGTCTCTACCCGAGATCCTCGGCATCATACTGGGATTCTATTTCACCCTCGAAGACTGGAGAGATCTACTTGAGTGGCCGGCATCCGCCGCACCCCTCCAGGTAAGCAGTTTATGGTTCGACTGCGGCATCGAACACTTGTGGTCAGCCCGTGATGCGTGCATCCATCTCCTCGCGGTGTCTCCGGAGCGACGGCAAATATACGCCTCCAAGATGAGGTACATGAATGTGTGGTACGCAAACGAACACAGGCACTGGTTGGCGTTTGAGGGCCTCAAATTCCGCCGACTGAAGCACTTCACGGCGACTGTCTCCTCGATCCTGCCCTTCGGCATACTGACTCATATGATGGATTACTGCGTTCGGTCGTTGCAAACATTCGACTTTAACGGACCACATGTCTCTGCCGATCTACTCGGGCTACTGCAAGACAACTGTCCGAATCTCAAGCATGCTTGGTTTCATGCGCACGAGCATCCAGGCACCACTGCTGAGTTTGCCGAGTTTATACGGAACATGCGGTTTCTGAAAGTCTTCATCTTCAAGACGGCCAGTTTTTCGAATTCTTCCAGATCTTCAATCGATGGTGACTTCCTCTCGAGCCTGGCGCGCAGAAACAGCTTAATCAACTTGCAGGTTCCGTGGGACTGGTCAGTGGATGCTGTAGATTTTGCAACAAGACAGCTCGGAGACCTGGGATCCGACGGCGGAATCGGGCCTTTTCCTTCGCTCGAGAAGCTCAGTCTTTCTGCCGCGTCGAGCGCCATGCAGAAGCTCGCCCCAATGCTGAGGAACCTCAGCTGCCTCCGTTTGACGGTCAGGGATGCAGATGCTGATGCAATAGAGCCTCTCCGGGAGCTGGTCAATCTAAGAATACTGGAAGTAACATTTAGACAATCCGCTCACATCCCGGGAGCCTCGTTGGCTGCACTTGCAACGCTGTCAAAGCTTGAGACGCTGGAATTGAAGCCTCTGTACTCTATCTTGACCAAAGTTACGTCTTGCTTCTCGGATGCCGACCTTGAGCTGGTTGCCTCCCACTGGCCACGTCTCCGCTTTCTCTCGTTCGGCGTCAACTGTGCAGTCTCGGCCAGAGGATGTCGGTCTCTTGCATTGCACTGCCGGGAACTGCGCCGATGGGAGTTGGCCGGGCCGCTCCGAGTCGATCAGCTGCTGGCAGACGGTCTGGGTGGTGTTGTCTTGTTTCCGGAGCTGGAGCACTTGCGGTTCGAGGGTTTTGCAGGCATAGTGTACGACGGAGACAGGTTCGTCTTGCTATCAACAATTCCTTGACCTGGAAGATACAAGAAGTCTACTAACATGTTTTCTAGCAGCTGGGTAGGTTCTTCCTATTTCCACTGCCTACTGGAGTGTCATTTTCCTCAGCTCAGGGAAATCGTTACGCCTCATTGTCGCATCCGGTTGAGCGAACATGCTTTTACGGAGGCGATGCTGTAGGAAGCGAGGCAGCGCGCTGGTCTTTTTCTTGACGAGCCTTGACCATGTGCTGGGATGAACCAGATGGAGGATGATTTACATTTTCTACCAGTCTACCTTATTCAAATAACCAGGTGGTAGCATGTATGTACTTTTTCAGCGCTTGGAAATGGTTTGACGGTTATTTGATGCTTGTCATTGGAGCTTCTGAAAACCTGCCAACAGCGATGAATAGTGTTTGTTATTCTTCATCACTTATCAATCTGAGCTGTCTATTGTTTAATTCGGACAGAGTATCGAGATGCTTCATTCAGTGCAAATCATCTCTCCTACCGAGCGGAATGTCCCGAGGCTGGTCTGACGTCAACAGGCCGGCAGTTTCCAGGGTATGATCGCGATAGCTCTGTTGATCTGTTGGCAACTTCTTGTGAAACAGTCAGAAAATAGTCTTGATGGTCTCTACACAGTAGCATCAAAATGAAGATAACGTTGCTTGATCGTCATGTTATTCTACTGTAAGCATTCAGGCAAAGCACAATCTTGTTTGCATGTCGCACTACCGAGGATATAGAGCTGCCACATCATCAGACATGCATACAAGGCGGCTTATAGCCCACCCAACGGCAGATGCCGAACATACATAACTTTGCCTCGCCACAATCCCCAGACACCGGCTTATCCAAGCCAACACGGAACTTTGCAGCTTCGATGACACCTACTACAACGGCCCGCCTAGGGACCTTTCAGCCAGCTATCTTACAGTAGAACTGCTCTCGAGCCGGGCGCTATGCAGGAATGCCTCGGTCCTGCTTGAGGCAAACGAGGGCGCCTCCAGCGGACCATCGCCCCGACGCATGCGAGGAGGGCGGGCCAACTCGCGGAGCTCGGGATGTTCCAGAAGGCTTGGGAGGCTTTTCGATGGGCGTTTGGCTGGCTGACTTATCGAAGGGCTGACTTATTTGCAAAAACCGGCTTGGGCGATGATGATGTATTAGCGATGTTGTACTGGCGATGTTGTATTGGCGATCTGGGGAAGGGATCAGATGGATATAAAAGTCGGGGACGAGGAGCTATCAAGGCAAGCCTCATACCAGAACTCAAGACACATTTAGCATCAGAGAGACTGAACACAATCTTCGGTTCTTGACATATATCGATACTCTTTACCACTTACACCAAGCTCTTGATCATACCACTTCACCGAGCTCTTTGATTATACACCATTACACAAGCTCTTTGATTATACATCCACAGCCACTATGCCGTCTTTCACCGTCTACACCGGATCCGAAAACGGCCATGTGAAGCCCAGCACCACCACCAAGCCCGATCAACTCACTGGCGATCAAGTCTTTCTGCGAGTGACGGCGTCGGGAATGTGCTATACAGATGTGCACTATGTAATCAATTCAAACATTGTTCTTTGCCCCTTCTCAACCAGCTGCTAACGCCAACGTCGCCATAGAAACACGGGCCCAATGCTCTCGGCCACGAAGGCATCGGCATCGTCGAGGAGACCGGCCCCTGTACGAGATACCTCAAGAAGGGCGACCGCGTAGGCTGGGGCTACCAGACGGACAGCTGCGGCCACTGCCTGGAATGCCTGCAGGGCCAAGAAATCTACTGCAAGGGGCGAGCCATCTACGGCACGGGCAATACCGACCAGGGCAGCTTCTCGTCCCACGCGGTGATGCGCGAGGCCTTTCTGTCCCCCATCCCCGACGGCATGAGCGACGAGGACGCCGCCCCCCTGCAATGTGCCGGAGCGACGGTGTTTACAGCCCTGCACGATGTCTCTTCCAACGACACCGTGGGCATCATGGGCGTTGGTGGACTCGGTCACATTGCAATCCAGTTCGCGGCCAAGCTCGGCTGTCGCGTCGTTGTCCTTTCGGGATCTGATCGAAAGAAGGAAGATGCCTTCAAGCTCGGAGCGCACAGGTTCGTCGCCATGAACGGCGGCAACGTCGAGGAGCAGCTCGGCGACTGGGACATTTCGCGTCTGCTGGTGACGACGTCCGCGCAGCCCTCGTGGGACAAGATACTGCCTCTCCTGTCGACCCGCGCACAAATCTATCCGCTGTCCGTGTCCGAGGATCAGTTCGAAATTCCGTACATGCCCATCATCATGAGGGGCATCACGATTCGCGGCAGCCTTGTGGCGACGCGGGCTGTGCACCGCAAGATGTTGGAGTTTGCGGCCTTCCATGAGATTACGCCGGTGATTCAGAAGTTTCCTATGACGGAGGAGGGCATCAACCAGGCGTTTGACAAGTTGGAGCAGGGCGAGGTGCATTATAGGGTTGTTTTGCTGCCTTCGCAGCAGTAGAGGGATGGGGTTGATGAGCGGTGCATAGCGAATGGTTGATGAAGGCCGTGGTTTGATTGTTGGCCTTTTTCTCCTCCTCCATATATAGTAGGATAGAAAACGCATAATCCACAGTCTGTTCTCATGAACTGAGTTGTCTTACCTTTCTCTTGACGCATGTGAGTAAGTGAACAGACCAGATCTTCCACACATGTATCTGATAGCTATATATGCCTTTTAACAGGTTCGCCGTTGAAATTCCACTTCAGTCTAAAGCATATCCTATGCGGTCAAAAAACACTCTTATGAAGACCCCAGCTGGCTCATGTCTACCCTTCTATATCTGTAAGCCATCGCCGCCCATCTGCCTCCTTACCGCTGCTTGAATGCCCAGTACATTCCCTGACAACATCTCACACTTCTGGAGAAGCCGATTCTTGGTCAAGTTTCCACAAGACCAACTTCAACGCAGACCTTATCTAAAGAAATGACGGCAGCTCTCTGGCATCTTAAATCCATTGGACGACCTTTTCTGCGGCAGCACTCTGCGCAGCGGACGTAGCGTGAGGGTGAAGTTTACTGTGACCCCGGTGCCGAATTCTCTTCGTGTCGAGGCTGGATGGCCATGTAGGGAACCTTTACTTCGATGACATCTTTGGGAAACTCTGTCATGTAACGGGTGAAATTGATTTGCCAGTTTGCCAGGCTGATTCAAGGGTAGCTTACGGTTCTCTGTATCTGAGAACAAGATATGGAGTAGACCGGACAGAGTGTGATACAAGATTCAGGGTTAGGGTTTGTATGCTATCGCATGGAAGATGGCATCTGTCTTTCTCAAGATGAAGAAAGTCGGAGCAAATAATCGCTTTTAGCGGCCCAAAGAGCCGATATATTCCAATTTCAGCGCAGGGACAAGATAGCTCCTGGTTGTACAACGTTTTGGCCCCTAAAGCTCATATGAGGCTACAGTGAAACAACCCTTGAGAATAGATGACAGAATCACCAATCGTGCCTCGATGAAGATAATCTCGACTTCAGCAGGTTGAAGACAGCTTGGGCGTATGACGGAGACTGCGGCAAAAACCGATGAGTCTCAGCTCCGACGCCCCCAACTCCGTTAACCTCGGCTATCTCGTCTAGCCCACTTACACCACCCTGCTTCAACACACAATCTCCGCTCGAATCAACCGTCCAAGACAACCCCCAGAATTACCTAATGCACAAGATTGCCCCAGCTGAACCGAGATGTGATCAGCAGTTCTTGTTAGGAAGTCGACGCTTATCTCGCTTGGCTCGAACAACGATAATCCCCAAAACGACCCATCAAGCTCTCTAGGAAATCATGAGCGAGATCAAGAGACGCACACGCACCGGCTGCCTCACGTGTCGGGCCAGGCGCGTCAAATGTGACGAGCAGAAGCCCGCCTGCAACCGCTGCATCAACGCCAACGTCGAGTGCGCGGGATACGCGCCCAAGCGGCACATCAACGTGCGGCTCCCCGGCCAGCGGGCATCTACATCACAGTCACAAGCACAATCTCAGGCAGCCTCACCTACAACAACAACAACAACAACAACAACAACAACAACAAACCTCAACGATGACGAAGCGCGCTCTCCGCGGCGCCCGGTTCATCCGCCCCCCCTGCCGAGCGGCCCGCCCTCCGTCCCGGCCGCTTCCTCTCCGGCCGGAGATGCCGCCGCTTGTGCGCCGCCGCTGCCCCGACCCCAGTTCCGCCACGATGGCCTCCCGCTGGTAGGCCTGCCCAGCAACCCGCGGCTGTCCCAGCGGCCGTGCGCGGCGGCCCGCGAGGTCCTCGCCTACCACCAGGTCTTCTTCCGCACGCTGCCGATGCTGTTCCCTGCGAACCGCTTGTCCTTCTGGAGGGACCGTCTGTGCGATGAAGCCTGGTGTGTCGAGTATGCGCAGCGCGGGCTGCTTGCTCTTGGCTGCATGCATCGCGCTGCTCTCATGACGTCCATGTTTGGCGAATACGACCAGGCTCGTGGGCTGGACGCCAAGGTCATTGCCGTGCAGGAGTACACGCAGGCGTTGCAGGAACTGTCGAGCCATTTTCTTGCAGCCAAGAAGGCGCCCGAGATCTTGTCGGCCGTCATGATACTCATGGCCTACTTTGAGGTGAGCGAGGCACTCTCGGAGATGAAATAGTACCAGAAAACTCTTGAGACATATAGTTCTAACCGGATGACATCTCCCTGTATAGTGCTTTGCGAGCAACATTCCTGCGGCATATGGCCATGTCCGCACTGCCAAGTACTACCTTGCAAAATACAGGAGAACCTATCCGCAAAATTGTTCCAACCCTACCATGGATGCTCTGGAAACCGCCGTGCAGACTCTCGCGTGGACCTGCTATCTGGCTGTGCCGCTTCCCGGCATGCTGCTTTCTGATAACGGCCCAGGGTACAGAGGGTCGTTGATCGGAGAAGATCGGCCCCTCTCGCTGCGTTTCTTGGAGGTCCTGGTAGACTATGGTATTTATGACGAGATATGGAATCTTACTCCATCTCAACAGGATCCATCCGCACTGCTCAAGAATGTTTACCGGTTCCAGAGAGAACTAGGCCAATGGACATCATATCATGTCGAAGACTATCCGCATCTTGAGACAGATACAGCAACTCTCGCTAGCCTTGAACAGTCCGGAGAATGCCACTACCCAATCCCCCCGTCCCCCTTCTTGGCACTGTCCCCAGACCTGTGCTTCTCAGGGGCACTGTACAACTTTATCATGGCTCGCGTGTCGTGGATTCTCTGCCTCTATGACAAGAACCAGGACGCGAAGAAGCTGGAGTCTGAGGCGTACATGTACTTCTACCAGACCTTGCGGTTTGCAGCAACCTACGCCATGAGCAGCTCCAAGACTCTTCCGAACAGCACATATTCTACAAATACTTTTGTGTCCAGCGAGGAGTTGGACAGGAGCTTCCTTCCCATGCTCTACATCACTGGCCAGTGCAGCCCTCAGCCGTCGTGGCTTCGCTGGATAGCGCAGCTGATGAAGCAGATTGGAGAGCAAGGGCTGTTCAACGGCTTCGTTCTATCCGCCAGTCTCCAGGTCTTTCACAAGATGGAAGTGAGCCACAACCTGGTCTCGTCGGATGGCATCGAACGATATCCCAGCCCAGCGCTGCGCATCATCTCGACGCTCATCCCAGAGACCAATGCCCAGGGCTTTGTGTGCTATTATGCGAAGCCCTCTCGCGCGAACAGTGACTGGGCTAACACGGACTCCCCTTCCTATCACCCCATCGCTCAGGCGCGGTTCTCTACTCAGCTGGACGATGATAATGCGGCGAAGCGGGAGATTGAGATGTATGACGAGCAGCGATCCAGGGCAGAGCGGTTCACTGCCGAGTGGGTTATTAGTCGCCCGGTGGCGAGCGGTTGGAAGAGCCGCTTCGGAGAGGTGGACTTTAATCTTGATAATGTGCTTCATGACCATATCAACGGTGGCCGCTTGTTGCCAATGGCTCAGTAGTCTACCAGATGAAACCACAGCCTTTTGTTAGGCCTGTCTCTCGAATCGTCAAGAGGACGTGCCAGTCAACTCTGTGTATCCAGATATCGGATCCTGCTGCAATGGCTTCGCTCAGAATATCCCCTTTCACGGTACGGTTAAGCGTTGAACATTATCCGCCAGGAACCCTTACACCATCTGACGCCGGATGCATCGTATCTACGAGTATTATTCCAAGTGACTCAACTCAACTGCCGTGAACATCTACCTCTTCAATCTTCCTTGGAAATGTTTTCATGATTTCCAACAATTCCAATAACTAGGCACTTACACGGATAGAAGGGGCCACGAGACGTGATACTAAGCAATTTAACTAACTGTCATTGTAAAGAAGTCCAGCGTGCTGGAGAAAACGGCCCAATCCTCCTGCAAGACTTCCACCTAATCGATCTCCTCTCACACCTTGACCGCGAAAGAATCCCCGAGCGAGTCGTCCACGCAAAGGGCGGCGGCGCCCACGGCTACTACCGAACCACCAACCCCCTCGACGACGACCTCTGCCTCGCAGACAATCTTCTCCGCACAAGGCAAAGAATGCCCCATCACCGTCCGCTTCTCAACCGTCGGCGGCGAAAGCGGTTCCCACGACCACGCTCGAGATCCGCGCAGCTTCTCCATCTGCCTGAATGAGAATGTCAAGAATTATTTTGCGGAGATTGAGCAGATTGCCTTTAGCCCATCTCATCTGCCTCCAGGTCAGTCCATATCTGCTACAGCATGTTACCATGGACAAATACTGATCTTACAGTGACTCAATCTAGGAATTGAGCCCTCTGCCGATCCTGTCCTCCAAGGCCGCCTGTTCTCGTACCCCGACACGCATCGTCACCGTCTCGGAGCAGACTACCAGCAACTCCCCGTCAACGCCCCTCGCACGGGCTACCACATGGCCAACTTGCCAGCGAGACGGCCCCATGGCCTTCTACAACCAGGGTTCACGGCCAAACTACCTCTCGTCCATCGATCCCATCCCCTTCAAAGAGCGCAAGACCCACCTAGACGAAACTTATGGTCACTTCGTCGGCAAGGCCATCACGTTTCTGTCAGAGATTTGGCCGGAGGACTTTAACCAGCCGCGTGTCCTCTGGGAGAGGGTGTTTGACGATGCCGCCAGGGAGAGGTTCATCAACAACGTGGCGGGCAATATGGGCACTTGCACTGAAAAGGAGATTATTCGACGCCAGATTGGCATCTTTCGCGGGGTGTCTGATGATTTGGCCACCAGGCTGGAGAAGGCTACGGGCGTCAAGGGGTATCCGGGTATTAGTGGGCTTGTCTTCAACGGCTGTCATAATGGGATGGCGAAGGCTGCTGCTTTGCGGGCTGCGAACGGCCAGGAGAGACCTCACTTTAACGAGAGTAACGGAGCGCCCTTTGCTGGGACTCGCGACTAGAGGAGGTTACGTTGCATACATGGATTGAAATCAATGGTGATAACAATGTTCAGTGACAATTTGAATACAGAACTTTGCAAAGGGAAGTGATGCTGCAAAGTGTTCAACGTCGAAATACACATCAACTATTCGACCGAGTCTAAAATTGGGCGTGACGGAGGCAGATGATTGCTTGCGGCAGCACTGTTCATGGCTTTTATGAGAATTGAACAAGAAAACACTTCATGCGCAGAGATTGGTTAAAGCGCATGCATCGTCTGACCTCTGTCAAACCCAAAATTCGAAGGAGGCGATGTGCAGTGATCAGTTGATCATGGCGTTTGTTGAAGAGCCTGGCGCTACTTACATGCAAGACAAGTATCGGTATGCTGATGCTCGCATGTACCCCCTCAACTCTCTATACCTTGCACGTACCTCATCAACAATGAACAGGATCTCTCCTCTATCATGTATCTTCGTGCCTGTCCTTGGTATATAGGTGGAAAAGTCCAATCTGCTAGGCGGATGTTATGTTGAGGTTGCGCCCATTTCATGGCGACAAGGCGTGCTTTTGCGTCATGTCTTGCCTCCGGTGTCTTCTTACTCGACCCTACTACGCTCTCGATATGTAAGACGCCATGTCCCAACACTCGTGTTGCTTACAGTATGTGTGCATGTCTCAGAGGTGACATTTCGATAAGAGTGCTCGCTGATGTGCTACAACTAGACTGCTCGACAAAGATAAGAGATCCACGTTCAGAGCCAGACCCGCGTCAATTATAGTGGTTGAGCAACTAATAAAGACCCGACCCTAAGGCCGAAACTAGGCCTTGACGGATCCTCCACCTCGTTCGGGCTGATTTTGTCCTCGAACTCGTCATCTCTCTCTCTTATGCCACAATCGCAGTCGGGCTGCGAAGCAACAAAGTCGCCTGGAGCGATAGAAAGCGGCCTGCTCGTACCCGTGCCTCAGTAGCTGACTGTTAACCTGCCATTTCCGAAGCGCTTCCATGGACACACAGAATACACGCGACCACAGCATGACCGGACCTTGATCACGGGCCCAGCAGTCGAGAGCGAAGAGCGAAGAGCGAAGAGGCGCCGAACACCATAGACGATAGATCGATAGAGAGTAATACCATACGCAAGACGGGCAAACCGAGCAAAAGACACAAAAGCGGTGATGCCTTCATCCGACGGCCTAGAGAGGAGACGGGCCTCGCTCGGCGCCGCCAGTCTGGCAACGTCGGATGGCCGGGCGCCGGCAGTTGGCTTTCGCGAGCGCCTCGGCCTGGCAGGCATCGCGAGGAGGACGCTGGGGATATCCTTCCTGCTGCTCACCGTCTTCCTGTGGACGCTGTCCAACTTTCTCGCCAGCGTCAGAAGCCTATTTGTACCTTGCGTAGAGCCATACATTACGGAGAAGCTGACATTGAAGGTTGGGTGTAGTTCATCTTCTCCTCCGAAACCTACGACAAGCCCTTCTTCCTCGTCTACTTCAACACCTCCATGTTCGCCCTCTCCCTGATCCCCATGTTCATCCGCTACCTCGCGCAGAGAGGAATCCACGGCCTGCGAAGCGACGTCCGGCGCATGTGGGCGCAGCACCGCTTCCACGACGCAGCAACCAGGCCACCAACAGACGAAGAAGAGCACCATCGCCAAGCCCACGAGCGGCTGCTGGTCGACGAGCGAGACCCCACGGCGGCAACAGCAGCAACAAGACATGCAGCCTGGAGTAGCGCCGCAGCGGCTCCGGGGACGGGGGAGAAGCTCGACTTCCGAGAAACGGCAGTGCTGAGCTTCGAGTTCTGCATGCTGTGGTTCATGGCAAACTACCTGGCCTCGGCGTGCCTCGAGCACACGAGCGTCGCCAGCGTCACGATCCTCACGTCCACGAGCAGCGTCTGGACGCTCGTCTTCGGCTCCCTGTTTGGCGTCGAGACGTTTTCCCTGCGCAAGCTGATTGGCGTCGTGGCGTCCCTGGCCGGCATCGTCCTCATCTCCATGGTGGACCTGTCGGGCACGAGCGACGACAACAGGGGGTCGTTCCCGCACAAGACGCCCGGGCAGATTGCGCTGGGAGACGCCATGGCCTTTCTGAGCGCCGTCGTCTACGGCATCTATGTCACGGTGATGAAGCGGCGGGTGGGCGACGAGGACAAGGTCAACATGCAGCTGTTCTTTGGGCTGGTGGGCTTGTTTAACCTGGTGCTGCTGTGGCCGCTCTTTTTCATACTTCACTGGACCGGCATGGAACCGGTAGGATTGTCCCTGGAAGAGCATCTACGCCTTGGACGGTATTGCTAACGGGGAGTACCAACAACAGTTTGAGCTGCCGCCTACGAGCCAGATTTGGGCCATCATCATAGTAAGTCAAGCACCTCTCGTTTCCCAGCGTTTCCCTCCCCTACCGAGTTCCGCTACTCACACTCGCTCCCAGATCAATGCCGTCGCGTCCTTTGTCAGCGACATCTCCTGGGCCCTGGCGATGCTCCTGACGACGCCGCTGGTCGTCACCGTGGGCCTGTCGCTGACCATCCCGCTGTCGCTCATCGGCGAGATGGTGCAGTACCAGCAGTACTCGAGCTTTGTCTACTGGATCGGTGCGGCCGTCGTCTTTGTCTCGTTTGTCTTTGTTAACCACGAGACAAAGGAGGAGGACACGGGCAAGGTGGCGACCGGTGCGACTGATGTCGATGCCGACGACGAGGGCGTTGGGTATGGAACGCCTTGATGAGCGAATGTACATGTAGCCTGATTGGATTCATCCGGGCATACGAGCGTTATATATATGTTATATATCCCCTTAGAATGAGTATCCATCACTATTTTCTCGTCTTTCCCCACGACTTCATCACCACCCTAGTTGCTCGCGCTAGCGCTATTGAACTGATGAGGATCGCATTTTGAAGTCCGTCCATGAATCCGCATACGGCTTTAAAAAGCCCATTTACTAGTAGAGAGACCCGCAATATCGACTCCGATGAGGCGCTTAAATCCCGATCGTGGCGAGTTGGTCCAATAAAGAGAGAAAAATCCCCAGGCGGACTTTGCTGGTATCCCATTCGGGGAGCCTCTACACTGCAGAGTCCTCTCGGCGTTGAGCCATTTTGCATGTACATTCGCTGTCTGGGGTCTTGAACTGTCAATCATTGACCATACTCGTACAAGCATCGTGAGTTTTACCCCTGCGCACTACCATCAGCTACTTATATCAAGTCGGATGTGCTCACACTCGTACCTTATCAATAATGGTAGTGCTTCACCGAGAGAAAGGAGAGATCAGATACAACGGCCAACTCCCAAGATAAAGCCGACCTGTTCCAGCTGGTCCAGCTGAAAAGGAAATCAAACCAAAGAGGCCCGTGACCGACAGTCGGGCTACTTCTCCCCCCTTGCAGCTCAAAAGGCACGAGATCAAAGAAACGCAAGACTTGGCCATTGCGAAGCCAGACAAGCAAAGCACATGCCATTGATTATTGCCTTTCCGGTCACATTCTCAGATCGTTTTATGCTCAATCTATGCTTACAATTTGGCTCTTTGCTGTACATCCACGCAAACTTCGAATCGAAAAGCATCTCCTGAATGACCTGCAAACAGGCTCTTTTGCTTATACGGTTACACACTCACACAGCACAAGGAAACTGCAGGACAAACCCCCCCTCAGATGACGCGGGAGCCTGTCAAACGCTCTTGTATGTCCGTCTGTCTGTCTGCTTCCTTGACATTATCCCTCGCCTTTGTGTGTTCGGAAAGAGCCAAGGGTAGGTAGAAATCCCGGAAGCTTGACGTTTTCTTCAGTCCGAGGTCTTAGACAAAGTGGTACCTGCTGCCTGGCACTTGTTCCGTAAGGTAGGTAGGCATCACATGGTACATACGCATTGTCTTTGGCCTCCTTCTTTTGTTCGAAGCGATTTCTCGAGGGCTGCCTCGTGCTGGTCTCTCTATTTGCTCGTTTCCTTGATCATAGGACTGTTTCTGAGAACATTACGCCTCTTATTATACCCTTCCTTACCTACCTTACTATACTCGGCTCTTTGCGAGGAGTTGCATCGACATCCGATACCATTCTCCCTACAGCATCTCACATATTGCATCTCCATCATACCCATTCTCTTCTGTTCCTTTCATTTCTTTCCAAGGACGACCTTGCTTGACAATCCTCACCTTATTCATCTCCCACGGCCGCATCTCCCCGTAACAATGTCCTCTCCCACCACCAAATCCCTCGCCGTCGACATCATCGCCTCCACAAGGTCGATGCACACCAGAATCAACAAGCTGGTGACATCCCGGGTGCCGCTCGCCCTCCCTCCACGGTCTCACGATGCCGGCGCGTACATCAGCGGCCTGCTGCACATTCTGCCCGTGTACATGACCTTTGAGACGCTATGGCTGGACATAATCTCCAGTACTCCCGCTGGAGAAGAGGCGGATGATGCACTTATCGATGCAGAGAGCGGAGATGTGCATCCGCCCGCGAAAGACGGCAAAGCTGGAGCTCCCGAGGTATCAAAACGCGTCCGCAAGATTCTCGTAGCTCTGTACCTGCCCCAGCTCTTCCGTTCAGACCGTCTCCGAGGCGACATCAAATCCATGACGGGCTGGTCCGACGACGTCCTCGACCGCCAAATCCAAGCCATCAAAGCAACTGGCCAACTATCCGCCTTCCTCTCACACATCAAGCAAGCCGTCCACGCAAAGCCGCACGTCCTCATCGCCTACTCGTACAACCTCCTCATGGCCCTCTTCGCCGGCGGCCGCTACATCAGAGCGTCCCTGGAGAAGGCCGGCGACGAGTTCTGGGCAACCGTCCCAGAGCCCATCAAGCCGACGATGCAGCCGTGCGAGCCGAGACCAGGAGCTGCTGCCGGCGTTGCGTCCTTTTCTCCGCTTGAGCTGACGGGCGATGATGGCCTCGGCACACGTTCTTGCGATGGGTTTCTGCAGTTTTGGCACTTTGATTCACCAGAGGACGGCGAGGACTTTAAGCGACACTATAAGGAGAGACTGCTCAAGTGGGAGGATACGCTGACTGCTGACGAGCGGGAGCATATCCTGCAAGAGTCCGTCATCATATTGGAGAGCATCGGACAGATTGTCGGCCAGCTGGATGGCGTCTACGCGGACGAGCAGGAAGAGAGGCCCAGCGTCCAGATCCCCTTGAGGAGGCCGTCCTTGGCCAGCCACTTTATGCAGGCCCAGTTCGTGGCTCGTCTCCGCGACAGCTTCTTGGTTGCCAGGGAAAGGGGCGTGGGAAATCCGTCCCGGAGCCGATCGGTTGATACGGAGGCGAGTGAGAGGGACGAGCCAGAGGACGTGGAGGATGAGAGTGCCCAGCATGATGGAATCACTTGCGCTTCCAAGTCTATGAGATTTGCCAAGGCGCTGCCGATTCCTCCTCGCAAGAAGGGTCGGGGTGGTGTTGTCATGGAGGAGGATGGCAAGTCGCGCGCGGGATGGCCAATGCACATTGTCGATGCCATGGCGGCCAGGCCAATCTTCGCGTGGATCGTCGGCTTGTTGATATTGTATGTGATTGTTCGCGTCAGGGGGGTTGTGAGCGCTTAGTGGGACACCACCGTTGTCGAGTGAGCGTTGAAGCATACACGCATACCGGGATACCTTACATGTGTATCGGCACAAGCCGTTTTATACATGTGGTTTGATGATAGACGAATTCATGTTCCTAGAGACAGCCCTAGATAGTTGGATACCAGCAGCATTTTCTTACAAGAATTGTCATTGCATTTTCTTTTCATCGCGCCCCTTCACGTTCATAAGGTTGTTGAATTTGGTTGGTTTCATTTTGTTTTGCATGTATTTGACCATCAAGGCTCAAAACAGGTGCTTCTATGCTTGGCTATGCCCACAGCTAACCCTACAAACGCCACGGCTATGCTCCTAACAATGAATTTTCCCAAAGAAGAAGAATAATAATAACAACAACATGCAAATACTCCCTCTTTATCAGACAGACAGCGTACATGGCTCGAAAGCGCTTTCCGTACAATGCTTGCTCATACACTACAAGCCCATATGTCGTTTCCCCCCCCCNATGGAGTCCGAGAAAGAGAAACCACGCGAAGGGGAAAAAAAAGCAAAGGGCTCAAAGACAGGCCAATAGTTCGAAACCGCCATCCCTCATTTTCATATACTCGTCATCCCTTTTGTTGCTCTTTATTTCTCTTGGTTTCTTTTTTTTTTTTTTCTTTTTCTTTCCGTAACTTTGTCCGTTATTCGTCGTCGTCATCAGGGGTATCCCAATCATCTCCCGCATCCGCCCAGCCCGCCAAATGTCGCTCGCCTCCAAACTCGCCCACCTGCCGCAGGTACCGCGCCCGGGACTCGTCCTGCTGCCACTGCCGAACAATGTAGTCGTCCGAGGCGGTGACGAGCTTCCCGTCGTGAGACCAGCTGAGGGTGGTGACTTCGCGGCTGTGGCCGCGGATGAGGGGCGTGCCGAGGCGCGAGATGGGGATCAGGGGCGTGGCAGACGAGCCAAAGGCAGACGGCGTGGAGATGCTCTGCGATGGGGTGGCAAAGGAGGGTTCGGCGGCCAGGTGGGAGCGTCTGGCCCAGGCGCTGCGGATATATCGTTCGTCGGTCGGGAAGAGGAGGGCGCAGCCGTCAGTGCTGCCCACGGCGAGAAGTTCCGAGGAGCCGTTGATGCCGGGGCGGATGTCGCACTTGACGTAGAAGGACTGGGCGCGGAAGAGCTCGTGCTTGAAGCCGTACATGGGCCCCAGGCCGTGGGCGCCGTTGGGCCTGCGCTTGGTTGCTCCGTCCTCAAGCTCCGGCGCATGGCCCAACATCAAGTGGCTGGTAGAGTAGGCGTAGACGGTGCTGTCCTTGCAAACGGCGTAGAGGCGGGCGGCGTCGGAGCTGAGGGCCAAGGAGGTGATGCCGTAGGAGCGCCACGTGTGGCCTCGTGGCTCCTGCGTCACGGCGAGGGGCGTCTCTTCGGCCTGCCGCCGAGGCTTGATATATCGCGTGTCCCAAAGCTTGATGGAAGCGTTGGCCTCGGAGGCAGAGAGCAACAGGTGCTCGCGGCCCGGTGGCATCCAGTGGATGGCGGTGACAGACGCTGATGAGGTATTGCCCTGCACCGTGCGCTCGTGGGCGTTGTCAATGGTATTCACGCCCTTGGCCTGAAGGGGCTCGAGGGAAGTGTCGCGCTGGCCGATACCACTGGGGCATGAAAAGCTGTTGACTGGTGATGAGGAGCATCGCAGGTCCCAGATCTGGATCCGACCAGCCCGGTCGGACGAGGCAATGACGTTGCCGGCTGCCTCGCCGGGCTGAAATGCAACCTGCCGCAGTGAGTCCCAGTGACCTCCTCCAAGCTCGGCGGCAACCGTTTGCGTAGGAACGTCGAGGATCCGGCCGCTGCGGTCACCGCACGCCGTCGCCAGGCGCATATCATCTTGTGAGAACGCCAGATCCATAATCGCGTTGTCGTGGACGGAGATGTACACGTCGACTTTTGAGTCGTCCAGGTCATCGCTCAGGGTGGTGTTAAAGAGGCGAACGCACCCCTGCTCATCACCAATGGCTGTAACTGAAGCCTTGTGGCAGCTGGCCAGACTAAACGGAATCGTATTACCGCCTCCGCTCGAGGAGACGCAGTGGTGAAGATCGTTGCTTCGGCTGTAAAACGAGGCCGTCTCGATCCTCGGGTCACAGGCCGGGTGGCTCAGATGCTGTCTGCCGTGGTGCAAAGAGAAGCCGTGCTCACGGTCAAGGAGGTGAGATTCAAACCCACGATCCCGGAACTTGCGCACGTGCTTGGGCTGATATCCCTCCAGCTGCTGTGGGAAGGAAATCAGCAACAATCCATGAAAGAAAAGCTTGAGGCGAGCATACCAAGGGGGCTTTTGGGTCGGCGGCAAATAGCCTCTGTGGAGTGAGTGCCGACTTGTCTTGCCCACGGGAACCACTGCGGCTGGCCTTGAAGAAGAGATTCTTGGAGACTGTTAGCAACCGACGTTCCTTCCACCCCTGGACCATGAATCCCGAGTTACCAAAGTTGCCTTCCGCCTGTCCCCCAAGCTTTCAAGAGTCTCCTTTGTCCTGGAGCCATCCTCAGACAGGCCTTCGGTCATGGTCAGATCCTCCTCGATAATGGTGCCGTTGATTAGACCCTGGAGGCCGTACTGCGAATCGCCCGCGATTCTCCTCCTCTTTGCACCCTCTGCCCGCGTCTCCCCCAACAGCCTCTTGTGCTCTCCGCTAACGCCCAGCCGCTCACTGGGAGAGGGAGGACACAGCGGATCCGAGCTCAGCGGATCGCTTAGAAAGGACATGGGCGAGGCCAGCTGGCGATTGTTGACAGAGGCGCCATCCAGCATGCCCAGGACTGAGCGTCCGCTGGGCAGAGACGACCGCGGCGTGAAAAAGCGGCCGAACCTGCGCGGCGTCACCGAGGGGTTTCGTCGTTCCTTGCGCCGCGTCGACCTGATGGGCGACAGCAGCACGCTGGAGCTGGCTGGAGAGGACGCATTGGCGGGCGGGCTCGAGGGGACGGCATCAGATGCGGTAGACGGGCCATAATGATAATGCACCATGTTGCTCGGGAGGGCGACGAGATGGCGATGCCTTGTCCCAAGGCCGAGGCGAAGACGGACACGGACACGGGCGAGAGGTGACGGGCGACGATGACGATGACGAGATGCAAGAGGGCCTAGGCGAGTCGAATCATGGCAAGGGAGGCCAGAGGTTGAAGAGCTTTTGGAGGCAATAAGCGGAGACGTGCTGCTGGTGCTGGATAAGCGAAAATGGCTGAGGCGAGGGACATGGACGCAAAGTGGAGAGACGCGGTCTCACGACGCGGGAGCGTGTAAATGGGATCCGATGGCGCGTTTTTGGCGGTTGGCGCCCCGAACAGCTGCTCCAGCATGCTATAGGCGGCAGGGCGCTGAAGGGCCGCCTGGCACGGGGGGATCTGCAGGGGAGCTGGAGCTGGCATGGAGCGCTGTCAGGCGGCGTTCAGTGGCCCGCTGGAGTCGCGCCACAGGCGGGTGTGCCTTGCCCGATTCGATCCAGCGTTGACGAGATGCAGCGAGCATGCTTAGCTGGCGATGACTTGCAATGTTTGTTGTGATTCCGTGGTAGACGTGTTTCCCATACGCCATGTTCGTATTCTGTTTCTGACTCCGTTAGCCAAAATTACATAGGCATCAACCACGCAGTTGTCCTTTTGCGTCAACGAGACTTGAGTTTTCTTTCAGCATCGTAATGAAACAGGTGCGTCACCGCCTGCAATGGCTAAAAGTACATGTAGGTATGTACCTAGTAGGTAGTTCGGCTCCAGAGGACGAGACTGTTGCACGTTTAGCAATTGACTTGTACCCTGGTAATGAAGATGTCTATCAAGACTACCTGATAATGTTTTGAGCTGAGATGACTATCACTGCGCTACGGGACATGAATTCCACACGTGGACGAAGGTGCTTGTGAAAGCCGAGTTCCAGCCAGGGCTGATAGTGCAGCGCCCTTGATGTAAGGTATGTATATCAGCTCTACGAAGTCCCAACATTGTACGAAACATCGACTACTGAATAAAAATGAATATTTTGCCCTTCCGATTGAGAGTGAGATTCCAATATTTTCTTGACGAGGCTGATGCTGCAGCACGTGGTGGCTCAATCTTGCGTAAAAAACACCGAACCCACGACACGTAAAACACGTCCATGTCAATGTGTCAATATTCATCTGCCATCGGCCACAGAGCGCACGAATCAAGAGGCGAGTCGCTGGTGTAATTAAAGCCAAACCGCGCGGTGACGTGCTTTATGCATGTGGGTGACGGGCGATGCCACATTATGATAAGATAGGAAAGACGTTCTTTTCTACATGTTATATCATGCCGTTTGAGCTTAGAAAGCTCTCACAGTAAGGATCCATCCACTTGAAGAGTCATAGTCGTACACAAGATCTGTTCATTTCTTGCTGACAAAGTACGCATATGCTTTTGAGGTTTGATTAGACTTGGTTCTTAGACCACAAACCCAGATGAATTGCCACCCGGCTGGACTATCAGGTACCTCAGTTATGAACAGGCGCGTTTCCATAGGACTCGAAGCTGCTAGAAATACGCCACAACGTTCGGCTTTCTGCCAACCACACACCTTTTAATCTGAAAGATTTACGACTAGAAAATTTTGCCTGCATCTGTTCGGTATACTTCGTACGGTGCGGTATGTTCAGCCTTTTGTTGGCTACCTCTGAACAGGCTGAGCACGTGCCCAAATACGAACAGCTGGCATCTGCCTCAAACCTCTGCAATGCGCTTGTTCAATGCGCTTGTTCATCTTCAAGAAGCCACTTCGGCCGCTGAATATCTCGAGCTTCTTGGTATAAATCGCACAGATTTTCCAGCTGGAGTGACCTCCATTCCCTAAGCATTCCCCTCGTTATCATCATCAACTCCCTCTACAAAGAGTTGATACAGACAAACATTCATCCAACCTCGAAAGCGGTAAGTCGCCCTTGTCTCTGGCACTCCGTTACCTTACGCGCACCACAGCTAGCCCCAAACAGGCATAGTGGCTGGCATAATCCGGTGCGCTATGGTGTCATTTGCCGTGATTCATCCTCCAACTCCGTCCTCGTGCATCTCATGTCCGGCTGCCTCTCCTTGCCTCTCGCCTCTTGCATATTCAGCTTGCAGCTTGTCATTGACACGATACTGGCAGATACCGGTTCATCCCCATTCTATCGCTGCTCGATCGCTTCCTCAGCACCGGCTTCAGCTACCCGCCATGTGCCGTTTTCTGGTACGTCATCCCCCGGGGAACCATGGAATTCATCAACTCCAAGAATTGCCCCAATTCCGAGATCGGGGTCTTGCGCCTGACGACTAACACAATCACTCGCTCTCTAGGTCTACAAAGGCAGCGACGAGATCCTGCTGTCGAAGCTGATTCTCGATCCGACCCATTCTATTCTCAAGCAGTCGTTTGACTCTCGGTTGCGACTGGTAAGCCATGGCCCTCTCCTTCGCCCTGTTCCTCGCCACAACCCTCACCGTCGGACCCAGCTGACATCTTCTCTTTCTCACACATCTAGGACACGCGACGAGGCCAGAACAACGCCGACGGCTTTGGCATAGGCTTCTATACCGATCCCAAGCTGGGCTCAGCTCCCTGCCTGTTCACCTCGACGATCCCCGCGTGGAATTGCACGAACCTCCAGCGCATTGCGTCCAAGACAGCGTCCCGATTGATCTTCGGCCATGTTCGCGCCACGACCGAGGGCTCCTTGAGCGAGGACAACTGCCATCCCTTTACACATGGAAGCCTGATGTGGATGCACAATGGCGGACTCGGCGGATGGAAGCACATCAAGCGGCCCCTGGGAAGCTTGTTGGCAGACAAATGGTATCTGGGCGTCAAGGGAGGGACGGACAGCGAGTGGGCCTTTGCTCTGTTTCTCAACACCCTCGAGCAGTCGGGCTTTGACCCGAGCGCTTGCCCGCCCAACGGATTCGGACCTACGGTGTTGCGAAAGGCGATGGAGAAGACGATTGCCCAGATCAACGAACTGACAGACTCGATTCCGCAAAGCGTCCTGCAAAATGAAGACGTCGATACCAGAAGTCTGTTGAACTTTGCCGTGACAGATGGCCACAGCGTCATTTGCACCCGTTACATCAGCAGCTCCAAGGACGAGGCCGCCAGTCTATACTACTCTTCTGGAACACAATGGGTGACAAAAACCTCCTCGCCGGACGATAGACAGTACCAGATGGACAGAAAGGACAAGGGGGGTGACATTGTCCTGGTTGCCAGCGAGCCATTGACGTTTGAAAGAGGTAAAGTCACCAAACATGAAGCTGCGAGACGTGACACTGACTTCTGATTGCCAGAAAACTGGGTGAATGTGCCGACCAACTCCATCTTGACCATCCACCAGCAGACCGTCATGGTTCACCCTATCATGGACAAGTACTACGAAGGAGACCCGTATCACACTCGCTCCAGCGCCTTTGTCCAGGAAAAGGGCCTCGCCACCAACGAAAAGGCAGCCAGCGGTTCACAGAGCCCGGCCAGCATTGACGGGACACAGAAGACGATCGCTCAGTCGTACTTTTCGCGCGGCCTCAGCCCTGACCTGGTGCGCCGGTCGCTCACGCCCGTGTCTGCTCGAGAGTCAAGGTTGACGTCTCAGCTCCAAACAGCACAGCATCTGACTGCGAAGCCGCGATGATCCGGTGCAACACCTGTTTAGGGGTTTTCTTTTGGGCTCCGTCGACTCAACGGTTCTCATGGTAGCCCCGACATTAGATATGCTGCTTTATGATGTTCTTGGTATTGTTTGTCTGGTAATTTGCAAGCTTCAACGCGATGGACGATTGCTTTACGTGGAATACAGCGGGATAGACCCTCTATGGGCGACAGGCATCAGGACTGGAGTTGGTACGCCTATGGAGGCATTAGATGGCCGGCGTTTCTTTCTGGATGGTTATTGCAGTTGTTAAACATTGAATTCAGTAGAGTTTTATCTTCTCACGTGGTATCTCCCCAAACTGTGTGCTACCGACACGGCCCCATGTTGATACTTCCTGCTGTATGGACCATACTTGCCTTGGGCTATATTCGCCCTCCCTTTCGTGTTCACTGCGGTTCATATAATCATGAAGAAAGACTCAGACGAATTTGCCAAGATATCGTACGCCTACGACAACTTCCTGGCTCTCCATCATCGCCGAGCTGAAAATTTTGCATTCTCTTTGCATCTCCATTCCGTCCGTCATAACCCAAGTACTGCGCCACTGCAATATCACAACTCTTACCCGCAGAACCATCCTTTCAATCATCTTTCTGTTCTCTCTGTTAGAACATGGCTTATCTTCTATACAGCTGTCACTCGCCTTTGGCTCACCTCATGTACTTACTGCGCCATCAGCGTTAAGTCGCGACCTCGATGAAGTACAGCTATATAAATGATGCTCAGTAGACAACTTTCCCATATTCGCCATCCTACGATAAGGTTCATACAGAGTGATATGGGCATAGATCATGGTACAACGTAGAAGTAAACCGCAGTTATGTGGTATAATAGTTTTCACGTAGAGGTGTGCCTCATCGCCTCCCGGACGCCAACATCAGTACTTGATGATCGTTATCGAACTCAACAGCATTGTCAATTTCTTCTAAATGCTACTGTGGTCGTACTAAAATGATTTCACACACTGTTTGGGTGTGAGCTCTCACGACATACCCCTATGTGGCGTCCAGAAGAAGCCTTCTGGCTTGAAAGTATGTCATGAACAATGCGTCTTTGACCACGAATTGTCACAACAACACGGCATGGCAAATAGCAGTATACACTCGCCGCACACCAGTGCACAAGGATCACCAACGCCATTAGATCCCTCTCCTCCAAAAGAAGCAGACACTCTTGGTCGATGGCTCCAGGCCACCACACAAAGTGCAGCCAAGTACGCGGTCGACATGATGTAAGTCTCAACCGGAACTGCATCTTGTCCAGCGCATCTTTACATATCGCCCTACTCCGCAACGCCGTGGAAGTCTCGGGCATGAGAGGTTAACGCTTTTTCGAACCCAAGTTGTCCAAAGCTCATACGCTTCGAAGAAGTGTACACAACAACCGCAACGATTGCCACCTCGAACCATCCAACGCATATGCACGTACATACTCTAAACCTCTTCACCCGGGCGCCATCTTCCCCCAGAGTTCTTACTGTATATCACCACTTCTGTAAAGTAAAGAGTTCCTCTGAGTATAACAACGCACGCACATTCTCGCCTCTCGACTCAAAATCAGCCCACCATACATACCCATGTCCATTTTCAAATACCGCACAGCTCAGATGATTTTCTCAGACTCGATCATGCCAGGCACGCCGGTTTCCTCGGTGTTTAGTGGATCTAATAAGCAGGAACTGATATCAACGCACCGCTCGAAGAGGAATGCCACAATCACAAAGACAAACACGAAAGCGAGTGGCAAACATGCCGAGTAAGAGAAGTCAGGGGCAGATATCCGACTATCCGCAGAACACACCGTTTCTCCCTGGCAGCATGTCATCATATAGCTTCCAAACACTCCGTAACGGAAGCTACGGTGAGAAGAACCAGGCCATCTGATGGCGCCAGGATAAGACGATGACCCGGACAACGGGTGACGGTTCGCTTTGGAACGGGCTTTTTGACGAGTTACTCTCTTCAACACGCCAAGACGCCCCCGGAGCTATACCCCCCCTGAATCCGGCATATGAAAGAGTCCTACACCCCAGGAGAGCTTCGATAGCCCACCGAGCTTCGCGATGGGCCTAAGCCCAGTTGAATGATCGTCATTATGCCATCTACATACGGTCACCAGCAGTGGGTATCCTTATTTCTCACCTGGCGTGAGTTTGGAACCAAGTCAAGACACGATACCATGTTTATTTATCATACGCCATTGCCGTATACTGCCCCCTTCACAATCTTCTTCCACGCCCATTCTTGTCGTCACATCATGGGATTTTCCTCGCTTCTCTTCACTCAAGACAAATCACATCAATGCCAAGAATACCGAGGCTCCTACTACCCCACCCCTCACCAGAAGAAGTAGTTTGAGATGACATTCCCCCGGTTCCCTCCCACGCGCCCTCCCATCGGCCCGCCCGATCTCAAGATGCGGCTGAGGAAACGATACCACAAAGGGGAGGGAGTCTCACCTACCCCTAAGGACCTTTTGAGCGGTAGTCCTTGTATGTACTCCGCAAGCTTTACAACCAAGAGCAAGCTAATCAGTGCCGAGCTCTGTGACAGGCAACCATCTACCCCTTTTATTTCTCCTGGTTTAGTTTACTATTATGCATCTGCTTTCCCTACGATGTGACATGGCCGGTGCATACGGCGAGCAACCAATAATAAGCCCTACAAGGCGGCATACTTGTTCTCTGTTACAAACATGAGAATGAAGTTCGCCTAATCGGGAAGAAAGCACTCGGTGCATGGTATGATATAGCCCTGCGATAAAGGAGGAACCACAGGTAAGGGGGACGGGTGTAGAAAGCATCCATCAATGCACCATCGATGTCATTCTAGGGCTATCCAGCGTGCTGTTACGTTGTATGCCAAGTCTTCAGCATCTACCCCGTAAGTGATTAGATGTATCCCTGTTTTCCTATTGTGTTTCTCCTGGTGTTGACGAAAGTGTTTCGGGTAGGCTGCAGTTGGATGAAACATTGCCTAACGAGGCTGAGCGCTGTCTCGGCGAAACTCGACCTTTTCTGTTCAGGGTATGAAGTCGAGCTTTGACGCTTCAACTGTAGCTATTTTTGGTAAAAGGGAAAAAAACGGAGTGAAATGGAATACAAAAATTCTGAAGGATCTGAGGCTGCGTTATAAAGTCCGATGCATAGGACGACTATCCCCCGGGACTTGCCGTAGGAGCTGCGATGGCACTGAGTGTGAAACCAAGCTGGAACTTACATAGTTCAGGTGTCGATGCAGAATGCTCCCGAATTTGGTAATGCGGTGAGAGGATTTTTGTTTATGCTCAAAGGGACAAGTATTCGCGAAGACGACGACGAACAAAGGTGCCGTTGTCGTTTGCTGCAGCTAGTTCTCAGTTGGATAAGCAAAAGTCCGGAGAAACCGACATCACTTACAAAAGACCTATGAACCATGTTGGTGCTTCATATGGACACTCCATGTAACGGCGATGCTTCTCGCGGAACTTTCTTCCCGCTGTCAATCCCCCCCTTTCGTCAAGATCACCTGCAGCTCGGGACCCGAACGAGCCCGCCAATGATGCTTGACGCTTCTCCCCTCTGCAAACTACATGCACGGGGGAGTCCGGTGGGGGAGTGCATATGCCTTCAGTCATCACTTTACTGTCCTCTCACCTCCAATTGCCGAGGCATCATCACGGCCTTGAGAGGGCGGGTGTGCGTAAAGGCTCCGCCGTACGAGTCGGCAAGGTAGAAAGAGACGTGTAATCTTGCAGCTTTGCACGTCGGAATAGCCACCGGTGGGCGCTGCAGTTGCCAAGGAGAGCCTGTGGAAAGGTGGCCTTGTTCGCTTTCGGGGTCAAAAGGGCAAGGATCGGGAGCCCGTATACGGGTACTTTGCAGACGAGGTGAGGGCGAGAAAGGCACCCGTGCGTGTCTGCGTAGGTAGTGTGTTCTGGGGGCGGAAGATGTGTCAGCGTAAGATCAGATTCGAACTTTTGGTGGTCGGTAACAGCAATAGCAGGAGAAGTAGAGGACCCAGAGCGGACTGGATGACGGCTGCATATTATGCCGCAAATGACAGGGCGTCGGTGAGACTCGCATACAGGTATGTAAGCAGTTGAAGTTGGGCAAAATGTGACTCGGACTGGTAAGATAAGCGAGGCCGTGCAGGAATTACCGATGGAATTTGAGGACAATTCCCGACACCGATAGAAGACTTGACCGAGTTTGTTGAAAATACGAACAGCACGCGTACAGCAGTGGTAAACCTGCGGAAGCGAGGCTCCTCCCTTCAATGCGCGGGCCGGGCGGAACGTCGAATTGACAAGGCTGACGCTTGGCATTCAAAGCATGCGGTCCAGGTTTGAGAGGCCGAGGCAGCAGGCCACTGCTGGTATCTCACGTGGTCGTCTTGCCATGGCACTTCTTTCGCATCGCTGTGTTCTGGGCGCTGTGAATTGCGTACCATGGGTGAGTTCGCAGCCATTCCTGAAATAATTTGTCGTTACGACCACCAGGCCTCGGACTGGTATTAGTAGTATGCGGAGTGACGACAAGACATTAAAGGCTGCAGAATTAAAGGGACCAGAACCCGTTTGCACGGGTTCAGCATCATCAGCCAGACAGCTGCTGCTTATGGCTACTCGTCAACGAGGGCGTGTGTGGCGGTTGTTTACTCATCGATTGACAGTAGGGATGGCCTGCCTTGTTGCGAGCATTCATGCGAAAATGCAACCATGAGTTGGCAGCACGGATTGCCTGGGGGACGTACGGACCTGGCCTTCGTGTAAGCATACCAGAATAGAACTTGGGGATACCTGTACGAAGTAATTACAGAGTGCTTGACAGTTATTCGGTAGGGGACGACCAATATGAGCTGACAAGAGCGAAGCTTGCACCCAAAGATGCAAATACCGTCCGGATTTGTAGGTAGCATGGGCCTAGCTAGGTATCGATTAAGCCCTTGTTGCCATGAGGTTGAAGGCTGCTGCAGGGCCGGAGGCATCTCGAGCTGCGGCAGAGCAGGGAAAGCGATCGGACAGTCGGGCATTTGTCGCGTCACAGGCATGGGAAAGGCGATTATCCCCGACATGCCTGTTCCTCCACACTCGGGGCCATGTCGGGCGTAATTGATATTGAAGGGGACCAAACGCGTCGTTACAAGGCGAGAGGCCGAATGCCAGGGTCTGCAGAAACTAGGTACGGTTCTCGCGGTACTGCACTATTGCTAGCATGTATGTAGAGGGCGTGGTCCGTACTGGTGCTTCTCTTCTTCCCATGATCGACGAAATTGTATTAGCATGAGAAGCCGATTGGGTTGTTGAGCCAGGGGTAAGGTGCATTGTTTCGGCTGGTGAGGAAGATGTCCGTTCGCTAGGATGAGGTTTCTGTTGCGTGTGCGTAGTGGTTGTGCGCCATCCTTTCTTCTCACAGAAGTAATGGTTAGAAACGGTGAGGGTATTCATTGTCGAACATTCGATAGATTTAGGCAGCAAGATAATACGCTGCAAGGATGAACAATGGAAACAGGACCATGGGGATGTACTTACCAGTGGCATGCAACGATGTTGCGTTGCTGGAGCTTTCCCCTGGATGATGGTGACGGTGCGCAAGGGTGGCTTGCCATGTAGGATTCCATATTGGATTCAGTTTAGCTCAGCTCCAGCTGCACCCCATGCCACTAGGAACTGTCCTGTTGGTATGTAACATCAACATGCCGCGGAACGAATCACGACGCGGCTGTAGCGATTCGGTTTGTCGCCATCACGTGGTGGTTGCTTTGAGTGACCCGGGCTGGGCATGCGGTTCCTGTAGTCGTCTCCCTGTCTCGTTGACTCGGCTTGACTGGACAATGACACTTATGTACCTGTGGCTGCCTTCAGACTATGCAGAGAGATGATATTGTAAGTAGAGTGCACAATGCGGCCAGGTCCAGGGAGAGGAGTCAAGAGATGAAATATAGAGGAGTGCGTACGCGCGAGTCGCCAGTCAATGCTGAGAGCGACCCAAGTGTGTAGTACTCGTATGTGCTCACTCACATGAAGTCCACGCAACTTAGACTTGCATCTAAGCACATCGTCTGTGTATGGGGGCGTGAGAAACGGCAATGAACTCGCGCAGAGGAACCACCGCGGCTGCAGCACGCCTCGACGACAGTTTCCGTTAGTGATGGTTACATGCCAGTGGGATAGCGCCTTTCCATATCTAGAGAAGCGAAAGAGGGGACAAGAGCAAGGGGTCCCTAGAGACAGGGTGTTGCTATCAAAACAAAGATGCATTAGATGAAGCACTTGGGCTCCTCAACCTCGACACCGCCGTCCGTGCACGCCTGCATACAAACCCTGGCACTAGCAGATGCTGGGTAGAGCTCGCAAGCCAGCGTACTTGAATAAGCACTTGCACTTAGTAAATGGAATACTGCCGAGGTATTGCAACCGGTGAAAGAAACCCAAGACTTTGTACTGGTAACAGCCTCGCCGCCAGGGGCTGGTTGATGCCATCGGGATATGCTTGTGGGCGACGCAGGGAGTGAAGCACATGGGTCCCATCTTTGCACGTAACCACCATGACCTTGAGGCTTGACTTGACCTTGTCCATGTCCATAGCCAGGTCCAGGATCGTGCTCAAGTCCCAGTCTGCGTTCCACAATTCGAACCTTGAACTTGACGACGCCCGTGGTAGCCCCGGCTGTCATGGTCGATGGAGTGGGAAGGATTTGCGGCAATAGCGAGATGGCTGATCGATAAATTGATTACAGGCCTCATTGTCTGACCTGACTTGCCGCCCGGATCGACGAACTGGTTGGTTGGCTAGAAGAGAGACAGAAGGCTCTGCGAAGGAGAGCGGAAATCGTTTGTTCCGTCAATAGGCACGCACAGTTCTGAATGGCAGCCAGCACTTGTCATGTATCTGTTATCACCCGAGATCCGCTGTCAGGAATACGGCTATGCGTATGCCAGATACCTGAAGCAGTTTCCTGTGCATGATTTCCTTCATCGTCAACATGCTGAACAGGCAAATCCGCGGTAGCAGTAACATGAACAAGTTCAGTCAGCCGTGAACACTGCTTCGGTCCTGCATTTGTCTGCACCCCTTTTCGGCTCTGTCGTGCGAATGACGTCAAGAGTATGGGGGAGCGATCCAGACCTATATTTAGGATTCCAAACGAACGACTTGCGCATAGTCCCAGCTGGCCAGAGCCCAGGGGAATAGCGAGGCGGCCTCGGCGTCCGTGTAAGCCGAACCATGTCCACGCCGTCTGCAGCTTGTCCGTACACTCGAAACGATGGACCAATGCGCTGAAAAGCCATCAGAACGTCTCGTTGATTCCAGTCGCAATAGTCAATCCATCATGACAGGCCGAGGATACTGTACGAGAGCCGACAGCAAGCCGTGCCGCTTGAGGTATAGCTTCGCGAGCACAAGCGGGAGCATGGGATTGGCCTCCAGACAAAAGGAACTCCAGGACTGGTAGATGCACCCCTCCCCTGAAATGTCCCCCAAAGCCCATCCCATCCCGTGGGGCAGAGGCACTGGTGGAATCTGCAGATCCGCCGCAGCCCGGCCGTTGCTAATCACACCATACCAACATTTCCCACAAGCAGGCTAGCCGGTAGAGGCCTGTCAGAGCAGGAACACGACGCGCTAGGGGGTGCCTGGAAAGCTGGAGCAAGTCAAGGGCTCACTGCTGCTCTAGCCCACGGTGTCCGGTGTTGGCGCTGTGTCTCCCTCGTCCGTCCAGGACCTGGTATCGCCCTCCGGGATATTGACCGGTTGTACCTCTGTACTTGTGCTCTGTAGACAGGTGCCTGATCCATATCTCGACCTGGGCTTCGCGATCATGTGGACTGCAGCTGACCGGGGCAAGGGATAGCGGTACCAGGCAAGGTCAACATGTTTCCCATGCTAGTACTAGCACAATCCCCTCTCGTCTCATGCCCTGACGGGACCGCAGGAAAGGCCTTGCTGCCCCGGACGGATTTCCAGTGCAAGCTCTAGGATTCAGGGCTTGTAAGGCAAAGCGAGGCTCAGCTGAGGGATACAGCCTGAAAATAGCACGAAGCGCCAGCGGCAAAGTTGCAATGCGAGACTCGCGAGGAACAATCCACCTCCATACGTCAATGCCCAGGGCACGAGTTGCGAGATGGCTGCTGGAGTTGCTGGTCGCATTGATCCGTCCAGAAGGCCTGGCGTCGTCTGCAGGCTGTGGAGCGCCAGTTTGATAGAAGCGACAGGTTGTGCCAAGACAGGCACAGGTGCTCCGTAGTTCCACTTGCATGGCGCCGATGGGACCGACGGATGGACGAGGCTTGCTTGATCATGTCGTTGGTTGCGCGTGTCCGTCCGTTCCTGTGCCTGTCTGTGCCTTGTCTGTGCCTTGTGCCTGGTCCTTTGGGTAGCGCAGGTGTGTGACGGTGATGGTGATGGCGATGCATTGGTACCTGTTGCCGACACGAAGCAACTTGGATTCACGTCAAACCGGCTTGAACCCTCTTTCCCGTGACTTGCCTCGTGATTTCTCTTATTCGTACCTTATTCTTTGCTTGCTTGCCTCTGAGGAAAGAACCAGCGATACCTACATACCTAGTAGAAAGAGGGAGTCGGGACCGACAGCCAAGCGGCAGTTTCCTCAGCAGCGCCGCATTCCGGAATATCTGTCCTCCGTTGTCCAACTCCCGCGTCTTTGCCTTACCTGAAGACATCACAGCCTCGACTCGTACAACAGCAAGCAGAGTCCGATACCTGCAGTACCTTTTGCAACAACACGCCCCCCGACGCACAGTATTCCAGGCTCTCAACCCGTTTCCAGTCACCCTCTCCCCTGGCACTGGAATCACTGCATCCCGCCCCCTCCCGCCACAGCGTCGTCCATCCGCTCAGTTGGCGCTTTGGCCTCTCGACTCCAGAAGCCTCCCGCGTCTCCGCTCGCCACGCCAGGCTCTGGCCAAACACCGAAGCTCCATCAGACCGTCTGCCAGCACCACGTTCCTCCTTCTGCGGACCGGAGTCGACGCCTTCCGTCTAGACTAGCAGTCCGTAGCGCTGCAGACGGTGCACGCACGGAGCGTCCGATTCATGACTGGACTCCAGAAGTATGATATGCTTACTTTGAAGCTCCCCATCCAGCCCTGCGTTAGGCTCAAGCTAACTCGAGCACTCGTACCATTATGGGGAGAAGCGGAAGCCCGGCAGACAAGGGAAATGGAACTTGCCGGGGATCCATAGCCACCGTGATTGCTGCAAGTTCTTGTTTTGTAATTGACCGCAGGCACAAGCAGACGCTTTCTCTGCCGGCGGAAACCTTGCGGGACACGGAAAAGAGAGGCGGCCAATTCTGTTCCTAGTACTGCTGCTTCGTCCTAGGTGAGTTGACCTTTCCCCGAGCCGTTAGCCTCGCCCCCAGCACCCCGTTGTTCCCCTTCATGAATCGCTGTCTACGGCACTCGTGGGTGTAAGCGCCAAAGTGGCTGCTCTTCTCCATGCCTTGGCCAAGATCCCGATGGAAGTGCCGAACGTCCATCAAGGTCCACACAATGTCCAAGACGGCTTCAGTATCGCGGATGACAGTGCACATCGCTTCTCGCTCACGTCCGTTTCCTCTTCCCTCCCTGGCTGCCTTGTTCCCCATTGTCGCCCTGGTCGTTCCGTGGTCTGGGCGGCCGTCGGTAGCGAGCCAATCACAGGCACCCAATCCGAGAGGCGATTACTCTCTATGGCGAATCTTCTATTTTGGCAGCGCTGGCGCCAGCCGTTCCCTTTCCTGGTATCGACGGCTGTCGGATAAGCTTGGTCTTCGCACAGAAAAGCTTGGGACCTCAAAGACCAACAAGCAGCTATTCCCAAGCAAAATGCAGCCAGACAGATGGCCTTCAAAGTTCCCATTCATCGCATAAGCTGTTGTCAATGCCCCTTCAGATTATGAACCCTGCTGGGTCCTTTGGCTCGCTACCAGATGCGCCTCCATAAGCAAGCCTCACGCTCAGACCACTGCAATCTCTGTGCTTACGCCCTGATCTGATATCATCTAGAGCCGTCAACACCTTGTCTGCTGCTATTCCCGTCCTGACAGGCGGAGCCAATGAGCGTGAGCGGCCGAGCAAGATGCGTGAAAGATGCGGAGTCTTTCTGCTTGTCTGGCCTTGCCTTTTGCTCTTTGGTCATCTGTCGGCTTCGTCAGGTACGCAAGTACGCGACTCATCCATCAATGTCCGGCCCGCCCTGGACAACAAAATGTCCATCTCGTCAGGCATCACAGCCCGATGACATACTTTAGCCGACGAGACCCGGACCTGGTTCCCCTGTACACAAAGCCAGTTCCAGAGAAATTCTACGAATATGGCTCTTCCTATAATCTTTACGGCATCACGTTGCTTGAATCATGGACTGACCAGGTTTCAGATATCGCGCAATTATTACGCCTCGAGACAGCACGCCTAGACGAGGAAAAGAGGGCAAAGTGAAATGATTTCATGGCAGGCTGTGGAGCAACGGGACCTCGTCTTACTGTACGCCCAGGAGGTTGCTCGCCTGTATCTCTCCCGAAGCATGCCATCGGACGAGTACCTGCCGACGGCGGTACGTGCCGCGCCTCTTCCACCCTCTATCACCTTGGCTCTCACCGTTGCCCGCCTTTTGATACACGGAGGAGCCGCTCTCCGCTCTGGTACAAGTATGTAGCAGACGATGGGAAAATCCCACCATACAGGCGGACGATGAAACCACCAACAGCTTCCATGGAACAATAGACTTCCCTATCCAACGCACCCCCCACCCTCTGCAAGCCGATCGAAGTAGAAAGAGGATGTGCATAAGGGCACGACCGATGGAGAAGAAGGGGAACAACACCTTTGATAGACCCTGAAAATCTCACCCCCCTCCCTCGCCGGCAATTTATTTACACGCCATGCTTCAATGAAGCAGACCTATTCATCTTCGAGTTAGCTTCACTCATTCTCGCTGGCCCCCAAATCAAACTTCCCGTCCATGCGGACCGTAGTCGCCTCGACCTCGACAATATTCCGCTTACTCGAGGCATCTGCCGAATTTGTCCGGCTGCCACTAAAATCTCTTGCAACGAAAAGCGCTCAGCCAGGGAGTGAGAGAGGGAGAAAAGCGACGAATCTCGATTCGTCTCACTCGCCCACGCCTCTGAAGCTCATATCAATCCGCAAGATGGTGGCGCACGCCAAAGCCACAACCTCCTTGTCATCACCCCATTGCCTTTTTCGATCCCCCGTCTCGGGTCTCGGGCCAACTGATTCTGATATTCGTTCGAACCACACGCCCCCCCGCAGATCCATACCGTGGCTGCGTGGGAGGAGGAACACCGGCCACGGAAATACCCCGTATGCTTGTGTGTTCAAGTGCCTCAGGCCATGTGCACTCCCTCTACGGCGTACAGAGTCTATATTTGTGAGTACCACTACCGCCTCTCTCTACTACTCCGCTCCCGGCAGTGCTACAATGCAGGTGCCCTGTTCCTGGTGCCTTGCAGTTCAGTAGTCGACTGCTACCACGCTACAGGCACTTACTAGGTAGTATGTAAGTTGTTTACTCTGGGCTTAGTCGTGCCCCTGTCTCTCTACTCTTCCGTTACAGCGGATGGACAGACGGAGCCCTTGATGCAGCCGGTCCGCTTGCACCCGCCGCGTGGAGCGCGTTTGCTTTGGGCTTGTTGAAACCGGCCACGCCGAAGGCTAACAGCAACGGCATCATTCACGTCGACGCCGCCGTCCCTCTCGCATCTCATCACACAGGTGCCAAGTGTCATTAGTCCATGCATGTTCGTACGAGCACAGAAGGCGGAGGACGGGGGCATATTGATAGCCAGCCTAGACATGAAGTATCAGCTCTCGGTGAGTCGAACTGGCGTGCTCATGCACATCACCACTTGACAAGCACCACAGCACATTTGTCTGCGATACTAAGGTAATACCATCATTCACTGCCCGTTCGAAGGAAACGTGTAAAAACTCATATCAAGCTGTAAATTCCCACCAGTTCATGCAACCAATAACTACATAGATCGAGAACTCCCAAACAAGCATATAGTACCTATATCCAAACAATCATTGCCGCTCATCATAGATGCCCAACAAGCTATTATACAAGATTTTTGTTTTCCCATCATGCGATAACGTACAGGTTGACTGACAAACAGAAAGAAAATATACACACAGGGGTAGAAGAAGGAAACAGGCCAGATACGTAGCAGACAAGCCACGTGCAAAATATGTATAGTCGAAACAGGAAGGAAGATATTTTTTTTTTTGACATGACCGTTTCCACCCTCCACGATAACACCACGAGGCATTATGCCATCGTATGTTGAAAAGAGATTCCAGGTAATCAGAACATGATCCACTCGACCCCGGCGCCTGGCCCGCCGAGACACTTGGTCCAGTTGAAGGGACCTCTGCCACTTCCCGCGGCGTCGTAATAGCAGAGTCTGGCTTCGCTCTTGACATCCCCTGACCAAAGCCTCTCTAGGATAGCCAGCGCTGCCAAGTTGTTCATGTAACCGGATCGGCTCATGATGCCGCGGCACTTGTCGCGTATGATGCTCTGCTGAGACTCTACGATGCATTCTGACCCAGCCACAAACAGGGGCCACAGCAAGAACTTTTCTGCGGCGCTACTGGTCTCCAGACTTGTTGCGTGATGTACAACCTGGCTGACCAGATTCTGGAAGTTGCTGTGCGTCGAAGGCACCTGTGGGTTCGCTAGCCGCTCAGAGTAGAGCAAAGCCGCATACCGGAATGCCTCGGAAACAGCTTCCAGATCACGCACCTGGCCTGTGGTTGGCGATCCTGGTAGCGACATGGCCACCGAGGCGGCATCGAAACGCCAGTCCTGAAGCTCTTGCCGTGCAGCTTTCCACTCCCTCCAGAAAAGGTATTGGCGTTCGTCAAAGGATACCGATGAATACATCGCAGAGGCGAGCGTCTCGTCGTCGTCTTCGACCTTAGTAGTCAAGTCGCTTTCGCCTGGGCATGGAGTCGAACTCGTTTCTGTGCGTCCGTGAGCCTCCTGTTGCGGTTGAATTGGATCGCTCATGCCTTGCACGGGACGGTGTTGTGACAAGAGGTTCAGGCGACCTAGTTTGCCAATGGTCTTGAAGAGATTGCGATCACATCCAATCATGTTTTCAGACCCTGCAGGCAGATCCTGCACGTCAGGAGATGCCCCCTCGAAGCCGGGAGCCAGCTGTGCTTCTCGCTCATTGATACTAGCCGAAATGGCGTCAAAGTAGGTAAAAAGAGCCTCCATCCATGCAGAATCCTTAGAAGGAGTCGACTCTCGGGATTTCCTCATGGCGAGTATCTTGCGCACGCCTGCAAACTGTGTATGGAACTTTGCAATGCCGGATTCAACCATTCGATAGTGACAGAGAAGGAGAATTGTTGCAAGTGCTGAGTCATGGCACGACCTCGATGGATCACTGAGCTGCTGATTCAAGAGGTGGACGGCCATGTTTCGATGCTGTATCTCATCAGAGAGTGACTTATCCCCGAGTTCTGATCCCGAAGTCGCCTCAGTGGTCTGCTTCTCTGCCATCAGAGTTGCAAGCAACTCTCTCGTTCCGTATCCCAAGCTCAGTCTCCTTTTCATTCGCAGGTTGCAAGCTGACAAGGCACAGATGGCGTGCTGCACGCTCGGGCTGTCTCGTGCCAGGCGAAGGACATGCTCTCTGAAAGGGTTGTTGGGGCCATCTATGAAGACCATAGACGGGGCCATGGTGATCCTGAAATAATCCATAAAAAATGGCATCTTGGCCAACAGAGCCGTCTTAGCACCAACTTGTCCGAACCGTTGCACCTGGCCACTGCTATGGCGCCTCTGGAGTGGTACTTCTTTTCGTACAAGCCGCGGAGGGGAGCCACCCGCGGCACCGGCTTCGACTTCAGGAACACCTGCTCGCGCATTAGAAGGGGTAGGCCGGGCAGGGCGCCATGTGATGCTCACTGAGGCTTTCACACCCCCGCATAAGTTTGTGGCCAAGGTGCGACTCAAAGGGATCCATGTGGTGGTGGCTGAGTGCATGATGGGCCTCTGGGGAGGCATAGACCAGCCCGGGATAGGAGGTAGGGGCGCGGCAGTGGTCAAGCACCAGCACGGTTGGCGGGCTGTGCGCAATGGGGGAGCTGTGCTGTGCGGGATATCCTTCGTACAAGACGGTCGGGCTGTGGTTAAAAGGAATCTCTTCGCGAGTATATGATTGGCTCAGAGGAGAAAGATAGTCCACTTCGCTGCCGACCGACTCGCACGAGGAAGAGAGCGCATCGGTACTGAGATGGAGAGGATATCTGGTATATCTTGATGTTCCGTCTGGTGAGTGCACAAGGCTGGGTGCGTAGCCGACGCTGCCCCAGCTGCCCTGGGACAGTGACGGGGCGTGGCCGTGGTGGGAGATGGAGAGGTAGTCGTACGCGGGTACTTGGTATGCCGGGGTGGTCGGCGTCGAAGCCGCATGTGTGGTTGATGGGATATCGATTGGGCTTCGAGCTGCTTTTGTCGAAAGAGCAGCGGCGCTTGACTGGGCCCTTGCCCGAGAGACGGGCGACTTCTTCGGCTCGCGGGTGACTGGAGGTGCCTTTGCAATGGGCAAAGACAGCCCGCGAAGCTTGCCGCGGCTGGCAACGCCCACACCCCAGGTCAGCTGAGTCTTGTAGCCAGAGCATTCGTTGCCGATCTCGAGGCATTGAGAGCAGTATGGCCGGCGTCGATCGCATTTGACATTGCGCTTGGAGCATGTAAAGCAGTCGTCCGTGGCACCACCAGCAGGGGCGCGTCTTCTGCGCTTGCGGATGGTAGCCGCCGTGTCCTTGGCGGCCACGGCCACGGTGGGTTGTGCTAACGGAGCCGTCATGTTGATAGAAGAGAGTGTTGAGATTGTGTGCAACAGTATGAAAGCGTGTCTTTTCTTTTCCTTGGTATAGAGGAAAAGAACGGGTTGCTTGACAGGTTGTAGAGTGCTTCAGGTCCCGGCGATGTAGACGAGGGGTGGGTATATTTGATACCGACGCCAAGTACTGACTGAAGAGGAATGGGAGAAATATAAGGAAAGTTGGGAAGAAGAAAGAAGTGACACGGCGTACTCTGTAGAAGAACGGATTATGCCAATGAAGCAAGTTGTGCTGGGAGCATTCAACCTCAGTTGAGGACGGGCATGACGGAGGTTATGTATGAGAGGGACGGAGTTCTGTGTAGTGGTGTGAACCGGCGCAGCCATGGACCCGGCTGATATGGCACGGTTCGCAAAGCATCAAGGTCGGAATGGCACTTCGCAGTAGCGGCGAAGGCAGTGGCAGCCGGGACGCTTGTGCCATGGATCGTGAGCAAGGGGCGACTTGCAAGTGATTTCACGGTGGTGGGCTATCTGGATAGAATCCCCGTCCTCTGCAGTAAGAGCCAGCAGCCCTGGACAGAGAGGAGATCAGCGGGCCTGGCACATGAAGAGAGCCTAGCTTAGGGCCGGGATTCTTTCTCCAGGGAGGGGTGTGCAGACAAGACCATCCTCGGTCGGCCTTCTGGCTGGCATCCCAGGACTCTCGAGTGACAAGGTGCCCCAAGTCAAGAGAGCCGCAGGCAGGGTGGGTAGTAAGGCATGTGCTGCATGATGGGGAAACAGGGGGGGGGGGGGGCGATTAGGGCCGTTCTGTCTTTGATGCCGGTCCCCTGCCATCAGGGCAAGCCGGGGTATGCTTAGATGGGGGTCGTCGATTGGGGAAGGGATGCGAGAGGGTGTGCGGCATGAGCTTTCGTAGATGAGGCGGGCAGACACTTCTACCCAACTCCGCTGCTACCAGCATGCAGACGCCAGCAAAGATGCAGAGGTGACCCCCCAGGGCACCTTACTGTAGGTCAATGCATGGACTGGCATTGGCACATGGACAGTGCTTGTGAATGGGCTTCTGGCGCGCAGGCCACCCCCTTCCCATAGCGTTCGGGCCAGCAGAGTAGTTGCAACTTGCTACCAGTCCTGAGGATGAAGAATGGTTGAAACTCGCAGGTATACCCGTCTGTATGCACGAGTTGAGCGAAACGTTTCCTCAGCCTTTATTCTTGGATACATGATGAAACTTGCAATCATCTGTTTCTGATTCCGTCCGCCTCGGTCTCGCCGTGACCGGCAAGCCAGCCGTCAAAATGCTCCCGCTCGGACAGGTGCAGCTTCGATTTCCCAGGTCCACAGTAGTGAGCTCTCATAATAGCAACAGCCGAGGATATGAAGCACGGAGGAGCACGGAGTAGACAGCGCTTATTAGCTTCCAAGCCAACGGGATCCCCTTGAACGGAACAAATCGAGAGCTGACGGGCCTACTCTGCCGGCACCGCCCTTTGACTGAGACGAGATGAGATTAGACAGCGTCCTCGGAGGGGGCTCAACCAGGTCGGTTTGGCGCACAATGCTGGGGACAAGACGTCTTCTGGCTCCGGAGCAGTGAGGGCGCTAAGAGGCCCTGGAAGCGGCTACAGTTGGTGTCTAGCGTTGCTGTGGCTCCAATTGCACAGGTCCTTTTGCAAAACCCACAGCGAATCCACTCGGAGCCGGCGTTCACCACGCAGATACGTCTCGTACTGTGACTCCATCGTCCTGCCTGGCCCTACCCATACTGCTAGGTACCTGGTAGGCCTCGCGGAAGCCTCGCCTTCGGAGGCGGCCGCCGCATGCTAGTGCCCAGTAGTAGTGGTAATCGGTCCATGGTGAGAGTGCTGGAGCTGCGCCTATGAGTTGATGAGACGGTAATATCAAGTAGTCGAGCGAAGAAGCGATCAGGCCTCGCAGGTGCTTGGGAGAGTCGAGGGCATACATGGCCATTAGTGTCGGCCGAACCATCTGATGCATCCTGCCACCGTCAGAGCTCGACTCCTTTTCATCGAGCGAGAGCGGTAAAAGTGGCTCAAAGCCTTCAAGGTCATTAGCTCCTCGTACGAGCCTGGTGAGAGATGAAATGGTGACCCGCTAGGAATAGCAAACATCAAACAATGCCGTAGTCAATGCTCTCGAGAGGGGCATCGTGAGACGGCGACGAGTGACGCAAATGAGGGACTGTCAGTGTACGACGTTGTGCTTAGGAGGCACCCACCACCAATGCATGTGAGCAGCGGGCATACACTTGGTCTCGCCCGCACGCAGCAGCTCGCGACATCATCGGCGATGGCCAGCGAACCTGTTTGTCTGCCTGACTGGCTGGCTGGCTGACCGACACGCTGCTTGCTGTCTTGTGGGGGAGCGGACGCGGGCCGTTGTGCTGGTCAGGTCCATTCGTTGCCTGAAGAGCTAGCGGACGAGCAAGGTGTGGTGTCGTGGGAGATTTCGTCCGAATGCCGGGAAATTTTTTGCATCGGCAGAGGGAATGGCGCCCCTCAATCTCACGAAGAGAAAACTCCCGCCTCTGCTGGCTGCCTTCGTCATGCTCACTCTCACGCCCTCATGCCCGGCTCAGCCCATTACTGACTCTGAGCCAAAAGGAGACATCTCACGCGGAAACACAACGCCACCACTCACCGGCCAAGCACGAAACACTGCAGACACAGCCGAGTCATCGTCGTAGCTGATTGTCAGGGCCAAGAGCGGGTAACCAGCTTGTCGGGAGCTGTGCTCCGGGGCAGCAGCAGCATGACGGCGCCCAGAAGGGAGGAGATGAGCACTGTAGGTGCGACGCTCGGTATGGAGGAGAGCCGCCTGGAAAATGCCACCAACCGGATGCCCCTGTCACCCAGGCGGACTAGTTCGCAGGGCCGAAGGCTAGCATCGTGCTGTTGGCCCGACCAGCGATAGATGCCGTGGCAGAAGCCGTTAATCTCATCTGACACCTGGGCTTGGCCCAACGTTGAAGAGAGGCTTGGTCTAGCCCTCTGGGCTACTGTCGACTAAGGCCCTGTGCTGTCGATCGACGCGTCTCTGTCGTTGGCTTCGGCCCTGCGAGGCGTTTGTTCGCTGCAGATAACGAAGTCCAAGGTTCGTGAGAGGCTGCGCTTGCCTTGGTGCCCGCGTTTAGCTCTTGCCGCCGCTGCCACCTTCGAGTTGCTGCTGCCTTGACTTCAATGTGATTGCTTACGGTAGGTACATGTGCAGACAGAAGGCGCACTCTGAGTGCTCCGTGCTCTGCTCCGTGCTCCGTGCAGACGGAATCTGTAAGTACCTCACAAGTACGGAGTACGAGAGCGAGTACTGGCCATCCGGTACCGCTGAGCCCAGATTGCCGCCAGCTGGTACATGCCAAGAGAGTATGGGGTACCACACATGCCGTGCCCACCCCACTTGCACGCCAAGACGTCCATGTCCTCTTGCCTTCTGAAACCGACAGAAGGAAGCTACCTGGAGTACCTACCTCAGGTACCGAGCGCACCTGCACCTGCACCTGCACCTGCACCAGTACTACCACCAACGCTCAAGGCCATCCGCTCCCCTTCAGACTGACACTTTTACTTCAACTGTAGACCTTTTTTCGAAACACGGCTGGGGGCTGCATCTGTCTCCAATCTACTCACGATGTGCCAGAGATCAGCAGCAGAGCATCGACAGATAGCCGCCTCGAAGATCCTCCAATGCAAGCAATAGACTATGTCTCGTCGGTTCCTGTCACGCCGCGGATCACGCATCTGGTGCGCACGTGTGAACTCCCTGGAGACTCGGTGTGGTTGTAGCCACTGGCAGCTAGCAAGTCACGGCAGCGACAATCGCTCGATGCCGAGTGGAGCGACGCGATTAGATGAAGGACCATCTCCAACGCCCGAGACGGTGTCAGAACGGAGCAGAAGTGCGATGCTGCGTGTCATTGGACAAGGCGGCAGCCTCTCAGCACACAGTGAGGACTGCTGTCTGCGGCGCAACACCCAACGGCATCATTTGGTATCATGCGGTATCGACCAATGGTCGATAACAAGAGTCAGTCGACACCACGGGTTCCAAGCCTTTGGACAGTGACGAAATGTTTCCGGGTATGGATCTAGTACCTTGGCTATGAGAGGCAGCCTTACACGGGTTGACTTCAAGCGCGGCATGGCGTACCTGGCGAAACATCCACAGAGGACGTGTACGAGTAAGGGCATACTAATCTTCGCAGAAGTCCTCCTAGTTGCTTTGCTGCTAACCAATTGCCCCGGTGTTGCATTGCAGTTCAAGTTGCTCCGTCCCGTCTGAGGGGCCGTTAGCACCTCAAAACGGAGCGCCGCCTCCGTACAAGAGGTAGGTCTGGACAACGTTGCTCAAGTAGTATGCGGAGGGTGCGCTGCACCCCTCCCCCACTACGCGCCAGGGGACGGAGAGTAGACACGCCAAACAGAGCTCGTACTTGTTACCGGACGTATTCGCTTTTCCGCCTCGGTCCGGGGACATGGCAGACTAGGTCGACGCCGCAACGAGGCGATTGTTACAACGGTCCAGGGCCCCTGCGAGGATGCTCGAAACCCGTGCTGTCTGCTGTCGTCGAGATCCGTGGATCAGGTACTACTACAGTACTTGTGCAAATCGCAGCCTCGGTCTTATCAGAAGATGCCTGCTTTCTATCACATCAAATTCCCGCTCAGAAGCACCTCGCCGATCGCTGGTCTGGCCTGGGCTGATTCAGCGTCTCACTGCGTGGGATGCCGGGCGGTCGCGCACACGTCCCACGCATGTACGTACTATGTGCAAGTACTACTCGTATGGAGCATCAAGCGCAGGCATATGGAGCATCAAGCGCAGGCAATTGGCAGTCTATCAGAGTAAGAGACTGATGTTTTTGCAGCAGGCGTGTGTCGAGCAGAGCAGAGCAGGGTTCATGGTTCTTGCAACAACCTCAGCAGATTGCCTACTGAGGCACATGCGCCTTGTCTCACTGCTATTCGTGCCACCAACGTATTTCGCTCTTCTAGAAACATGCTGTGCCGTTGCGCCCAAGCATTGGTCGTTCATTTCCCCCTAGTCTGTACGTTCATGCGATAGCCACGTGAAACACCGAGAGTCGAAAAGGGCTGTGGGAACTGCTTTCGATGCATGCTTCGTCCAGGTGGGTTGTCGTTTCCTGTCGGCCATTTTGTTGCCCCTTCCTTGCTTTCCTCTACTATGTGTCTTCCTAGGCCTTCTATCTTACTGCCTGTAATGTCTGTACTCTCGGCTATAAGCACCTGAGCCCGCACTTGTTCTTTGCGAGCTGCTAGACACTCATCTATCACAAAATCGCCGGCATCTCGGAGAAATCTCTGCGCCCTCTGCCCACTCGTGCATAGCGGCTATGGCGAGCCAGAGGAGCTCTTGGTGTCACTGTACCTGCACTTTGCTACAAAGCAACCGGTGGGCATGATCAGGATGTACAAATTGGGGGTTGCGCAGATGGCCAACCTTCCGGCAATGATTGTTGTGAAGTTGCCTGGGCTTGGACGGAGCATGTGCCTTGGTTGGTCTCGCAGCTTGTCGCGCACAAAAGCTTACTGTTCTGACAGATTCGCCTCGCTGATTTCTACTGGCTCACATCAAATTACCTGTGGTAAGGACGAGGGTGATGGCATTGGAGTTATCATTCGCATCGTCAGCTGCTCGGTGCCGACATGAGGACGACAAGTTGTGGCAGCGTGACCGGATTGGGCCAACAGGTGGCGGCTCCGGCGTGTCGATCACCGGCAGCTCCACCAAACAAAGCGCGTATCGACCCTTGCTTCTTCGAGACATGCAGCACGGGCAGCATCTGGACAAGTCTGTCGACCTGCTCAGGTCTTTGGTGTGTCTCTAGCATGGCCCGTCCTGTCAACTCTCGCCTCTCGCTTCTGGTCCATTGCTGGTGTCGGTGCCAGCGTTAAAGCTGCCTACGGGAGAGGTCTACGAAGACAGATATCGACCTGTGTGACCTGCCACCCTGGTAGGGTTCGGACGGATGTCGCCAACATCAAAGAGTGGCTGAAAGAGACACAGGACGCCTCTGCGGAAACAAATGGCGGTTTCAAGCCGCACTCCCTGGTAATTCAGGATTGCAATGCATGTATGTTTGTCTGCTAAGCCTGTATGTTAACGAATGTTTTGTTCTCTCTCCAGGTACCTTTGCCTCGATTTGAGGCATGGGTAGCAACTGCTCTACACATGCTTCGAGCATCATGGCACGTCTTCGAAGACTCGGGCACGTCCTCCGCAGCATCGCGGGCCGCATCCAGCAGGCTGCGGAACGCATGTCGTCCAGATTGCAATCTTATAGTTGGTAATGCACAAGTGGGCTGGCGCAGAAGTTGAAAAATTCCTTTCGCATCGTTTGCCTGCTTCAACTGGGGCAGGCCTCTTGGCATGCTGAAGCCATGGAATGGCGAACGGTGACCTCGTTGCCGAGCCGGAGATGCGTGACACATATCACATACTGCGCCGTTCTTGCTATCACGATGCTAACAGACAGCGCCTTCTGGTCGGCTATCCAAGCTGCCTGTGCTACATGCAGTGTTCATTGCGCTGAACTTAACACGTGCCCTATGTCAGTACATGTACTGGTCGGTAAGCGGATCTGCCCTTTCTTCCTCGGAGGCCTTATCATCAGCCCAGACCGAGATGCACCAGCTTCGGCTGCGGTACGATCCATTCGGCTCGCACGTGTTGTATATATACGACGATGGCGTTATCACGAGGTGGGGGGACCTCAGTGATTTGAGGGGGAAAAAAAAAGAGAAGTGAAGACAAGAGAAAACCCAGAAACATCGCAGCGGCAGACGACTGGAGCATGTTGTCCTTGTTAGCCCACTTCTACTATTACCTGTGCAATCGATCAGGTTGGCGAAGTGACAGACAATGGAACCTTGAAAGGCGATAAGAGCTGCGGTGACGAGCGGCTTCTGGTGCATGGAGCTCCAGCTGCCTGCCTTAGCAGCTTGCATGTGGGTACGCCGTGTGCCTTCCGGGAGACGCAGACTTAACAGCACTGGCCCGAATCGCACAGCTTGCTCTGTTAACGCATGTTCATCCCAGTACAATCAAAAGAGCGTGTGGCGCGCAGACCAAGCCCTTTGCAGACTGTGCAGATCCAGGGGCCGAAGGGCGAGTCGAGCCGCTAGAAAAGGCGAGGAACGCGGCGTAGAAGTCCAGTCCAGCCCAAAGTCGAAGCCTCCGTGGTGATTCAAAAGTTCCTCGGCCGCTTCTGGCAGACAAAACCGGTGGCGCTGGATGCGATGCTTGTTTGTGCAAATGGCGCTGGATGCCGAGAGATGTTCCCGCGTCAACGACTCTGGCTGGCCATCTCATGTGGTCTTTTTGACCCCCCTAGGTACGGAAGTACTAGACCTATAATTCAGGTAGAGAGAGCGGGCAACGGCGACTCATGTGCCTCCACTTCCCGGTGCCCTTTCCTCTTTGCTCTTAACCTTATCGATTGGCTTAAGCGAGTGCCTGGCGAGGGCGTCGTCACTTGGCCGTGGGGGCAGCGGCTTATGTAAGGCCCACGTCGACCAAGCGGGGTCGCTCTCGCTCTGGTTTCGCGACTCCTCGCCGTCTGTTGAACGCCATCCATCGACTTGAAGGACCTGTCAAAGCTGAAAGGCGGTGGGATCCTCATCGACCATCAAACCCTTGGCCACTCAGCAATCGAGCTCAATGCCGGAGGAACCCCTGAATGGGGATTAGCATCACGATCTCTGTGGGCAGAAATCGCCCCCAACTCGATCCTGAGCTGGGCGACAAAGATAGTGGCTCGTCAACAGCGGCACCACGGTTTCCTACCGACTATCCGGCCGGACTCTTTCCCGATGGCCCGCCTGGGAGAGCGAAATTGAAGTGTGATGTCCGCGGATGTGCCACTTGTACCTTGTACGGCGTGGTCAGAAAGGAGAACGCCAAAGAAATAGGGTTGATATCAGCTGTTCTCTCATCTGCACCCTAGCATTCATATTCGTCGCGCCCCATACAAAGGTACATACCACCAAGAGCACGATGACGTTGGCAACGCCCGAACCCGGCTGGTTCATCTTTTGATGGTCAAGCAAGGTATGATTCCCTAGAGATCTAGGCTTGTCAGAGCGTATGCCCGTAGCGCATGTTTGCTCCTCCATGGACCTACAGACAAACATGCAATCAAGATGCCTAATCACAGGCTATATCAAAGCTCGGTCGCGGGCTTCTATCGGTTCCCCCCGATTGGTCGAGGAAAGAGAGCCAGCTGGGAGTACAACGTTGCAATGATGCTTCGACGTCTCTGTGCGTTCTATCCCGTTGCCACCCTCCTTCACCTTGCGATGCCACCGGAGACCTGTCAAAGCACTCCCTTGGCTCCATACAATGCCTCGTGCCGCGTACCGAATACCTTTGGCCCAGCGTTGTGATATCGAGTCGAAATGGCGCGTCTGAGCCTGGCCTCGTCATGTCCCGCGTTATCAGGGGCTCGGGAGGGGAGGGGCTCGCCAGCCGTGTTACGACCGACTCCCTGCGCAACGCAGCTTTATTCTTCATCTTCTTTCTTCTCTTCCCCGAGTTTTCAGGCTCGTGCTGCTAGGATGGTTCGTACCTTGCCCTAGCCGCCCTCTCGGAGCCGGTTTAGACGAATTGCTGTATGTGCAAACGGAGGACTGACTGATTGATCCTAGTGCCAACGACGGGCCTTGAAAACTGGACCTGGTTTTCCGGGGTTGTGATCTGGCCTTTTGATTGGTTCTTGAGTCTACGCCCCCATGGGCTCAACTCGCGGACTGGCAAAGCTCCAACCAGGGCGTGTGCGGAACAGACCGCTACAAGGAAATCACCCCGATGATGAGCCGTGCAATAGCGGGGAAGCCGCTCTGGCCGTCGTTGCGGACGAAGGCAAAACGGCCGTCTCGATGTTCCCCAGACTCAAGCAGCACGCTTTCTGCTTGTCGGCTGACATGCTTCCCCGCAAAGACGCGTCCATTCACTCGCCAACGGGTTCTGCCAACCCTTGATCATAATGCTAGTTTTCGAAGACGTAATGGCAAGTTTCGCCTCAAGGCAGGCGACAGTATCCAGCAGTGTTGACCGGCTCACGCCCCTGATGCTGAGGAGTGTCGGGGAACCTACAGGCAATTCTTCATGTTCACACTATCGGCCCGTCAAATTTGAAATCAAGGACCGCGGGAAGTGTTCCATGGGAGCGAGAAGAAATTCATCCGCTGTGTTTCCAATTTCCTGTTTACACTTGTTTGGCTTTCCCTCCGCGTGGAGAGGCATGGAACAATTTGCTGCATTGTCCATGAGGACGGTCCTTACACGCCCACGCATGGAAATGGGCCATTCGAGCCTATCGGCCGAAGAACCTCCTGCAATATTTTTTTCTGGCGAATTGACGCCGTGAACTTGTCGAACCACGTGGATACTATGCGGACTGATCTCATTGTCTCACGGACTCTCCAGCAGTTCGTCTCGGCCTCTACTTAGCGGGAGGACTAGGAGGCAGCGCTGAACTAGCACAAAGAGGTCATTCGAGTGCAACCCAGACTCTGTACGACAAAAGTTCCCAGCCTCAGAAACCTGTTCATGAATCAGAGGCTTTTACCTACGACACGGTATTTCGCAGTAGTGCTGCTACTACCGGTACTTGCGCAGAATCGCCCAACCCCAAATCTAATGGGCCGTCGCGATATTCAGGTCACGACATCAGGAGACTTGTTGCAACATGCACAATACGCAGAGCCCGCATACCTGCGCAAAGTATGCTTATAGGAACTTGAGTCCCTTGCGCCCAAGTTGCAAGGATACACACGGATCTCCACGCCTTGTCGTCGCAACTCCACCCTCACGTTCACATTCACAGGCAGGAAGAAAATGTTCTTGGGCCAAGATTTCTCGACTGCACATCCATCACAAATTGTCATGATGCCATCTGATGGCATGCATGAAACTCGGCAAGCGAACAAGTCACCCTCCAAGTCTGTCTGACCCTTGTTCACGCGCCATCTGGCAAGCATGGTGCATACCACTCTGTTGATCGCTTCCCATTATCGCCATCGATACCCTCTGCCACGCGGAGTCGGGCAAGAAAAGAAAAACGGGCGTACTGGGTGGCATCTGGCCATTTCGCTGCATCGGTGACTGACCATTGCCCCCTCTGCCACCATTCGAAGGGTCCTGGCATATCATGCAGGTGCTCCATTCCTCTTTCATCAAGCTACAGGCCAGCCAGAGGCAGCTACTCAACACACCTGTTGATCTAGCTGCATACGACTCGGACGCAGGGTCGGAGAGCTCGGATTCGTCAACAGCTTTACTAAGGCCAACTATCACATTCTTGGCTGCAACGCCACACAAACGAAAGATCTCAACTACCATGCAGGAACTCCCCGCGAGCTCAAGAGCTATGCCGAGAGTAACCACATCCAATCAAGCACGCAATCGATACTTTGGTCTGCACAGTCTGGTGCTAGCCCTTCTCTGACGGCTCAACGGCGGCTCTGGATTCCAATGTTGATGACCAACAGAGTGAGTATGAGTATTGGGGACCGAGGAGAAAAGAAACACGGAACATGACAGCAGAAAACACGTACATAACTGGGGTCACCAGGCCCCGCCATGTCAAGTCGGCGGCAAAACGACCTGGACTCTTATCCCGGTATTGTCACTTCGAAACGGCCGCGAGCGCCAAAGGTGGACAGAGCTCGAATACTACTACATCCACACTGCACGCGGTTTTCCGAATTGAAAGCCATGCATGGGCAGTGGATATGTAGCATCGCATCCGCAGTCTACGGCTGCACTGCAGAGACAGGCTAAAGACGACTCTGCAGAAGATAAATTGGAGGGCAAAAGTTACGGACGAGTGCGTAACAAACGGTTAGCATCAAGCGTCTGCGGAGCACCTGGGCCTGCCCAGCTCCCCCACACGGGACTTTGGGTGCTCTGGTCGGATCTCTTTGACGTCTTTTCCCATGTTGTTTTTTCTTCACTCACTTTTGTCGTTGAGCTCCGGAGTCGACTTCCCACTCGCAATCCGAGCAAAGCCCTAGTGCTTCTTCCTTTCACGATCCTGGAACGCAAGGGCCGGACCAAGCGGCACACATCATGAACTCTATTCACAGGACTGTCAAGGCTGTCTTATAAGCACAGCGGATATTTTGTTTCTCATGTCATCACATCCTTTCCCCCTTCAACACACAGAGGAGTAGTCCAGAGAAGCAATGGCTCGCGAAATGTCTCTATGGGAGAGACGACGAAGGAAAAAGAAATTCCCATGGGAAATCGCATGCCCATGACCAACTCCCCCCCCCGGCAATTGGTACACGGCGACTCCCGTTGACGGCCTAATCATGTACCCCGGACCGTGGCTTTTGAGGTAACATTTCCTTTTGCGCGACATGGAACGCTACATTCGAGCTGTTGACTGACGGGGGTGGCACTGCTTCGTACAGCCCAAAGAATACCCCTTGTGGAAGGTATGAAACCATTCACAAGCCAAACAGGCAACACGCTCTGCCCAGATGCTTCTCGAATCAGGGTAGCTGGTGTACATTCTGCTTGACCTGCATACGAAGCCTGCAATTCAAGAAGCAGTTGCAACTTTGCAAGCAGGGACATGTTTTGCAGCCCCGAAACTGCGAGTGTTATTCCCGTTTTTCTGGCTCTGGACTTGTTGCCTGCTGTGGTACAGAGCGCACAGTTGGGCCTCCACTGGTCTCTTCGCCTCCGCTCGATTCGGCGCCCCTTGCATGAACTCCGAAGACGATGAAGATGTGCGGGCGGGATTAATAGCCGCAGTTCCCGAAGCCCTCTGGAGGGTGGCGGCAAGAAGCCGATGCTCCTCCTCCAAGTCCATCGTTTGCATGATCCGGCTGCACTGCACCTACAGTTCGGCAACGGCAAGCCTTTGGTTCTTGCCACGGGATTGGCCGCCAGCATCAGGCGCTGTTGGTCAACTCGTCCAGAAACCCAGCCGGCCTTGCAAACCAATGGCTCGGACGACTCCCGACGCCCATCCGAGCTTCTCAGCCAGAACCCATTCACGATACGCGCTCAGGTGTCGCATTTGTTGTGGAGACACCTGGCTTGCCTTGCCCTGCGATCGCTCGACGGCTTTCATTGCTGATCACCTTGTTCTTATCTCCATCTCTAATCGCTGGTGGCCACAATGAATCGCTTTTGCTCACAGAGTACGATATCGGCGGGAGCAGAAAAGAGTCAAGACAGACGGCGGCGGTGGCAGAGGGAAGGAGACGTCAAGCTTGCCTGCAAACCACGCAGCTTGGCAGCGGGCCCTAGCCAGGCAGTTGGCCGACGAGACTGTCTCGCCTCGCCTGCTGAGTGCCTTTTTGGCGCATCCTACCGGTCGGCCCGTCGAGTCCCTCATTGGAGTCGGAGCCCGGAGTTGACCAGGCTGCGGTAAACAAGGACTATGCTGCTAGGAGGCAGTGATCGTCGATTCGCCCCCCAAATAACGCGATGGCAACGGGAGAGCAGGGTTCCGGTCTGTCAAACAGGGTCCTACCTCTAGCAACGGACCTTATCGCAGCTGGACTTTCACGCGTTGCCATATACAGCATGGGTGCAGATACCATGCTCAAGTACGAACAGCTTCGAGGGCAAGGGAAAAACGAACTTTTGCCTCTGCTCCACCCCTCCCAGACAGACACACACTGAAAGAGAGGAACAGACTGGAGCGGTATTCAGGCACATATGTACGAGGGCGAATTGGGGAGCGCGGGGTTTGCGGTCTATTGCATGACGAGAAACAATGTCCTTTTGGGGCTTTCACCATTCTGCCTGTTTCTTGGCGGTGCTGCCTTTCCAGCTGGTGCCTGCAGGCCCGCCAATGACGCTGTGCGTGTGTGTCTCTTTTTGATTTCTGTCCTTTTCATTTGCTTTGCTTCTTCTTGTGCGTGTGGGTAGAAGACCATGTGCATCTGCATGGAATGAAGTGGAATTTTCACATGGGAAACAAACGACGATGCAGAACAAACGAGAAGCGTGGCTGCAAACCGCTTGGAGAGTTGCCGAGCCTTTTGGCACTTTATTGTCGTTGTTGATAGTGCCGCGGTTGAAGAGTTATGGGCATTACTGGCGTATCGGCGACTTATTCAAAGGTGACTTTGACGCTGTCATGGTTCGCCTTTTGTCCTTTTCTCGCTCTTCCTTCTCGCCCCTTCTTCTTTCTTCTTGATCCTCCTGTCTCTCCAATCTGCTTTACTGCTATTCTCCTCCTTGTCCATCTGGTTTCGCTTCGCTATCTTTGTGCCGGACATGAGGGTGTAGCCCGCACCCACACCAACAGATTTTAAATCCCGCTAGGATCGTGATAAGAGATCGCACTTTTGATCAGGTCGAGATCCTCCCTCCATCCCGGTCATGTCACCATCGCCGTCCCCATATGGATGGCGACGTTCCCCCCTCCAAAGAGTCTGCAACGTTCTCAACACGGCAGTAAAATTGAGGAACAGAACGGTGGAAAGGGGAAGTCTCCCTTTCACATGGAAGGAAATTAGCCTTGGAATAGGAGTGGATGCTTGATCCTACTCCAAGGTACAAAGGTATGTATGAATTGGCATACATGTTCCGCATGAACCCGAGTAGAGATGGTGAGGATGATGGAGAAAATTTTTCCACTGCGAGATTTGAGATGTCTGGTGTTTCGCGTATATCAATCCCGGCAGCGGAGAGTTCGTCGTGGGCTTCGTTCACACCTCACCCCTTGTTCTTCGCCGAGTCCTTCTTTTTGATTTTCTTGACGAATGGATTGTTCTCTGTGAGGCCGAAGATGCATCGGCTGTCTATATGCTGCAGCTATTGGACGTAACCGTCCCAGTGGGATGATTCTGTATGAAGAAGGAACCTGTAGGCATTTCTCCGTAGGAAACAAATGACACAATTGTTGTAGCAGCCAAAGAGCCTGAGCGGCGACCATGGATCCAATGATTCGAGCAGATGAACACACACTTCTCATGAGCAACTTCTATGTAGAGAGGAGCAAAAAGGAACGCAGTACCATCCATCATGTTCTGTTACAGATGATAATGTTAGAACAATGTGAGCAAGTGGGACAGAACGAAAGTCATGATGGACGTGATCAAGTCAACAACATGAGGCAAGAAAGGAAACACCTTGTCGGATTATCTCAACGTCCATTGCTTCTCCTTCTTTCTTTCTTCTTCTTCATCTGAAGTCGCAATGACCCGGAGGCCACACTGCAAAGTTGGATTCAATGGGATCGAACCGTTTCACGTTCATGTCAACACCTAGCATCATCATTTGGAAGCTCTCCCAAAACATCTTTGTCACACTGATTGTCTTGAGGACATTAGAACAGCAGTCAAACGGTCAGACAAAGAATAAATATTAATCGCGATACGGGAGACATCCATCCCGTGTACTTCTACAGAAGCCTCGCGAAGAGAGAAATAACGATCCACAGCTCTGGACTAGGTAATAGGTATATAGCATTATGCAGCCAAGCGACGGACCACCAACGGAACCCTCGATAGTAATTCGCCTTCCGTACACGCGCCCGCGCACTGGTCATCTCTTATGTCTCTATGGGTGCTTGGGCTTTCCCTCCTTCTGAAGTAACATAACCAAAGTGTACAATGCTCATCTCGTATTCACATGAATTTACAACAACGCAGCAGCCACGGCTCCGGCCAACAGAGCCACCATGGCAGGGGCGCGGAATCCGGCAGCTCCGGCCGGAACAGGAGGCAGGCCGGACTGGGCAGGCTGAGAGGGAACACCGGTGCTGCCAGGGGCGATGACGGTCGTCAGTCCACCGGTAGGGAAGGGCACGGGAGCCGGCGTGATGGCGGGGGCGCTGGCAGCCGGAGAAGAAACGGCATGCTCAGGCGGAGGAGGAGGCGGGTAGTAGGCGGACTGGGCCGGGCTGGTGGCGACAGGGGCAGTGGGCGATGGCACCACGCTGGGCGAGACGGGAGACGAAGCGGCGACAGAGCTGGAGGTGGGGACCGCAGCACCAGGGATCACAACGGGGGCCGTCTGGGTGACAATGGGAGTGACAACAATGACGTGAGGCGCCGTCTGGGGGTTGCTGCAGGTGTCCTTGCCTTGGCTGCAGGTGTACGTGTTGGGAAGCGTGAAGGTTGCAGTGATCTCGGGAGCCGCGGGCCTAGGAGGAGCCGTGGGATGCGGGCCGTTCTCAACGGGGCACCAGGTCGTGTACGAGGTGACAATCTCGGTCGTGACGTGGCCAACGGGGCAGTTGGTGACCGAGGGCGGGCACGAGGTGACGGTGTAAACGTTGGTGGTGGTGAAGGTCGACGTGTACGTTGCGGAGGGCGTGGTGGCGGCGCCAGAGCCAGAGTCAGTGCCCGAGGCAGCGGCCGCGGAGGTGGTGCCGGGAGCAGCAGCGTCGGTGCTGGATTCGGAGAGGACGGTGCTAGAGCCGGCGGCGGCGGCGGAGCTGAGGCTCGGGACGGGGTAGGCGGCGGCGGCGGAGCTGAGGCTCGGGACGGGGTAGGCGGCGGCGGCGGAGCTGAGGCTGGGGATGGGGTAGGGGGCAGTGCCGTTGCTGAATCGGTGAGAGGTCGTGGGCAGGGCTCCGGTGGTGGCAGGCGCGGTGGTCAGCGGCACGCTGGTGGTCTCGGCGGCAGCAGACGTCGTGGCAGCCTCGGAGGTGGTGGTGGCCAGCTCAGACGTCGTGGCGGCGGCAGACGTGGCCGTGGTCTCGGCAGCAGAGGTGGTCGCGCCGTTCTTGACGGAGGGAGAGCACTTGCCAATGGCAGAAGCCGGGACGGCATCGGGGCCGGAGCCGATGGGGATCAGCTCGGTGCCGCAGTCCTCGTTGGCCGCAATGTGAATGTCCTGGTTGTCCCAGTCAAAGACGACGTAGGCAGCGCGCAGGAAGGTGTCGCCCAGAACAGGGAAGTTGTCATCCTGGGAGACGCCGAGCTTGCAGATGCCCAGGTCGGGCTGCTGCCAGATGAAGTCCCTGTACTCAACGTCGACCACAACGTTGCCAAACTTGAAGTTGACACGCCCGGGGGTGTCGATGATGTCGCAGTCGACGATGTAGTCGCCGGAGGTGGACTCCAGACGGGCGGAGGGGAAGCCCTCGAGGATCTTGTCCATCAGGGGGCCGGGAAGCGTGCTGACGGTGTAGCCGCTGTCGAGGAGCACCGGCTGGCCGTTGGGCTTGTCGAAGATCTCAAGCTTGGATCCATCCTCCTTGGTAATGCTCATGCCGTCCATGTTAACCCAGTAGCGGGTGTAGCCATCAGGAGACTGGGCGGCGGGGATGATGGGCTTCTTGGCAAGGGGGCCAGAGAACTTCTTGATGTCGATTCCACCGTAAGTGACGGAGCCTCGGTCGCTGTCGAGGCCACGGATGTCGAGACTGAAAGCCCTGCTCTTGATGAAGCCCTGCTTGACCAGGTTGTCGATGACAAAGGGGTAGGGGCTCGTCCAGCCGCTCAGGTCGGGGCCGGCACCGAGGATACCGACGGAAGCAAACTCGCTGTCAGTGGCAACACCGAAGACTTGCTGGTTGATACGCAGAGCTGCATTGCTGGTTAGCGAGCCTTCATTCTCCAGAGTCCTTCTTCCTCTCCCATGTATCAAGTTCGTCCACAATATGGCATTGAAGCAAGCTTGGCCAAAATTCATCGAGTGCCCTTGTTCACTCCATTTCCCCCACCGCAACAGCTCCTGGTGTAGAAAAGGACATCAACTTACAGCCAAGCTGGACATAGTCGTAGCCGTAGTTGAAATCAACAAAGCCGGTACCATATTTGATACCTCCGGGAGCCTTGGCGTCAACATAGGTGGTGGAAAGGTTGTACTGGCCAAAGGTCTTGCAAAAGGCAGGATCCGTCGCCTTGCTGCACACGGGGTTGACCCAGAGCTCGGAGGAGCCAGTGTCGAAATTGACGCTCACTGCCTGCGGTGGTGTGCCAATCTCGAGCTGGATGCTATAAAAGTAGCCAGTCTGCTGGGACTGCAAATCGGCGCTATCCTGGCGCCTGTGAAGGTGCTTCGAGGTGGCGCCCTTGCTAGTGGTGAGAGTATATCGCATAATTCCATTCTGCTGGGCGATTGCGTCGTCGATGAATTCGAGGGCGTGAGCCGCAAGGGGCAGGGCCGCGAGGCCATAAAGAGTGGAACGCATACTTGTAGCAAACGTATGCAATTGCCGGCGTAAAGAATGACCGGCAAAGATGCTAAGTAATAAGAAGAAGCACGAAGAAGAAGGAAAGACTGAAAAGCAGTTGGACAAGAAAGGGAGCGACTTAGGCGAGAGAAGGAGGGAGACCTCTGAGGTCGAGATGGAGAGCGAGGGAGCTGGTCCAGGGAGCATTATGTATAATCAACTCGGCGTCCCGTACCCTGCCTGCGCGTGTGGATAATTACTCGTAGTCGACGAGCGAACAAAGACGACTCGACCAGCCCCGGCGATCCATGGCCCTGGCGTGGGTCCCAGCATCCATGTCTGTCCATGTATGGCGTCGCTTGGGAGGAGTTAAAACGGCCACAGGGTTGCGCCAATCCAGGGACGAGCAGGACGGCTCTGCCTGCGTCTGTTTGGGCCAAGCCGCGGCAGTGGGTATTAGTCGTGGGCGCACAGAGGAAATGAGCAAATGAAGACGAGCAGGGGGTCCAGAGCTCTCCCGCGTTTTCACCTCCTCGATGTGGCGAATCAACTGGTGCACGCGGGCGAGCCAACACCAGAAGAGGCCTCGAGCTTCAAGTTTCTGCAGCCCAGCCGGTCGAGTTCCTGCAGCGGGAAACGGACAGAGCGCTCGGTAGCACCAGATAAGCTTCAATCGAAGCTAGAGCGCTAAATAAAGTCGCGAGCGTGAAGCCGGTCTGCTTCGATCACCTGTGCGCCTCCCGTGCCTCCCGTAGCTGCAGACAGTATCCATTGCTTTGCGAAGCTCGGACGGGCGCCTAGACGGACGCATCTATCCGAACTCCTTTTTCTCCCTTCCTCTTTTCTTCCCGGCCATCTCATGTCTGAACGCGTTGGCTTCGCCTTATCTTGGCGAACAAACATTTCAGCTGCTTTGCTCTCACATCCAGGCTACCGAAAGAGGAGGGGAGAAGACATGCTTCTTAGGGCCTTGGCGCGATCCTGAAATCAGGCCAGCATCGAAGGTCGCTCCTCTGCAGGAGTAGAGATGCCACTGAATCCCATTTCGCGCCAATCACATCTCCCGTCATTCGATGCACTTGTAGATCCTGCTCGTCCGTGAGGCTGCGTCGACAAGCATTAGAGCGTCCATGCAGACACCGTCACCCAGACTTGTGTGCGGCGGGCGACTGAGTGGCCGCAGCAACCAAAGGCAAAGTTTCGGAAGCATGAAGTGGGAGAAATAGGGCCTAGCCTGAACACCGGGGCGAGTGGACAGGGATCGAGTCGTAAAGGGGCCCCCCAGCTGAGGTTGAAAAGTTATTAATGACGAAGGGGCCGCGAAGCGGAGAAGACGAAACATGCCGGATAGCTCGCCAAGCCAGACACGGGAGGCGACAGCACTGCAGCACTGCAGCGCGTCGGGCATTGGGGGAGCTCTGCTTCCTGGCTGAGGTGGCTTTGCTTGCTGACTGACGTATCAAGCCGATCAACAGAGGCTGTGGTACACAGGGATTCTGCTAAGTTGGTTGTTGTGTTTTCGTCTCATTTGCCGTGGTGATGCTGGGAGAAAGAGACTGGGCTGGCAACCGGCCTGGATGGGAAGGAAGGAAGCAGTGGTTGCCGCCACGTTTCGGTTCCTGCATTAGACCAGCACGCTTCCTGCCTAGGCTGTGCTCCAGCTGCCCCTATTGGGCGCTAGCACGGCAGCGCTCTGCAGGGGCCGCCCATCCCTCCTGCCCTCCAACTTCCCACCTGAGCCACCCGCCCACCTACGAGTATGTACTGTAGCACCAATAGCTGTGCAAGGCCTGTGATCGCCGCAAGGCATTGACTGCTACAGTATCGCGCTGATAGTGCACCTCGACTATTTTGCCTTTGACTCCTCCATCCATTCCTTTGGCGCTCAGCCACGGTGGGATCTTGTCCAGCGTTGCCGGGAGATGCTTTGCAAACCGCGCTGATGCTGGTATACCGTGGTTTCCTCGTAGCTTCTTACGCGGTATAGGTATAATAGTAGTAGAAACTTTGCTTCCCCAGAGGAACTACCTCCAGCTGAGGACGCCGATTTGAGAAGATTAGCCTGGTTCGGTATATCGGAATCCCTTTGACGGAGATTGACCGTGCCAAGCGTTCCGTCAATTTGGGTGCAAGATGAAGGTGTGTAGGGGGGTAATAAAAGTTGAAGCAGCACGATCTTTCAGCAGCTGAGATTGGCTCTGTTGCTTGGTACAAGACTTCAATTTCAGGCTTGCCTCGACTTGAAGATGACATCTGAAGTAGGGGACGAAGCTTGGTACCTTGACTCTTCCACACGAATCACCCGATTCAGCTGCAAGGCAATGGTCAATATCGGGTAACAGAACAAATCAGACTCAGATGCTTCGGCAGTTCGCTTAGACGTGCCCAAACCCAGCGCCTGCTGGATCAGCGACGGCTGGCTAACTTACACGGAGGAAGCCAGAGCTCGATCCGTGCAACGGCACAGCCGCAAAGCCGCGTCGCCGGTCTATGGCGTTGTACCAGACGTTGCCTCTTTTCTCCTAGGACAGAAGGTAGGTACCAAGCGATCCAAAATGTGTTTCCGAGGATTCTATGTCGAGCTTCGGCTCGTAAAGCCACTAGTGATCGTTTGTTTGCAAAACCCACTGTAAGACAGTTTACCTTATGTTACGCACAGGAGATTCTTGCAGTGACGGGGAAGACGGAACTCTATATGTCTTGAGATTTGGTGTGCACATGGTCCACGACTTCATCTGCGTGTTTGTTTATTGCTTACGCCCATGACCGAGCCGATGCTTCATCTGCGTAGCTCGAAAATGGAAACCTCTCCAGGGTAGGCTCGTGATGCGCTATGGAAACGATCACGCACAGGCCGGTCGGTAACTTTACCTTTTCTGTTCATATCGCTGCTCCGGTGAGAACTTGAGCAATAAAAAGAAAAAAAAAAAAACACAAGGCCAGTTTACATTCGGCCAAAGGTAATGCTTCGCGGCGTCTCAGTTCAGCGTCAGAAAAATGCAGGCAGGGGGGTATATCTCGTCCGAAAAATGGCATAATCACTATTTACAATCTATTCCACCCCTCACATTCCCTATCCCATCGCCAAAACGTCACCCAGCATCTAGGGTGCAGGCTGCTTGATGGCCTCAATAATCTTATCCTGAATCTTCTCCGGCTCCGTCGTGCTCGCCCAGCGGCCAATCACCTTGCCATCGCGACCGATCAAGAACTTTTCAAAGTTCCACTTGACCCTCTCCAGGCCGAGGAGGCCCGGCTTCTCCTTCTTGAGCCACTTGTACAGCGGGTGGGCGTCGTCGCCGTTGACATTGATCTTGCCCAGGACGGGGAACGTAACCTTTTGGTCGAGCGTGCAGAAGTTCTGAATCTCCTCGTTGCTGCCGGGCTCCTGGGAGCCGAACTGGTTGCAGGGGAAGCCGAGGACGACGAAGTCATCGGGGTACTCCTTCTTGATGGCCTGGTAGACGGACTCGAGGTTCTTGTACTGGTAGGTGAAGCCGCACTTGGATGCGGTGTTGACGACGAGGACGACCTTGCCCTTGTAGTTGGACAGCGGCACTTCGTTGTCGGCGGCTGAGAAACGATGCGCTCGTTAGCAGAGTAGAATGATGATTGTCATGGGCCTTGCAAGTGTGGTACGATATTTGGCGCAGACTGCGCGGGGTGTCGCAAGTCTGTCGCAAGCTTCGGCGATGCGGGATGAAAGCAGAGGGAGCGGCTTACCGTCGGGCACCTTGAAGTCGAAAAAGCTGGTGGCGGAAGACATTGTAGAGAAGAGTCTGAGTCTAGTCGTCGGGATCAGAGGAGCAACTGCTTGCTGGTGATGGCGATGCGAGCTGGTGGTGCGATGGCGATGCAGAGTCGAAAAGGCCGAGGCAGAGCCAGAGCCAGAGGATATAAATGCAACTTTCGAGTCGGTCCACCGATGACGTTTTGCTGCTAGTGGCGCGCGGGACGGATCTCCCAGTCGGGGTTTCGCCGTTGGCAGAGTCCGGGCGAGGAGCAATTTGGAATTTGGGCAACGGGGCATTTTGCAGTTTTCGAGGGTGTCCGATGACAAAGCCGGCGGTGCAACAAAGGAAACGAACAGCAATTGCCCACGATGCGAGCAGTATCTCTCACCCTGTTGTTAACCTTTGAGCCTCAGCCTTCCGGGACCCATCGGCTCATCCTCCTTGTTCGGCCTCGGCAGCCCCACGGTGGCAACGGGCGTCTTGTTGCGCAGGATTTCAAATAGATACATCCCTCGACCCTCTGGACGCCGAATGTTGCTCTAGTGGATACTTCCAGTTATTGTCCAAAACTACTGGCCTGACCTGGAGTGCTCCGTTATCCTGCTTTTTCGTCGAGAAATAATACTCGAAAGCTCTCCACGGGTTCTTGATGATGCCTTATCCACCGAACCGGCCGGAACGGAACACTGAGTTTGTCCGCAGTGCGTATAGAGAGGCAAACTGATTGACCCCGCACCTTGATGGGCATGTACTTTGGTAGCTGAAGCGAAAATAGCGTCACGAATTGGCATCCTTATGTCCTCCATGTCCGTGCTTTGCGGCCTTTAGTAAGCTTGACGAATGCGAATGCGAGAGAATGACAACCGAATGCGTGATATCATGTGTCAAGCCAGGTGAGGCGGCTCTTTAGCCTCCGGATTGCCAGAACAAACATGGGGGGCGGATTCTCTGATTTGCGGGCCAGCGATTGAGTGCTTACCTGAGATTCGGGTCGGTGAGCCAACAAGTGTCGAGCGTATTCCTTTGCAGTATTTATTGCCTTAAACGTCGTCCTTGCTGTAAGGTATTGGAGACGTTGTACGAGCTGGCCGAACCCAATCGTAAGAGGCGTTTCCCCTGTTGCGGCCGGTAACCGTCATCAGATGCAATACCTTTGTTCGTTGATCCTTCGACTCCAATCCTATGCTATCAGCCTCCCAATGAAATGATTGCGGCATCGTTTTTGATCCTTCGACTCTAATCCTATGCTATCAGCCTCCCAATGATATGATTGCGGCATCGGAGCTGTGTTGCAAATGAACCAGCCAAGTACCGAAACCATCGAGCTGTGGGCTTCAATTTTCTGGTGTCGAAGGGCCAGACCGTCGCTGTCAGATCCTTATACCTCACTCTTACGGGCTGCTGAAACTGATCAGCCCTATGAAGCCAGCCAATAAAAGCCAAGTCAATCAAGGATTGCAAACTATGGTCACTAGGTATCCCGCCAGAAGAGGATCGCTTTCAAGTTGCAGACCCGTTAGGGTTGTCGTTACTTGCAGTTTTCATTCAACCCACTTGCTTTCAAGGTACATGTATGTTGTCATCAGGTGGCTGCCAAAACGTCACAGCGAAACGAATAACTGCTGAACTCAGTTGACTTCGGAGTCCCGCATCTTCGGCGTCATTATACCACAAGCTGATGCCTGATAGGAAGCGAGACAAGTTCAGCCGAAAAGGCCGAGGACGCAAGAGGGGAGAGCAACACGTAGCCCTAGGCCAGAGTACCTTACACTCTTGGATTATATGTGTGCCCTGTTTGTCGAACGAGGCATGTGATATGTGCGTGAAGAAGTCTTCTCACCCTTCAGCTTGGCTGGTTTGCAAACTACCTAAGACGGGTCTCAACATTGTCCGATAGCGGCGAGTTTCAAGCTAGAGCTTGGGTTCTGTATCACCCAGGTTACGAACAACAACTTAATCATATAATGAGAATTGAGCTGGGACATGAGATAACGTTGGATAACCGTCAGCCGCCTATGAAGAGTTGACAAAGACTTGGGATTTGGTCGGTGTGAGTGGTACGAGCACAGCGGGAACTAGTCTAATCCGATGCTCTGTTAAGAAAAGTGGGTGTCAAATTCGGTCGAGATTGAACTGCGACTTGCCGCATCATCGCACCTTGTGGTGGGTTAGAGAACATGAACCTTTGTTGTTCGCAGTGATGGAGTACGTGTAGTAACAAGCATATAGCATGTAATGGCAATCTCCGACTCCAAAGAGATAATCCATTCCTCTTCTTTGTCCGTCCTGTCAGCTCAGTAGGATATCACTAGATATGCAAAAGACGGCAGTCGTCTCTTCAACCCGGGCAAGCCAAGGTTCTTCGACAGATTCATCCGGAAGTTGGTCCGTTCAAAGCGGACATCTGGACGTTGGTCCGGCTTTGTCCGATTCCGCCGAAAAATTGGGACCTCGGAATGATTACCAGATTCAGCTCCGCATTACGCCGTGAGCCCGATCGGGAGAAGACCTGAGATGCAAGCTTAAAGGAAAGGGTTGTTTATGATTACTGCTTTGACTTGTTCTTTGGTTGTTTCTCTAGGACTCCAGATTTGAACAAGATGAGGTTTCCCGAGGCCATCACGGGAGGATGCCTTTGCGGCTCCATCCGTTACTCGATATCTGCGTCTACGGAGACACCATGGCCACCTCAGGTATGTCCCTGATCAATACAGCTCCTGACATGGAGAATGAAGACGGCTTACACTGTCTATCTTAGTCATCAGCCTGCCAGTGTAAGTGTTGCATACCCTGACAGTTTCATCGTCGACATGCTCTCACTCCGCGTTCCTCACTGCTAATGGACGAACGCCACAGGCACCATGTGTCGCAAGTGGACATCATCCCTCATTGCCCAATTCATCATTGCGCTCCCATCACAGATCGAGCCAGCATTCAACAGCTATGCAACTTTTGAGGAGTACGAATCGTCACCGAGTCGCTTTAGAGGGTTCTGCAAGCGGTGCGGGACGTCTTTGGTTTGGCGGTCGGCGGATGACGGTAGCACAGTCGACGTCTTCCTTGGGACGGTGGATGAGAGGTGGCTCGTTCACGAGGATGGCGGCAAGGTCGGACAAGTGCTGGCGAGGCCAAATGGCACGCAGTTTTGGATGGAGAATGCTATTCCGGGCGTGACTGATTTGGTGAAAGGGGGCAAGGAGTTTCTTAGGGAAGGGGAGGATGGGTGGCAGAGGAAGAAGGAATGAAGTGCTTAAAGCGTATGGACTGGACTGGAGCAATGCTTGAATTCGGAGTTAGTCGGCCATGTTGCTGTTATTGGGGATTCAACACGAGTAATCCTTCCTTGGCGTCGGTATTATGAGGGAAGAAGAAGGAGAGAAGAGGGCATGAGAATGAATGATCAACAGTTCGTGAGGGAGAAACTTGAGGGTCTCGCTGGTGATGCTAGTGTAGAGCTAAACTCTGCGCCCACTTATTGTGTTTGGAACCTGGGGCCAAAATCAAACGGACCGAGACTGGCGCCGTCATCATTGTCTGATCTCCGGGTTCCCCTTGGCAGATAAACTCGGGGCAAGTGGGAAGTCACGGACTCGAACAAATCGAACGACATGTTTTGTTCTATTCGTCCATCTCGTACCCCGCGTTCCCGTGAGCCTAGAGTCTGTAGTTCAGCCCCTGACCTGGAGAATCTGGGGAAAGTGCCGGACCGCTGTGGTGCCCCCAAGTGGATGCCAGCCGTGGAGCCGCCGGACCGAAGCCGGTTGCCGTTGAGCCCGGGACGACAGACACGCTGTGAGAACCCGGCATCGGTCACCGCTAACGAGGAAAAGCGGTGATTGATATATATGTGCAGCCCCCTCAGGCCCAGCAGCTGAGAAAAGACCTCGGCTATAAACCATTCCTTAACCCGAGAGGACGGCAAACTCGAGTGTCCAGCGCCTCGACTCGCATTGCAGCAAACTAGTTGAGAGCAGCAGCCCTAACGATGGATCCCCTGGAGCGGTTTAGCAGGGACAGCAGCTCTCTTAGCCCAGAGCCGCATTCGGCGAAGCAGCCTGTCCGCAGAGCTAGCAAGGCTTGCCTGGCGTGCAGGGCAAGGAAGGTCAGATGCGATGTCACGATACGGTCGCCCTGTGGGAACTGTCAGTGGAACGGACAGCAGTGTGTGACACATGCTCGACGAGCCAGAAGGTGTGTTGGAGGGTCGAAGCAAGAAGAGGAAGATCCCCTGCTAACGAGCATATGTCTTTAGACGGAGAAGAAGGCCAGTTACGACGGCAACTCCGTGTGAATCCGGTGTTGCAGAAGAGACGGCCATAAAAGATGGCCCTTGCAATCTGCTCGAGGAGTTTGCCATTGAGTGTCACTCCCTAGACGCCCCCATGTCGATGGAAGACCTGGAGCTTCTACGAGCAGACATCGAATCCGACAAGTCTCCTCAAGACTCATCGTCAGACGTGGTCGATGCATTTGACCTACCCAAGTATGTCCGACCCCTGACGAGCCTGCCTCCAGACGACATGGAGTTTCTGCATGCCGAGGGCGCCCTGAGCCTGCCCGACAGCGCTCTCCAAAACGCCCTCCTTCGGGCATTCTTCGAATATGTCCATCCGTATGTGCCGACGCTGGATCTCGACGCTTTCTTGCACTCTATAGAGACGCCGGATGGGTCGGCGGGACAAGTCAGTTTGTTGCTACTGCAGGCTGTCCTTGCTGCTGGGACGGCACACGTAGAGCTGCATCACCTCCGGAATGGCGGATATCAGACCCGGAAGCAGGCTCGCACGGCATTTCTAAAGCGAGTCCGAGTGAGTCCATGAACGCCCCCCCAGATGAACGAATCTACGCTGTAGCTGAGCCAGTTGCTAATCTGCTTTCGATTCAAGCTCCTATACAAGTACAACTGCGAGCTGGACCAGATGGTCCTCACGCAATCGCTCCTCCTCATCACCTCCTGGCAAGACGCCTCCGACGAGCACGGCAAGACGTGGTTCTGGATCGACGCCGCCGTGTCGCACGCCTTCGCCGCCGGGCTGCACCTCGAGCCGTCCGTCCACAAGCCCAACCTGTCGAAGCGCAAGCAGCGGCTGCGGCGGCGCGTCTGGTGGTGCTGCTTCATCCGCGACCGCCTGCTGTCGCTGGGCATGAAGCGGCCGCCGCGGATCAAGGACGGCGACTTCCAGGTGGCGATGCTGGAGGAGGCCGACTTCCAGCCGGAGCAGATCCGCAGCGACGACGGCGACCACGCGCGGTTCGAGGCCGTGTGCGTCTACGTCAAGAGCCGCAAGAAGCGCGCCGAGCTGGCGAGGATGTGCGTCGCGCAGGCGACGCTGTGCCGGTCCATGAGCTTCCTGTCGAGCAGCATGTACGTGGCGCCTCACGACAGCCTGTGCGAGCATGAGGGCGTCAGGGCGGCGGCGGACGGCGGCGAGCAGAGGCTCTTCACGACGTACGTCCGCGACCTGCTCGAGTGGCGCGACGGGCTGCCGGAGGGCGTCTCGTACCGGCCCATCTCGAGCAGCGACATCGGCAAGGACGGCAACACGAGCATCTCGCTCGACCGGGCGGTGCTGCACATGATGTACTACGCGGCGGTGCTGTGCCTGTACCGCTCGCGCTTCGTGGCGCTGCTGCACGAGGCGGGCGCGTCGGCCATGGAGAAGGACATGTGCAAGCTCTACATGCAGCACTCGGCTAAGCGCATCGGCGAGATCTCGCGCAACATTTACGACCACGGGCTGGATCGGCTGCTGCCCAGCATGGCGGCCAACGTGGCCGTGTCCGCCGCGAGCGTGCATCTGCTCGAGCTCAGGGGTCAGCTGCAGGGCTGCGGGACGGAGCCGAGCTATCGCCAGAGCAGGCGGCTGATGCAGTCCATGCACGACATTTACGCGGGCACTGATTTGTCGAGGGAGTCACTGAAGTGGCACGAGGAGGAGCAGGAGGAAGGAGAAGGAGAAGAAGAGAGCAGGAGGAGTCCCGGCGGCGGAGAGGCAGCGGCTGAGACGGTGGAGGAGGAGGACTATCTCGTGGCCGACGCGGATTGGCTCAAGGACTTGGAGGCGGCGACGTGCTGGTATGTGGCGGAGCCGTATCGGGCGGACAGCTTCTTGCAGTATCCGGGAGAGGGACTGGATGTGGTGAATGAGTTTTTTGCCTTCTAGGGGGGGAGTACTATTACGGACATTATCACGGCGTTTCATGGTGTTGGTATGGGCATATTTGCATTGCATATCGAGTAGCATATGAGAGGCAATTCTGATCCCATGATGGCAGCTGAGCTCTCAGTCTTTCTTCATCCATCACATTGTCCCATCTCTTCTTCGTTTCCATGTGAACGTCATCACTCTGTCGTCTTCTGTTGCCACTTTACACTTCTCACTCCCCCCTGATAGACACAAGACTGCGATATCGGGTCCTGCTGCCAAAGCCCCCTCCATACTCAATACCTGCTCTCAAGGTCCCCGTCCCAAGTCCACGGTCAACCCCATCTCAGGACCGCATTTTCTCCAACCACAACGTGCGTGGGTTGTTTATTCCTCCCTGAGCCCACGCACCCGCTCCACGATGAAATTCTCAGGAAATTGCCTATTCGGGCATGTGGCGATGCCAGCTACTTCCCAGCTCCCCCAGCTTTGCTCTCCAATACACAAATCGAGACAAGCCCGGATCCATTCCACAGCTTTAAATTTTAGCTCCCGCTTGCCGCTAATCAACCTGTTGGTAAACGATTTCCCGCCGGTTCGCTCCTTGACCCCACAGAGATCCCAAGTCAATATGCGACCCGGATGCTGGGAACCGGCCTCCATTGGCTCGAGCAGCATCTCGGTCCGCTTGTCCCATCGTCGTGGACTCAGCGGTCCGGTTGAGACTGTCCTTGGAATACTGCGGAGAATGGGGAATCGGAATCCGGGGTAAACGAAGTGAGGCTTCTACGTGAGGTGAGTTCTTCTTTTGGTGTGGGCCGCTCTTATACATGCATGTGGCTCTACTCAGGGAACCCAGTCCGATATTGGCTGGCTGTACAGTTGCTATACTGCTTGACTTTTACTTCGGCCATAACACGTTAGTGTACGCACTTTGCAATAGCACGTCTTCTCTTACCCAACGAGGACAAGAGACGAGAAGAATCCAGTGCTAGAAACGCCTCATGTGATGCCCGGACAACAAAGCCGCCGCCCCCCAAAGACCAATGGCTGGCATTGTTTCGTGCTACGGACCGCATCTAGCCTCTGGTTTTCTGCAGGGGAAGGACTTTGTTGGGGGCTGGACCTCTGTTTTTGTGACACGATGTTTGAAGTACGCGATATGTAAGGAGGGGGGAGAGAGGCCAGGCTGGAGTTGCATAAGATGGGCTCGTTGATAAGGCCGTTGGGTAGAAAAAAGAACAGCTCCCAAACTAGACAAACCTCGCTCCTCTCCAACTTCTCTTCCTCCTCATCTTTATTCTTCTCCGTCCATATACCCTCCGTCTTTCTTAAGAAAAAAAAAGAAAAAGCACATACCAGCAAGCGTACACACTACAAAACTCACAACAAAACACACCATCATCACAACCATGGCCCCCTCCGCAACCTCCCCACCCCCAACCACCAACAGTCAACCCATCGACCTGCTGAGCAACTACGTCCAGATCATCAACGGCAAAAGCGCCCCCACGGAACACGTCCGCCACGGCACCAACCCGGCCTCCCTCGAGCCCAAGCCCGACGTGCCCGTGGCCACGCAGGCGGACCTCGACCGCGCCGTCGACGCCGCCAGGGCCGCCTTCAGGAAGTGGTCTCGGGTGCCCTACGAGGAGCGCCGGGCCGCGGTGCTGGCGTTTGCGGATGCCATCGATAGGCAGCGCGGCGAGTTTCGTGACTTGTTGATTTCGGAGCAGGGGAAGCCTGTAGGTTGAACAACATCTCTCCACACCCCCTCTGTTTCCTTGCACAATGTTTGCTACATACTCTCAACTGTTTTAGTTTTGGGCTGTTAGGGGAATGGACTGACTGACTGATAATTCATGATAGATCCCCCAAGCAGATGGCGAGACGGACGCCGCCATCGAATGGATCAGGGGCATGTCCAACATCACCCTCCCCGAGGACGTCATCGAGGACAACGACAAGCACACCGTAACCACCCGCTACACGCCCCTGGGCGTCGTCGCCGCTATCGTCCCCTGGAATTTCCCCTTACTACTAGCCACGGGCAAGATTGCGCCGGCATTGCTCACGGGCAACGTCATCATCGTCAAGCCTTCGTGAGTCTCCTCTCAACCAAATTTCCCCATTTACTTAACTTTGCAAATATCAAAAGAGAAAAAGCTATTGGTGCTCACGTTAAGCTGACGCTGATATGACTTGTACTAGGCCGTTTACCCCCTACTGCGGCCTCAAAGTTGTCGAGCTAGCACAGCAATTCTTCCCTCCCGGCGTCGTCCAGTCTCTCAGCGGAGACGACAACTTGGGTCCCTGGCTCACGAGCCATCCCGGCATCAACAAGATTAGCTTTACCGGCTCGACGGCGACGGGGAAGCTCGTCATGCAGAGCGCATCCAAGACCCTAAAGAGAGTCACCCTCGAGCTGTACGCTCCCCTCCTTCCCACCCGTTCTCAAGTAGACACCCCATGAAAGAAATCCCGTCTAACAGTTTGTACGACCAGCGGCGGCAACGACCCAGCCATCATCCTCCCAGATATCAACATCGACAAAGTTGCCCAAAAAATCGCCCTCTACGCCTTCCTCAACTCAGGCCAAGTCTGCCTCAACCTCAAGCGCATCTACGTCCACGACGCCATATACGACCAGTTCCGCGACGCAATGGTCAAGCACGTCCGCGCCTACACCCTCGGCGACGGCGCCCGGCCCGGCGTCACCCACGGGCCCTTGCAGAACGCCATGCAGTACGACCGCGTCAAGACCTTCTTTGACGACATCGAGAGGCAGGGGTGGAAGGTTGCCGTCGGGGGGAAGATTGAGGCGCCTGAGAAGGGGTACTATGTTGCGCCGACGGTGATTGATCGGCCGCCGGAGGACTCGAGGATTGTCGTCGAGGAGCCTTTTGGTAAGATGGACAACTCACTACCACCAACTTCACCTATCAACCTTATCATCACAGTGAAAAATGTAGAGCATACTGACTTGTTTGTTCTGTCAGGCCCCATCGTCCCTCTCCTCTCGTGGTCCTCCGAAGAAGACGTCATCGCGCGCGCAAACAACACCTCCATGGGCCTCGGCGCCTCCGTCTGGTCCAACGACATCGAAAAGGCCGCCCGCATCGGCCGCGAGCTCGAGGCCGGCACCGTCTGGATCAACACCCACTTCGAGATCTCGCCCATCGTGCCCTTTGGCGGACACAAGGAGAGCGGCATCGGCGCCGAGTGGGGGATCAACGGCCTCAAGAGCTTCTGCAACGTCCAGTCCATGTTTGTCAACAAGCACGTCGTCAGCTAGAGAGAGAGCTTCTGTCGTGAATCGGTAGATGCGCTCATAGATTAAACTTTAGAAATTGACTGATCTCAATCCGTGTCAACTACCCCATTGCCGTTTTGACCGATATCCAACGTGTACATAAGTCATCACTTGCTGAACTCCTGAAAAGAAAGATACACATCGTTCCACCATTTATCATGTAACTGGCACGAAAGAAAGGGGGGCCAACATCATGGACCTCATAGAGGCACGCTATTTCCAAGAAAGCCAACGTTTGGGTCGGAATTCGCATTGGGCGCCATGCTTCCAAATGCATCGTTGTTCTCAAGTCCCATTTGCGTATCGAGCGGGCCCAGGAACGAAGCATCCGTCGTTAAGGGCGGCGGCGTGAGTGCTGAGTCGTTATGCGCAGACATGGCCACGTAATCGACCATCAGCCACAGGGCGGACTCCAGTTTTGGGTCGACCTCGGGAGTTGTCGAGTCCAAAAGGGCCGCGAGAGAGTGGTAGTTTGCATCGAACAGCATCAATTGGAGGTGCTGAAATAGCAGGTGGGATGTTAATACAAGCCGAGGAACGCACCGGATAAGCACGACTCACCATTTTCGAAGCATGATCCCATCTCCTCCCCACCCGTTCCAAGATCTGTATCGCCTTCTGGTAATGGCTGAGTAGCTCTGGGTCCGTGACCTGCCCCTTTTCCTGGTCAATATGGATCGCCAAGGAGAGGATGCCGCCGGCGAGGATGGAGGCATATGCGTAGAACGACGACTGCACGTGGCAGCCAGAGGCGATGGCGTCCTCCACCACGCATGATATTGCGCGAGCGTGCGAACAACTGACTTCGAATGAACGGGTCAAAAACTTTGGCGGCACCTTGCAGTTCCCCTTTTGGAGCCTCATCCGAAGAAGGAATGGGTGGTTGAGGAGACAGTGGGTGGTGTGGAAGACGATGCGCGCAAATACCACGTGTTCAAGCGATTGGAAATCCAGGGTGCCGTCCGGCTTGCGATGCTGCTCCACGATTTGGGGGATCGTGGTGGTCTCGATTTGAAGGTGATGGTCGATGAGCAGCAGAAACGTGTTGAGCAGTGTAAAGTCGGACCTGGGATCCCACGGTGGCATCTCGTCAATCTCGCGCCCGTGTAAGACATACCGAACGCACCGTCCGAGAGCCGTTGCAGCGAGAATCGTCTGAGTGAAGGTGCTGTTGACAGTTTCCGTCTCGGACTTCCAGTTGATGAGCTGGTGAAGCGTCGGCGTCTTCTTCCACAGGCCCCTTCTGAACGTCTCCTCGTCGGTGGGCAGCTGTACGTGTATGTCCTCTTCGGATATGGCGGGTGGGCGGCTTTGGCCGACGGAGACCAGCTTATCCAGCAGATAGATGGACCAAAAGGCCCGCCGATGCTCTTCCTGCTCAATCGGCGACAACGTGCTTTGAGGCTCCCTCATAAGCTGCAAGTCTTGCGCGATGCGGACAGCAAGTCCAATCTTGAGCCATCCTGAGCTGGTGCGACCACCTATGAACACACATGTTCAGTTACCAACATGATACCCCAGTCTTCTTGCGGGAGCTACGACTTACACGTAAAATCCACCACTCCGAGAATGTTGCTAGCCTGTGCAACCGGTAGACTTGGGTTGTTCTCGACTGTCAGATGGTCATTGAGGAGGGCCAGCCAAGCCTCCCTGGCATATGCCTCGGTAGCCTCGCGTCGCGAGCCACGGAAATAGTCGGAATCTGAGAACTTGAGGGCGGATGCTAGAATGGCGAAGAGCAGGCACTTTGGCACGAGGCCATAGTTGAGCCTCTCCCGAAAGCTCTGCTCGTGGAAATACGAGTAAGGCTGGTTATGGACGTGAAGAAAGTATGTGTCGATGAGGTGAGCCATGACAGGGGGAGGCGGTGCGGTGGTGAATCTCCTGCTGCCGAGTCAGCTTTTGCAGAACATCAGCATAGAAAGCGGGCCCGAGGCACACCCACATTGCATTCGAGATGTCGGAAACGGGTTCTGTTGTTTCAGGGAGTGAGGGAGCGAACTGGTGCTGAGGGGGCGATGGCTCTGTGAAATCTGGCGAGAGATCCTGGTAGCTGCGGGATGCCGCCGTCAGATCAGGGAAAGCCCCCGATGCACCGCGGTTTTCGCCATTTCTGTGAACAGTATTAGCAGACGTTGATACCAAACGAGCGCCCCGTGCATCGTGAGATGAACAGTCCCGATGTAAGAGTAGACGCACAGGAAGCCTAATAACCCCTGGCTGTGGAGCTGGGCGAGTTGCGATTCAATGGTGTTGATCCTGTTGAGCAGTTCCGGCTACATCAATCAAATGGTCAGAAGGCGCGCGTCTTTTACAGAGCTGAAGCTTCGCAACACTTGGAGCTCACATCAACGACGCCGGCGCGAGGGAAAAGCGTCGACGTCGAGCCCGGGGTAGGCGGCGATCTGCCCTTTGCGCCATTCCCAACGCTAGACGTCGAGCTCGGGGGGTTCGTGGCGGAGTAGGGCTCGTAGTGACAGACGCGATCGACTCGGCGGCAGTTCATGCAGCGAGGGCGCTCGCCGGAACACCTGGTTTTGCGATGCCTGGAGCATTTTTGCGTTTCGAACACGCAAAAGTCAGTTCTTGCTGCGAATATTCAGACAGCCGTCAGCCCGTCTCCAGGCCAGAAATAAATACACCGCCACTCAGCGCAGCCTGGAGCCCTGCCTCAAAGCCCCGAGGCCGCACTCGTGCAAACGGGCAGCATCTCGCCCGGCCTGGATCACGGAGCAGCGACACAGGATGGATCAGGTCTGAGGTTTCTGCGCACCGACAATTCGTGCATGCCTGGCGGATGCGGCGGATGGTGTTGACTATCGGCGGCTGCCGCGAGCGGGCATCGGACCGGTCCCAGGCGGACGCATCGGCTGCTGGTTCGGACATTGTGCTACCGCATGCTTCGGAGTCGAGCGGCGAGGACATGCAGCCATCACCTGGCAGCTGGGGCGCGATGCAGGCAGTGGCAGAGGATGCAGAAGATGCCGGTTGCTGATGCTGCCAGAGAGGGCGCTGCTGGCGGTACTGCTGGTTGCTGCTGGTGCTGGTGCTGAATAAAAGTTGAGCGGGGTACACAAGGTAATAATAGCGTGCCTGCATAAAGTTTGCTGGGCGCGCCGCGAAGGCCACGGTAGCGGGTGAGGTCGCCGGTACTCGCGGTGGCCAGCAGAGCGACCTGCTGGGGGGGCGGGCGCTGGGTGCTGAGTCGATGGGGCTTCGGCGGGCGTGGCAGCCTGGCGGCAGCATGTTTGCAGCTTGTTTGCGGTGGGTGCCGCTGCTAGTGCGCGCCATGAGTCAGCGGCTGACGCAGCTCGCGCGGTACCCTGGGCACTAGATGCCGGTACCCGGTACCTCTGAGGCGAGCGCATCGTGGTCTGATCACTTGGTAAACGCGCTGCAGCACTCGGTGGTGATGATGAACACTGAGCATCATCGTCAAGAGGTTCCAAGGGCTGCTCCAAGCCGTGTCGCTCATGTCTCCCTTTGCCCTTCTTTCTCCCGGCCCCCAGCTCAATTCCATCTTCAACTCCAGTCCGTCAGCATCCCGGCTTCGCCTCGTGAGCTGGGGGCCGTCTGTCCTTGCCCACCTCCCGACACTCTGTCGAGCTGCAAGCCCTTCGAAAGGCTCGAATCCTCTGCGCCCGGTTGCGGCCAAGTTGCAGGTCATCTGGCTGGCGTTGCTGACACAGGGAGCAGGCTCGGGTGGCTGGCGAAAGGCGATGTTATTCCCGCCTGTAGGATGAGCTTGAAATCCCAAAGCTCAATGTCGTCTGTGGCGCAAGCTCGGAGCTGCACGCAGGAATGCAGATCTTGACGGTTAAACGTCAATTGCTCCCATGAGCTCGTGACTTGTCGTTTTCTCGAGCCCGCTCGCAATGGACAAGTCATCGTTTCCATATTTTGAAGTAATCTGGAGGCCCGCGCCATTCCAGGCACTCCCGGTAAAGCCCGGTCGTGGAACCGTCATGTTTCACCGCACAGCAGAAAGACAGGCGACTGAGCCCATCTGGGAGCTGGGGAGAGCGCAAAGGCCGAGCCATATCTCAGTATCGACTCTTCACATCGTCTGCTTCCAGAGAAATGGCGACGACATGATATCGAAATCATAAATTTGACACGGCATGCATGCCAAGTCTTCATAAGGCCCTGGGAGGAATCAGCGTTACATCCGAAATCGCGATGAGGGCACGACCCTCGCCCAACGTCATCCATGCGAATGGCAACGACGACAGTGATGGAATAGACTTACCTGTCACCTATTGAATTCGGAGTTTGACTTCAAAGAGGGTTCAGATGCAAAGCAATGGGTATTTTGCTTCTCGCACGACCGTAAAACACGATGGGCGATTCGGGCCACTCCGGGGATCTGATCGTCGTCGACAATCCGCATCTCTTTCCCTCCGGGCAAGATCCTCGATGCTCTCTGCATCGTCGAAATTTCCCCTGAAGATCCGGCAGAGGAACTCCGCGAAACAAGAATATGCAGACGATAGATTCAGTTTTGCAGGCGCGTCGTTGACGGTGGTGCGGTGATACCCCTCCGACCGGAGATGGTGGCCCGGTCCGCAGAGCGGTCCGCGTGGGGCAGCAGTTCTTCCACAACGTGCTGTGGATATTAAACGATGGATTAGTAGATGCTTTATCAGATTTGACGGTGTATGTGATGGTAGACATGATCTTTTAGCTTCGAGGGTTGACACTTGTGGATTGTTGATGCCAAGCATAAGGTAATGATGTCCAGGCTCATGGTGCGGTTGCTCTCAATTCGTGTATACCCTGGGATACCCTGCTGAAACAGGGCGCCATCCGCTATTCGATATACCTATTTGCCTTGGGTTTGATAGTGAAAGAACAACTGATCGCTTCCTCGTTGCTTTGCCTGTGTGCTGTCTAACTGGAACTGAAAGGTCTCTTGCAAGCCCGGTAATGTCATACAAGCCATGACGACTTCATCATACCTTGAACTTTCGCGGATCGAGGTTCGACACGTTGGCACTCTTGGCCTCGCCATCAAAGATGTACTCGGACATTAGCTTCCCTGTGCCCGGACCATTTTGAATCCCCCAGCACGTGTGACCGGCAGCCACCCACAAGCCGGGTGTTGCCGTTGGCCCGATGAGGGGCCCGCTCTCTTGTCCAAACCGGATATGCCGTGGCAAGTAGCACGCTTGTTTCGCCTTGACAGGTGCGGCGGCCAGCACGGGGCTCACGGTTGCAAAGTAGGAAATGATGTCGTCGCAGTAAGCTTCCTCGACTTGGACCTGGTCAGCCGTTTCTGGGAGCGGTACGGCGCTATCGGGTTCTCCTGCAGCAAATCAGTCAGTGACACCATCCTCTTCGGGGAAAGCACTTGACCTACCGCAGGCATATGCTTCGCCAAAGGGTCGAGCGTAGATCTCCGGATCGACTCTGCCCTTGTGGAATCTCTTCTGCCCCATCTTTGCTCGGTGTTCGGGGACGAAGTCCGACGGCAGTTCGATATCCGTGAACACTGCGTAAGGAGTGACATCGACTTCGTAGACGACACTGTGCGCTCTCAAACCTTCAACCTTGGACCGTGGAAGCACTCTCCCGGTCCAGGGTCCAGCCGCAACTATGATGTCGGTCAAGTCGGAGATTTTGCAGATTTCATCTGTTGTCCGGTCCAAGTACTCGACTCCCTCGACGCCAGTTTTGGAGGTGATGAGCCTCGTCACTTTCGCATTCGTTTTGAAGATGGCACCGCCCTGCTGAGCCAGCTCTGCGATCGAGGTCGTGAAGTGGTACGGATGCACCTGCGCAGTGTCGGAAGCTCCAGGTGACCCCATCTCCGCCCATCCTCTGACCACCTCTCTGTCTATCCAGTCCAGGTCTGCGGGGAGTTCTTCATCCTGGAGCAGCCCTTTGGCCGCCTGATCCTGCTTCGGAAGCTTCTCCCACGCTTTGCCATTCTCATCCACAGGCTTCTGGAGATTACTGAGCTTCCGTTTGGTGACTACCGCCTCGATGCTGCCGCACTTGATTTTACGGTAACCCCACCGATTGGCTCCGCCATGTTCAGCGGCAAGTTCCGCATGAAGCCTGTAGGACAGTGGAACGAGAGACGCAGGATAGGCCCAGAGTCCAAGAAGGCCGCCGGCCTTGCCAGACGCACCCGCAGCGACAGAGGGAGCCGCCTCTAGAAGCGTGATGGTGTGCAGAGCCGGGTTGAACTTGGGGTGACGGGTCAGGTAATAGGCGGTCGTGCTGCCAATAATGCCGCCTCCTGGAAGCTTGAATTAGCTACAACGGATCAAGCCTACTAGCTCACGCCTGGATTGATTTGAGATAAGGTAGAGCAAGAATCTCTGCGACTCTACCCTTGACGTTCGAGTCTTGGACGGATGCGTTGGGGCGAGTTGTAGGCTGAGAGTGTACGCAAGAGTGCAGATGAAACACGTACCGACAATAACGATGTTTCTCTTTGCCTCCATGATGAGCCAGCCGAGTCTATTCGCAAAGATGCAAGAGTAGCATCAAGTTTGCATGTCGAAGGTTGAGATACTCCATGGGAAGTGATGCTGGTGGGGGTTCGCTGAAGTCACCGGGATGAATGACGTAAGCCATTCTCGACAAGAAGTGCCGGTCCGTCAAATCACGGATACAGGCTGAAGTTTACAAAACAAGGACTGTTTCAATTGTATCTAGTTTCGATGTCTGCAGGGTGAAGGTGTAATGGGCGGCGAGATTTAAGGCAGACCTAGGTAGATACTCTTAAGGTACGCATACTTTGGGCTTGGGCGCTGTAATTGCGCAGGGACTGGAGGTAAGTGGCTGAATTGTTCTCTTACGATACACCTTTGAAGGGCATGGGGGAAATCAGTCCTAATCACAGCCATACAATGACATACATAATGCTACTAATCAAGCAGAGCGAGTGTTCTCTTTGTACTACTCAATAGGAATTTAATCGCAATTGAAGAACGAAGAGATGTTCTAGATACGCAGACTCACAAGCTCAAGAGTCCGGGGTGCCTGAGACGAGTCGGACCACCGTAGTGATACCTAGTAGTGAAGAATGCAAGCGCCAACTCCATTCTTATCGATAAGCCCGCTATCAGAAATTTTGGGCGGCGCAGTGCCATATCCAAACCTCCCGTCACCAAGCCAGACGCAAAAAAAAAAAAAAAAAAAAGACACCTCCATCTCCAACCTCTCACATCTTCCCTCTCGCCCAATCTCAGCTATATACAACTCCAATTCGTCTCTAAAATGGGCCGCGAACTGCAAAAGAAGAAGCGCCGCTCCGGCCGCCCCCCAGTCCGCCAGTCAAACAGGACCAAGAAGATCCTCAACCCGCGCGGGAACTCCGTCATTGCAAAGAACTGGTGCGCCGTCCCTGATCTCACCATCCTGCCGAGTTCACCACGCCTACAGCCCGACTGACAAACCCTTTTTTCTGTCATGCAGGGACAAGAACGAGACGCTGGCGCAAAACTACCGCCGACTAGGCCTCCTCGCACGCCTCAAGACCCCCACCGGCGGCACCGAAAAGAAACTCTCCTCCGAACCCTCAGCCCCCGCAACAACCTCCTCAAAACCAGACCCCTTCGCCATCACAACGACCGAAAAGGCACTCCTCTCCGAAGCAAAGGTCGAGCGCGACGCGGCCGGCAACATCGTCCGCGTCCTCGGCCGCAAGGCGAACCCGCTGAATGACCCGCTCGCCGAGCTCGACTCCGACTCTGGCGACGAGCAGGACGGAGACGACGGCGAGGAATGGGGCGGCATCAACGATGACGGCGTCGGCACGACGGACGTGGTCAAGTCGCTCATCGAAGAGGCCAAGAACCCGGCGCCGCCCAAGGTCCGGTACCTGAGCGAGCGCGAGACGGAGTGGTTGGAGACGCTGGTGGCCAAGTATGGGGACGATACGAGGGCCATGGCGAGGGATATCAAGCTTAATCCCATGCAGCAGACGGCGGCCGATATTGCGAAAAGGTTGAAGAAGTTGAAGGCGCAAAAGGAGTAGAGTTGCGTGCTGAGTGGTGGAGTATCTGATTTGACTTATTGTTGTTGTTTCTAAACACATGTACATGGGCTGCAAAGGCCAAGATGGGTGCATTATAAACACGGCGTTGGGGTAGTTTGAATATCAAGACCAAGCTGGTTCGTTTACCGGTTCCAAAACGAGGAACCTTAGAGACTTACCACCATGAATATGTGCCTGATGTAGAAGAAGAAGACACCAAAGACTACGAGTTACATGCAATTCGTGTGCGATTTCCGGCCTTTCTATATACACCCTGGTATTTCATCAACGTTTCATCATGTTGTAGATGCTTCCAAACAAGAGGAAATAAGAAAGAAAGAAAAATCGGGATGCCGTCAACGCCGTAGACATAATTCTACCCCAAGCAAACATAAGCATCCAGGCCCACCAGAGAGATCCTCCCCAGGTTTATATAATTTGGTCATTTGTCCAAGTTCATTGATAGTGCCCGCTACCGTCGTCATACATCTTCTTTTTTGTCCTTGTGCCTGTCGTGAGTTTCCTTCACGCTTCATTCATTCAGTGCTCTATCCGGTCATAGTCAGCAGACGGAAACAGGACTGGACCATCGGCGTAGGTGTCTGAGTGGTTGCCGCTGTATGGGCCGGGAGAGGGCGTCTTGTGTTTGCCAAAATCGGAGCCGAGAGTGCTTCCGTGGTACTCCGTCTCGCTGTCAAACAGGGGGTTGCTGTTGCTTCGAGGCGGCAGAGCACCGTAGCGGTTGGGGTCGTCAAAGTCGTCGGCGTTGTAAGGACGGTTGTCGCCGTAGCGGCTGTTCATGCTGGTGTTGTGGTCGTCATAGCCGGGAGCATCGTGGTCGTCCATGTTGACTCGCTCGTAGGCCTCGTCGTCGTGGGGAGCCATGGAAAAGGCAGCTTTGTCGGGATCAATGTTGTCGCTACCGCCGATCTTGCGGCTGTCGTAGCCGGGGAGACTGCCGTGGAAGCTGTAGTACTGCAAGGTGTAGGCACTGAGGAAAGCGGTCCCCATCCAGAGTAGACTGTGGTTTGGCAGATAGGTTAGTCTATAATGCCCAGCCATCGGTATGGGGGAGCTCATTTGGTAGAGGGTATACGTACGTTGCAAAGACACCGGCGGCAACGACGGCCTTGCTGATACCACAGCTGCCGCCGCACTGGCCAGAACTGTTGTAGGCCGCCTGGGTGGAAAAGGCAGAGAGCCAGATGATGATGTAGAGGCCATCGACAGCCAGCATGACATATGGGTTGGCGAACCTGCGGGTGCGCTCAAACCGAGGAGTCATGATGAGGTAGATCCAACCCGGGATGGAGAGGAAGCACTGAAGGAAAGGGACCAACATTAGCGCCCGAGTCGTTTCCTCGGTCTCTCGCCATCTGCGCAGACACTTACCACTGCAAAAGTCCATCCGTTCAAGCCCACGATGCGAGAAGTTTCGCCGCGGAAGACTGCAATCTCCAAGCAGAACACCAGGAAACCCAGAACGATCTGGAATGAGTGAAGACCCAGCTTCAGGTTCGGCAGAATCTGGGGGTCGATTTCAAAGAGCGCCATGATGCCGACGTCGCAGCGGTCGAGGGTCGTCGGCAGAGGGGCGGGTTACTCGAGGACGAGGGACGAGGCTCGCACGATGTCTCGAGCAAGGCGCGCAACGATGGAAGATGAACGCAAACAGTGAGATGGTAGTCGGTGCGACAGAGAGGGGATGTATTTGTTTTCTCTGTGGCTGGCGCACCGGGAGATCAGCAGCAAAAGGTGGAAAAGCCTGGGCCGGCTGGAGGCTAGCAGGACTGAGGCTGAGCGGGATGGCGGCTGGCCTCCGTTTATGGTCAGCGGCTACCAAAAAGTCCGGTAAGCTGATAGCACCGGATTAGGGACCTTTGCGCTTTTGGTGTCGGTAACGGCAGCAAGATTCGGTCGCAGCAGAAGAGGCGCAAGGGAGAAAAGAGACGGGCCAAGACACTGCATGCACTTGGCGAGAGAAATAACGCTGTCTGAGTAACGCATGAAAGAAGAACGAAGAAGCGGTTTCAAGCAACCTTGGAAAAAGGATGGCGGGGGAGGGTCAACTCTCGTTGATGGAGCCACGCGTTGCGGCATGGCAACCAAGCTATTGACCTCAAACTGGGCTTTGATTTGCCTGGATATCAGAGTGAGCCTGAGCCACACAGCCACACCCGCGGGCTTATTTATCTGGTGGGTGGTGATGGATGCTTGGAGGGCTGCGCCACCCGCTTGATGGTGGGTTTACTGGAATCAATACCTTTGCTAAGGTAGGTACCTATGCTTGTTGACTTGGCTTGTGTGCTGGATGATTGATGTTTTGCATAGGTAAGGTATGGTTCAATAACTTGTACCCAACTTTGCTGCATCTGGAACTGAGGCTGAAGCTGAGCCGACATGCTTGGGCTAGTATGTATCAGGTCTCGGCATTAACGCCCCGGCTCCGGCACTGTTGACGTTGATATGACAGTGCTTTATGCTTCTCTCGCACTGAGGGCTCGTATCGACATCAGTAAGGTAAACAGCCCCTACGTCATTGCCCCATGATCCATCTTGCCCACAGCTTCACATGAAAAAACAACCTCATCAATACTACCAAGACTACGCACCTCAAATACGATGCAGTTGCATTTCCTAGCTCATTCTGGCTAAGAGGTAACATCCCTGACGTGAACCATAAACAAACTTTTCCCATCCTCTGCTAGATACCGGCAGAAAGGACGCTCGTATCACCCGTAACTGCGCGATCGTGAGCACCCTCAAGTTGCCAAAGGAGCCCGGATCGCGCCCATCTGCTCGTCGTAGTAGCGGCTCTCCGATCAAAAGAATGCTGAGCCCAGTATGGCAACAGCACAGTTCTCGCCAACCGTCTTGGCTCCAGAGACCGCACGCAAAGGTATTCGCTAGATATCTAGTGCTGACTTGGGATCCTCGGTTTTCAACTTCTTATCACACTGCATATCTCAATCTCGTACGATGTGGCTTTCATTTTGCTGAACCTTATCTTTGTTATGCTTCACGGCCTCTACCGCTGGCGATGAAGCTCCACAGAGTCTGCCGTCAGAACCTAATCCTTTGACTTAAAGGATCGTGTAAAGCCTATCTTAAAATAGCTTCTATAAACTTAACATCTATCCAGAGTGCAATACAGCAGCGGCTAGTCCAGTTGACAAGTGCAAGACAGATAGGGAGAGCTAAACGTGGACATATAGCAAAGAGATCATACATCAGTCATCTTCATCGTCTAGAAAGAGTTTCGTGGAGCGTGTGCTGCCGCATCAGGGAAACACAGATGAGAGCCCCAACAGCCAACGCGAGCATCGTAAACCAGACACCTCTAAAGGCGTCCATGAACGAATTCATCACCCCGTCATGCCATCCCGGCGGCAGATGCTTCAGGAAATTGAGGTCATCGCGAATCTTGTGGATGATTTCCGCTGCATGTGGCTCGTCGCCGAAGCGGCTCCACAAACGGTCGTTGAGGACGTTCTGGTAGACGGCTGAGCTGACGGTTACGCCAACCGTACCGCCCAGACTTCGAGCAAGGTCTGACCATGTCAAAGTCAGTATTTTTTATCTCCACTTCAATGAGATGAGTAAACTTACAAGTTGCCGAGGTAATGACTGCCTGCTGTGAGTGATCAACTGCCGCGATACATGCCAACAGCGTCGTCGTCAACATGGCACCGTAGCCTCCCCCCCCAAGGAACAAGGCCAACATGGTCGCCCATGCCGGGGTGCTCTCATTCTGCGTAGTGTAGATGAGGATCCCAGAGATGACCATGAGCAAACTGCCAATACCCAGCCCAATATATCTGCCAGTCTTCTTCATGAAGTAGCCAGCCCCGACGGAGCAGATGGAGATTCCGACAGGAGAAGGCAGAATCTTCAGCCCTGCAACCGTTGGCGAGTCGCCGCGGACCTGAAGATACAGCGGGACGTAAAAAATGCCCGCCATGACGACCATGGTCGAGAGAAGGTTGCACATGCAGGCAGACAGCAGAGTGCGGTCCAAAAGGAGGCGAACCGGAATGATGGGCTGCGTCGCTCTGCTTTCCCACCAGAGGAAGCCGGCAAATGCAACAAGGGAGAGCGGGATCGTCGTGAGAGGCAGGGGATGGTTCCAAGGGACGATATTACCTCCGGAATTGACCCCCAAGAGCAGAAGAACCAGGAACGATCCCGTAAGGAAGACGCCGCCAAAGTCGATGCGTGCAAGATACGACTTGTCCGACTGCTTCGGCGGCACCCTGACGAGGATTGCCACGGCCACGGCAGAGACGATAGCCGGGGGGACCTGGACGAGAAAGGCGAGCCTCCAGCCGAGCTTCGTGTGGTCGTTCATCAGCCCTCCAGCAATTCCGCCGAGCATGGCCCCCGAGCCGTAACAGATGTTGCCGATGCCCTGTACCACGCCTCGGCTGCGCAGCGGGATGAGATCCGACCCAAGAAAGGTCGAGATGCTCATCAGGCCGCCGCCGCCAATGCCCGCGACGACACGGCCGAGGATCATGACGCCAGAGCTCTGGGCCAGGCCGCAGATGAGGTTGCCGGCGGCGAAGAAGACGTTGCTGAAGACGAGGCCCGGCCCGCGCCCAAAGACGTCGGTTAAGCGGCCCGAGAGGGGCTGTGCTAGAGCATTAGATATGAGGTAGGCGGTGGCGAGCCAGGAGAGCAGGCTGAGGGACTGGAACTCGCTCGAGATGGGCGCCGACAGCGTGGCGATGATAGAGGAGTCGACAGCACCCAGGAAAACGCCAAGAAAAGAGGTGCCCATGATCAGGCACAGCCGTGAGAAGGACACTTCTTCGGCCAGCACCGTCGTCTCCTCCTCACCTTCGGCTTGGTCGTCGCCATTGCCGTCGACGTCGCCCGCCAGCAGCCTCTGGTTCTCAGCCTCGCCCTCGCTGAGCCGATGACGCTCGAGAATGGCCGCGGCTGCTGCTGCCGCTCCCGTCAGCTCTTTGCCAGTTCCGTTTCTGTTTCCATCCCCGCGGGCCTCGGAGGATCCATACGCTGATCCGGATCCCAAGAGCGGCGTGCGTTCCGACATCGTCGAACGTCGCGTGACCCCCGTCACTCAGCCCTCGGAAGTTGAGTCTATCCAGCCAATGAATAAACTGGCGGTTGATATATCAATGGTGATGGACGCCCTCAATTAGACGGGAGACTGACACAAAAAGTTGTGGGCAACCCGCTCCTGACCAAATTGCACGTTCCTGACGCGGATATGATGGTGCTTGACATATCTCAGAATCGAATCTCGATGGTTGACTCATGGCGGTTAGTGAATTGTGAAATTGTGGCTGGTGCCCTGGAACGGAGAAAAGGTGGCTTAGTGGCGTCTCTAGGGATCCCGGTTCTAGCTCCCGGGTTCCGGGGTTCGAGGCTTCTGGTCTTCCTGTTCTGGGCCTCTGAGTTTTCAGCCCAGGGGCTTCGTTTGCGCCTCTTTTCTCTTCTTTCGTCTGCCGGCATCGCGCGAGCCAGGACGGAGGTTTTTGTCTCGGCAATTGACATTGACAGCGCTTATATTAGTCCCGCGCAAGGGGGATTGGTAATATAGTATGCAGTGACGGTTTCTCGGGCCGCGATGCCAAGCTGACGAGGGGAAAAATTGACAGGCAACGGCTTGGTCGACACACGATCCGGGAAATAGGAAGTGGTTGCACGTCAAGCGGCGATTTGTACAACTTTGACTGTAGGCAAATGCGGTGTCCTGTGTACCGTATGAACAAGCAAGCAGGCACATTGAGTTCCCAGGAGAATTATCGAGATGGCAAAGAGTGGATAGGCGTAAGCTGACGCTCTAAGCTGTCCATAAATTCCTTCTATATGTACATGTATATATAGCCTCAAAGACGAAAGGTGTAGCACAAAGATACAGAGGCGATTGCTCATCCCCTTGAACCGGCATCGAGGTATTAGATACTATCGACTAACAATAAAAGCTTTTGTAGAAAAGAAAGACAAGAATCCAAACAAATAGATCTGGCCACACATTGCCAGTGGTGCCAGCGCCTCGGCCGCAAACAAAAGGGCATTGTATATAAAGGAATAGTGGTAATAGGCATAAAGGAGGGTGTCGAAGATGATTATTCGTTTTCGTGGGGAAAAAGAAAGGGGGGGTATCATGGAGCCGTCCAAAGCAGCCTCGTTCGTGTACAGTCCCGTCATTGTCCACCCCATCTAATTACCCCAGGCGTCGTTCTTGCTATCGGAATCGCTAACGGAGCGGCTGTCGACCGTGACGCGCGTGGTTCGAGTAATGGCCGGTCCGTGGGCACCGACGTGCAGGTGCTCCGTCGACTCGGAAAGGTTCTTCATGTGCACGCCCTCCTCCTCGAGCTGGTAGTAGTCCTTGTTGGCCGAGACGGACGTCTTGGTGTTGCCGCCGCGGGCGAAGCTGCTGCCGGTGTGCTTGGAATTACTCCCAGAGTGCATCATGCCGGTGCCCTTCTTGATGGCCGGGACGATGCCGGCTTCTTGGATGATCTTGGGGATGCAGGGAACGCAGAGAATGAAGAAACCGCATGTCATCTCAGCAGACGCCCAAAAAACTATAGGACCTAATGAGTGAATGCTGTCGGGGTCAGATCCGTGCTTGACAGTGACGTCGACTCGGAACGATGCAGCAACAATGGCACTGGAAAGAAGAAGAGTGTCAGTGTCAGTTGGTTGTGTTCTCCAGGCTGTAGGAAGAAAACAGGGGCTAGAGAAGTCTACTCACAGGACACCCATGCTGAAGATGCTTGCGACACCGAGTCTCTTCTGCCAGGTCATCTTCAAAGTCCAGATCGTGTGCTGGGGCAGACAGAACATGGCGATATCGGATGCCAGCTGGATGCTTGCCGAAATCACCTGCAGCGTGTACAGGTTGAAACATGTGCCCTCCACTCTAAAGTCCCAGATTCGCTCGTGAGGAGTGCACTGCAGGTTCAGGGCAATGACAATGGCAATTCCGGCGGCGACCTGGACAAACGAGATAACAACAACCCCCCAAAAGAAGGGGCTCCTGGTTTTTGTAGTGGGCACAAACAACCGAACCCATTCAACCATGATGGCAACCTTGAGCAGCGGAAGAACGATTGAGTAGAAGACACCGTAAACGAAGACCCACTGGGGTGTTTTCTCATGAGTTAGCTGCCATGCATGGAAGCTGTTTGGAATTGAAGCTGACGTACATAGGTTGTCGGAATGACATCGATCAGGCGGACATTCCATGCGTGGACGAGGTAGCCTGGATACTTGAGCATCATGAAGGAGCTAATAATTGCTCCCCACTGGATTGTTTCTCATGAGTTAGCTGTCATGCATGGAAGCTGTTGGAATCGAAGCTGACATACGTAATTGCCCTAGAGAAAATCAAACAAGTGGTCAGTTGAAAGGGCTTCCCCTGCCTCCTGGACGAAGGTTTGTTTGAACTCACATATGCCAATATGGCCATCACTATACCGCGAGAGAGTCAGCAAGCCAATCTACCACCAGTGATGTGTTCTTGCTTCGTTCGAAATCGGGCGTTGAGATTTCCTGAACTCAGGGGAAGGAGTGATACTCACCCTCCTCTGCTTGGAACTTCCTCAACATGACAATACGGCCGTACATTCGCAGAAAAAAGAAGATCGAGGTTATCACGCAAGTTCCCACTTGGATTCCCAAGGCAAGGTGGTTGCCATTTGGCGGGTTGTCAAGTATCGAGACCTCACCAGCAGGCGGAGGGATGGCAGGGCCTTGCAGAGGATCCATGATGATTGTGGTTTTTCTGGGTTTTCGGAAAGTTGTAAAACGAGCGTATGAGTGAAGAAAGGAGAGAGGTCTTCCTCTAACCCTGAGCCAAGGAAGGACGATGCGAAGGTGAAGAAAGAATGCCCAAAAAAAAAAAAAAAAAGAATCAACTTCTGCGCGCTGCGCCTTGATCAGACAACTTCCAATCTTCTTTTCGATTTTTTCTCCTTCTTCTTCAAAGTTTAGGCTCGTGAAGTGGGCGGGTCTCGTTTGAAGATAAAGGTTGATGAAGGTGATGGACTGCGTTGAAGATCAGGAGGTAAAAGACTGCTCCAGACTCCTCGTTCCTTTTCTTTCTTTCCTTCCTTTTTCTCCCCATGAACGGCACATAGTAAAACTATGCAGTACGGAAATGATCTTCCTACTTGCTTGCCTGCATCTATGATTACGGCCAACGGGCCAATACTACCATAAATCCGGGATTCGAAACCGACATGGTCAGGCCACTCATACTGCTTACAACCGGGCGACGACTGGGGTCAGAGAACAAGGACGGAATACCAACTCGGCAAGGTCAAGTTCTCTCTGAATGGAGCATTTTGGGTCCTTTCCCAGTTGCCTGGTGACTGAAGAGAGTCTGTCCAAGTACAGTAATACTGTACACACTCTCCTACGAACTTCTGGCTCGGCCAGTTTGCATTAGCTTGGTTTCCACTCCATGTTGCCTTCTCCCCTGGATGATACAGTACAACGACGGAAACCGCTGATCGACCTCCTGATTTCACCCTTCCATGTCAATATTTTCCCTTGATCAACATCGACCTGAGGTGAGGGAAATCAAACCGAGTTCGTTAATCTCTTGGTTGACCAAGTCTCTGCGGGTGCCAATCAGACAACACAGACAACAAAGACACCTACAGGAGATGGGGAAAAGCCCAGCACACGCAGAAACTGCAAGATATGCACATAGGGTCTCCAGCCGTGAAAGGTTTCCCTATGCTCTCGGGTTGCCTCATTCATTCCTTGGGTCCTCTCTTGACAGTACATTGCCTACTGTATGTTGTCGTACCACAAGCATGTGCCTTGCGCGAATTTGTTGGACCCCCTGGTCCGGCATTCATCTATGAAGTGAACTAGCTTCCCACCTTTTTCCAGGCTAATGCAGCAACCTCTCTTCCGGAAAGCAAAACCGGACTAAGCAAGCCGGGATATGGGATGTCGCTACGAATTAGAGCCGGGGCGGGACGACCGCGTAAACTGGCGGGTTGTGGGAACGGGGTGGCAAGGAGCCCAAAAGTGCCCCGAGAGCTAACGAGGTTTCCTGTCTTGCCCCGTGCGCCGTTGAACAATGGAGTTGCCCACGCTTGTACGAGCAGATGCAAGCCATCTGCCCGCTAAGACAATGCGGAGAGGTTGTTGTTAGTAGGTTGCCGCTAAACAAGAGAGAGAAAACGTGTGCCGGAGCTATTCGATGTTGATATCGGTATGTGTAGCATCAATGCCACCCACACAAAGCTGTCAAGTGTATGCAAGAAAACGCCACTTTACCTCTCCCAACATATTATACATACTCGTACAACGGCAAGATAACTGTGTAGGTAAGGATTTGTGCTTCCTCTCCTGTGTACCTTACCTACAAGCTGAGCAAAACCTCCCCCTGAAAACTCCACCATCAAGAGACGCAGTTACATGGCGGCGGCTTTTCCGCGCCACTTTGCCTTGATGCTACATTGTAGAGGAGCCGACCCGGGTTAATGAAGCTTACCAGGATTCTCGTTGCCGGTTATATTAGCTCGTAGTATCGCCTAGCCCGCAACTCCTCCTCATGGGTTCCCCCCACGGGCTGGCAGAGCTTCACCGCAAGCAATGCTACAGGGAAGCTGGGACATCTCGCGATTATCACATCTGACAAAGTCGGTCTCAAGACCTTGTCGCTTGGGGTCGCATAAACCAAGTCATCAAACGCTTGAGCTAGTGTCCTCTGTCCCGAAGCGGTGACCGGCTAGGGGAAGCACCAGCGAGGCCCCGAAGGATCAGCTTGCAACGGAGTGCGGGTTGTTGATATCGATACTGCCGCGAGTCCGAAGTAGTAGGTGGTGGTATATATTAGACGTCTGAAAGGAGAAGTCGAGAACATCGAAAGTCAGAAAGAGGCAGAGGAACAAAGGAAAGATTGTAACAGTCCGTCCTTCCTACAATACCGGCCGTCTCAACTTGCTTAGCTTCCTTTTGGCTACACTTCCCACCCCCCTTTTGTCACCATCTCCTCGTTTCTCCCCTTCTCTTGATCCCTCACTCAGCGGCAACAAGTCAACCGAAATCATGGCCCCAAAGCAGGAAGTGTTCCACCTTCACCCTCGTGGGTGGGAGAACGATCCCGAAAGGGAGACGTTCGAAGTGTCGACGTTGGACTATCTCACAGCCTTGTCGTACAATAACTACTGCCTTTTCTTCAAGATGGACGACGCCATGAAGGCTCGGGCCGTGGAGATCATGAAGGAGGGCCTTGAGCGGACCATTGCTCAGGCGAGGTACCTGGCCTGCACCATTGAGAAGAAGGAGTCGGGCAGCGGCCACGAGTACGTCAAGACCAAGGACAGCACGGTGCGGCTGTTCGTGCAGTATCTCGATGCCCCCGAGGACGCGGACAAGTACCCGTCCCTGGAGGAGATTGAAAAGGCAAACTTCAGCGCGGTGCCCCTGGGCGACCTCAAGCTCTGGAGTGTCGAGCCGATGACGTACGGAGAGAAGCCCGAGGCTCATCCCGACGCCCATCCCGTCGTGGCGGCGTTCAAGATGAACTTTGTCCGGGGCGGCTTACTTTTAAACATTCATCATCACCACTTCGCTGCGGATGTCAACGGCTGGGCAGGTTACACCCGCCAGCTGGCGGAGAACTGCTTCGCCGCCTTCAACAAGACCGAGTTCCCCTCCTGGGACCCCAAGAACATGGATCTGTCCCTGCTCTGCAAGCCGGAGCCCCCTGAGGACCAGAAGATTGACGGCCCTCCTGCTCCGCAGCGCCACCCTGACCACGTCCAGGGCGTCTGCTTGCTCTTCCACCTGCCCAAGAGCAAGGCAGCCGAGCTGAAGAAGATGGCCGAGCCGGAGGCGGGCCAGCCGTGGATTTCCACGTACGACGCCTTCGTGGCCTACATCTGGCGGTCCATCACGCGCGTCCGCGCTCCCGTGTTCAACCCAGACCCGGCGTCGAAGCTCTTCCTGTGCGAGGCCGTCGACATGCGACGGCGCTTCACCAACCCCAAGGTTCCTCCCCGGACCCGGGGCAATGTCATGTTCGCGGCCCTGTCCACGACGGCCCCTGTCGAGGCGCCCACGGTGGCCCAGATCATCTCCGAGTGGCCTCTGTCCAAGCTGGCGCAGTACATCCGCGCCCTAACCAGCAGCGTCACCCAGGAGAGCCTGGACAAGACGCTGGAGATGGTGGCCACCATCAAGGACAAGACGTCGCTCAACATCCGCATCGACTCCCTGCCGCCCATGTCGGTCCTCTTCACAGACCACCGCGATGCCATCATGGCGTCGAGCGACTTTGGCTTCGGCAAGCCCATCACCTACCGCCATCTCACGGACCGCGTGACGGAGGGTGTCATCATCGTCTACCCGCCTCGCAGCAGCGATCCCGCCTCGGACGAGGGCCCCGAGTTCTCCTTCTTCTACGAGAAGAGGCTGGCGCAGGACCTGATTGAGGACAAGGAGTTTAGCAAGTACTTTGAGTATAGAGGCGTTGATGCGGAGGATGCCACTGCCCCGGCACTCCTCAACTAATACCCCCCCTGGTTCTACAAGTTCCTTTTTTAACGGGCAGGCATATGACTTGTCACAGAATGACAGATTGGGATGATGTTTGGACAATGTTACATACGAGTACTTTGTAATTTATACACGATGAATGCAAATAACCAAACCGTATTTCGTACTGTGCATGCGTCTCCGACGGCTCTCCATGGGTGCCTGGAACCCGGTAGTATACGAGTATGTACCTTGCCCTGGATGCTTCTCAGGATGCCCAGAGTGGTATGTGCCGAGCCCCTGTCTGGGGAAGCTGGTGCGAGATGTTACGTTGAGACTCGAGGTGTTTTTGTGGTAGCGTGATAGCATCATGCAAGTATCGGACGATATAATCGGCCATCTCCTCCCGTGACAGTGGCCTTTTACTTGTGCCCCTCTCTGAATGCAGAAAGTTTGTACCTTTGTTAAACTCGCCAATTCGAATAACAACAAAAAGCACAAGTCGTTACCGCTTCTGTTGATCTGTCTGCATAACAAGTGTTGTCTGTGGTCGTAAGCGGGTTCTGTAAGTCCTGGTCACGATAGCGAGGGATTCGGCGGCATTCAAGGCATGTAAGAGACTGGAACAGGGTTTTTGGCAAAGGAAATCCGGTAAGAGGGCAATTTTGCTGCGAGGGCTCTTTGAATCGGCATGACCAACGAATTCCTGATCCCCAAAGGGATTCAATCCCGCCGAGGACGGAGTCTGTACGCATCGTCCTGGCAACTCCCCCCCGTATTACAGGCAAGACAGGCCTTCTATCGTCGGTCAAGGCAATAAAAACGCCAAGTATGCAGAGCGCGGAACTCGCATCTGCTACTAGCCAAAAATCAGACAACCGAGTTGAAAATTCACGGGACAGCTAGCACGAAGCTAGGACGTGGGTCGAGGATTCAGGGGGGGAGAAGAACAACACAAACCTTTACCCATTGCAGTCAAGCTTAAGTGCCGAGCCGAGACTTGTATCCTTGCTTCATGCAGGTTACCAGTGTCAACTACGGGAAAGCCCTCTTGTCTTACCTTGCTTTTTCTCAGCTTATTCCTTTTTTTTTTGTCTTCTGTCTCTCTCCTCACTTTATGATTAGTTCTTCGACTTGCTCTCTCTGAGCATGTTTCACCATGTCGTCCAAATAGTCTAGCGTTGTCTGCAGCAAAGCGGACACTCGGACTCAACTTTATCGTCTAAGCCTCTGTCGATCACTCTGTTGCTAGCACCGGCTACCAATTTCTAGGCTCCCGTTATGGAGTCCGGAACAGATCCAGCAACTCCAGCTAGACCCGGGGAGGGGGTCTTGAGCCGTTGAGCAAAGTTCCCTGGCTCCCCTCCCCCCCTTTTCTCCCTCATCTTCCCGTTCCAGGAAGGATCGTCGTCGAGACCTTGGGGCAAGGCAGGGGGAAGACACTGGATGCAGGACTTCTGTATGTGAGAAATATGGTAAGGTTACTCTGTGGGTATGTGCGAAAGCATGTGATACTAGATACATAGTAGTTGTAGTTGTAGGCCGAGTATACGGTGTAGTGTCTGGATTGCAACAGCAGACATACTTGTGCTCGCAACTGCTGCTCGACCGCCAGCAAACACTCTGTACCACTACAGAGTCATCTCTTTCCAGTAGATTCTCACAAACTTGATCTTCTGGATGAACCAGTCGCCATCCTTGAGCTTCCACGTCTCGTAATAGTGTCCTCCACCGGTCCCATGCACCCCCTTGTCGGCCTCCTTCGTCCCGACAAGATACGTGACTCCGAAGATGGCCTTGATCTCGTCCGGAGCCACCAGCTCCAGCTCGGGGTACCCAACGACATGCATCGTCTGGAGGGGGGCGAACGTCTTGCTAAAGTAGGCGACCCAGTCCGCGAGCGACGTCCAGTGGTAGTCGGTGTCGTTGATGTGCACGACGGTGCCCTGCTCGTCGACGGCCATGAAGTCAAGGTCGGGCAAAAAGACCTTGTCAACCAGCCGCCATTCGCCCTTGTCGGCGAGGCGGCAATAAATTGCCTTCTTCCTCAGAATGGTGTCCGCTGCGCCAGCGGGAAGGTTGAGAGCCATGCTGTTGATCAGGACGAGCGTGGAAGGTTGGCGAACAAGGCGTACACGTAAGTACGCTGTAACAACTGGTGACGCCAATGGTTACAGGTTGATCAGTGACGAGATAAGGCAGGAGCCCTCTTCACATGTGGCCAGCTGTGTGTAACGCAAGGTGAGAAGCCCTCCCTCTTGCGATTGCCAGTTGACTTCTTCAGCTGTTGGCTGTCGTGCTGCTGTTATATCTCTGAATCCTTCTTGCTAAAGAACCCCAGCAACTGCACCTCTCAACCAACAACAGCCCAAAAGGAGAACCAACTACTGAGACGCATGAATGCAGAACCTCACTAACTCGGAGTCGGAGGAGAAGGGAATCACGAGAACATGACTCTTCCACACTTCGTTGGCTAGACTTCGTACGCGCTCCATACATACCTACGTGTACAATTGCTGCAACCGTGCAAAAAAGGACATAGCTTAGATGCAATGCGCCGTACAAGGACCGTCTGGATGAGTGCCAAGATGCAAAGGCGAGCAACTGGCGAATCGCTTTGCCGTCCAGGGAGGTGGGACTTCATCAGAGGTGCAACATGACCCCTGGTGTCTGAGGCCCATATGCGGAGCATCCTGGGCAAAGCCAGGGTGGGCTGACAACAAGCGACCCAGTCCGGCTTCTTCAAGGGTATCGTATCTAGCTGGCGGGAAAAAGGCACAGGTGAGACGAATTCCCCTTCAGAGTAATCAGCATTCTCCAAAAATGCGGCATGTATTCCGTAGCGTACCAGGTACGGTACGAGGTTGGGAGCGTGGATGCGCATGCATGTTATACTCAGGTTGAGTGATTCTCACACAAATGGTGTCCCCTATTAAAAAGAGTGTGACATTCTGCGATTGAGTTCCCGATTCCGACCTGCATGTAACTGCCAATTGACGAATTAGGCATTCAGCAGCTTAAGCTTAGCAAGATGCGGTTTCTGTGTCTCCATGGCCGCGGGACCTCTGCCCAGGTAACGTTGAGACAGTCGTCTGCCGCGGAAGAGTCGCTGACCATGGCCCTTGTCGACTAGATCTTCGAGCTGCAGACAGGTGAGTTTCCCTTTGGCGTTGCATCATCAGCTGATTTCCGGTCTCCCACAACTAGCCTAATTCTATAGCTGTGAAGGTACTAACAGCTTGACACTCTGTTCCTTTGACTACCAGCCAGACTCCGAGAACAGCTCAGTGACCATGAGTTTGTCTTCATCGATGGTGTTGTCGAGACGGAACCAAGCGAAGGTGAGCTCTGCTCGTCTACAACCTACTTACCCTGGAAAACACAACAGTCCCGACTTGGTATCCTACGATCAAAAGAACGACAAAGAAGAGACAGGCCTAACCCATCCAAACTCTTCAGGGGCCGAGGCCGTAGCCGACGAATTCTTCGGCTGGTTCGACCGGCCAGTCACCCCAGCGCATACGCGGCAGCTCCTGCTAGGCCTCATCGACTTCATCACGGCCAACGGGCCCTTCCAGGGGCTCATGGGCTTCTCAGAAGGCGGCATCGTCGCGGCGATGCTGCTCGCGCACGACGCCCGCCAGCCCTTTGCGGGCCTCGAGTGCGGCATCCTGATGAGCGCGGCGCCGCCTCTGGACCCGGCCGGGATCCTCCTCGAGGATCCGCCGGCGCTTCGATGCCTGACCCCTGCCGTCGCCGGAACCGCGATCCGCGTCCCCACGGCCCATGTCATTGGCTCCAACGAGCCGTTTGCCCACTTGGTGTCGCTGTCGCCCCTGGCCGGCGTCCTGATCGGCGGCGGCCTGGAGGATCCGGAGGAGCTGCACCAGCTGCTGTTTCAACTGTGCGACGGCTCGCGGCGGGAGAGGTTTGTCCACCAGCTGGGGCATGAGGTGCCGGGGGCGAGGTCGGACGAGGGGCTGGCGGGGACGGTCCGGGTCCTTGAGCGGACGATTGAGCGAGCGCAGTCGGGATAGGGCTTGAGATACGATATGTATGGTACGATGTTTTCGATGCTTGTGGGGTGATCCGCAGACAGTACATGTGTACGTACGAGTAGAAGAAGTAGAAGAAACACGAAAAGCAGTAGCAACAGCCGCAGCAGCAGTAGTACTGGTCACGGTGCAACATCCCGTCCCCTGAAATGAAGCGTGTGGGGAAGGACAAGAGGGCATTTGCTATTTCGGGAATCTGGCTAAACGGAAGATGGCTCTTCTCACGTACAAGGTATCATATATCGCGTTTGTCTTTCCTGTACGAGCAGTAGTATAGGCATTAGTCCGCGTTAAAGGTCAGAAAGAGTATAGACCATATAACATACATACGGCCATCTCGCCGAATCCCTGGGCTTCTCGACTCTGCCTAAAAAGCCCTGTTCACCGTAGTTCTCTCCTCCCTCACGCAACTAGTCCCTGGTATCATCTCGTCTACATCCGCCGGCCGAATCAAGCCTGGTCCTTGCCTCGCTAACACCTTGCCTCGCCCTTCCACCTCCTCGGCACTCAACTACCGCTACTTCTTACTTGGCGGAAAAGAGAGAGAGGGAGAGGGACAGGGAGAGGGAGAGAGAGCAAGATCGAAATTAAGGCCGTGGCCTTACTCTGTGCTCAAGGTACTAGCCCATGCAATAGCACACGTAACATCTGCTCTGTCCCGGTTCAATGGGCTGGGTCAATCAGTCTGATGCTGATTCCTGACGGCAAAAGTCCCGGGTCGACGAACCTGGCACAATCTGATGCTGGAATCTGCGCCTCATTGACCGGCGAAATACATGCTAGTTGCAGAATCACAAGTGACGACTTGAAGTGTTCGAGCAGACTCGTACCAGTGCTTCGCAAGCAATGACGCACGACTTCTCGCAGGCTTGTTGTAAACGAACATCAACAACGCACAACTCTTCCTCCACTGGAGATGATGTACGAGTATTACGAAATACCTGAACAGGAGACTTAGTCATGTTCTACGATCTCAGGCTTGTAGTACGATCACCAAGCCACGGGATCTAACGTCGTCGGTGCCTCAACTGTAACTCATTTGAAGCACGGTTCACAAGTTGGCGAGACAGAAGAGGGAGGGGGGAGGAGGGCCGCCGGCAAATATCGCAAGCCCCTTTCCCCAAAGATGGAGCACCGATGCCAGAGCCGTCGTCACTATTTGTGGTCCGGACCCCTTCGTAATTCTGAATCTTTGCCAAATGCAGGTTCGGTATCTGGATTCCGAAGCGACGGGCATCCGGGAAGACGAACAAAAAAAAAAAAAAAAAAAAAAAAAAGAAAGCAGCTTCCCGGGGTCCAGCGAATGGGCCGATTTCGCTAAAGGATATGGAGCACATACCTCACCCACCTTACGTAGATAGAGCCACAACGAGGGTCATGGGGGAGAGAAGTTAGACTCACAAGTATGTAGGTCAGAAGAAGGAAGCGGAAAGGGCGGTATATCCAACAAAAATCCACCTCCGAGGACGTCACCGTCTCGAAAGAGGCGATGATCACGGAGAGGATGTACGTACGGATGGATACACGGAAAAGTCAATGGGCTGTTTGTTTAATGACGGCAATGATACATCATCCTAAGCACAGACAACCCGCTGCTCTTTGTTCGGATTAGACCGGCCCAGGTATTTGGTTTTGCGATGATATAACCTCATATGATAGGCCGCGTTTCAGTCTGCACTTGCATCGCGCCATCTTGGAAAGGATATTCGGAGTGGATTCCGTAGACCGAGAAATCATGAGTTGTGACCAGCTAACTGGGGCAGGCTTTTTATTTGTTACGCTCGACTGCCAGGTAGAGCTCCCTAGTCGTGTCAATGGCCCGTCTGCCCCCCTTGTTTGGTGAGGTCCATCTTCGACACCAGTATGCGGGACGGAATGGGCCAACCTGCTGTGCTAAGCCCACCCAAAAGTCTGTACCCCTTACAGATACTGGGTAGCAATACTACCAGTACGAGTAATTTGCAACTGCAGATACGACCAGTGCCGGGGTCCTTCGACAGTAATCGGGGCTGCCCAGTTCCCTGGACCGTGCCGTTGGGCGCATCTGTACCGACAGGAAGGATCAGTGACAGCTCGAACCAACAGCCCGTCTGTGCGTCCCCAACTCAATGCATCGATTCTGCATGAATGTTGTTGGGCCTGTCATTCTAGAAAGAGGAGCATCGAGGTTTGACATGCCACTGCAGGCCGTCAACCAACACAACAGCACGCCAAACCTTAAACCCAACACCAGAAAGAAACATATATAGCCTCCAGCCCAAGTAATCAAAGGAAGCGACCCCGGTGAACCGGATAATGATGGCCTACTAGGTAACTGGCCGTCCACCTAGTACGCTTTGCTAGCCCTCCAGACTCCCTGGCTGTAACCGAGAGATCCATCCGGACTTCGTCCTTCCTCAGCCCCGGACACAGCAGGCGCGATGCCAAGGAGGAAGATTATCGTAACTTGTACTCGTACAAGTAACAAGTAAGCGTTGTCCAGGAAGCTGCTTTTACGCCGGCTGTGTCGATAGGGGTGATCTATTCCAGGCCCTCGCTTGATCAGATGGAGCAGCTCTTACGGTATCTGGTCTGCTTTGGAACCTTTTGGAATTTGGGAAGCGCCGACTTAGCCTCCTTGGAGTGTTTTATAAAATTGGGACGCTCTTGTAGACAGCAGGATGGTGAAGAGTAGATAAAGGCTTTTCCAATCCTCAATCAGATTCTGGTCGGCTCCCTCATCACTCTCGTAAAGACAACAAGGACTTGACCGTCACCACAACAGCACCATCACCACCATCGCCACCCTCATCGTTCTTGCCTGCGGCTTCATCCTCTTCTTTTGTTGAAAAAAAAGCTTCTTCTGCCTGTCCCGTCCCATACTTCGTGCTCAATATTGCCAACGTCATCATGTCTCAGCCCGCAACTGTAGTTGATATGCCCGCCCAGGCAAACGATGACATTGCTGTTGTCGGATTCTCTTTCCGCCTCCCCCAAGATTTGAATGACGACATGAGCTTCTGGGAAGCTCTGGATAGCCGTCGAAACCTCATGACCAGCTGTCCCGAGGACCGCATGAACGCCACGTCTTTCCTGGACACCAATGCGAACAAGGTACGGTTGCTTCTGTCTCGCCGCTTGGCTCTACGGGGAGAGCGTAATGGGGCGTAATAATAACTTGATGCTTGTGACTTTAGCCGTATGCTCGGGGAGCCCATTTCATCACAGACGACGTCGCTTGCTTTGACGCTCCTTTCTTCTCGGTAACAGCGAAGGAGGCTGCGGCGATGGACCCGATGCAGCGCATGACCCTGGAGACTTCATACCGAGCCTTTGAAAAAGGTAAGCATGTGACGCCAATGGGAATCGTGGATACAATACTCCTCTTCTCTTCTCTTCCTTTTCCGTGGACTAACTGACAATTTGTAGCCGGATTCACAACAGATGCCTTGAGAGGCTCCAAGACGGCCGTCTTCCATGCGTCCATGTTGGAAGACTACGCGCGGTTAATGGCGATGGACCCCGATAACGTAGAGCGCACCACCGTTACCGGTGGCACGGTGCCATGCATGGTACCCAACCGCATCAGTTGGTTCTTCGATCTGCGTGGACCCAGCGTCCATGTCAACACAGCCTGTTCCAGCGGATTGGTTGCTGTTGACATGGCATGTAAGACGTTGCGCAGTGGCGATGCATCATGTGTAAGTGGATGAATAAGCCCCTATCCCCTGTCCCTGTCAGCCCCTTGTCAGTCCCCATTGCCCGAACTAGGTGAATCGGAGAATCCTCAAGGAGAAACGACGACATGATACAGACCCGTCGTAGTGGTTTGATGAACGGCAGAAAGGCTGATGTAACCTCATGCACGACAGGCGCTCGTCACTGGTGCGAACCTGCTCTTGGACCCTACCATTTTCCATCTGTTGTCCTATCAGAACTTCCTATCGCCCGATAGCCGGTCCTACAGCTTTGACCAGCGGGCCAACGGCTATGCCAGAGGCGAGGGCATCATTGCTGTTGTGCTGAAGCCTGTCTCTGCCGCCGTGCGAGATGGAGACATGATTCGTGCTGTGATTCGGGCTTCAGGCTCGAATCAGGATGGACACACTCCCGTCATCACACAGCCCAGCCAGCAGGCCCAGCAGGATCTGATTCAGCACGTCTATCAGCAGGCGAATCTGTCCCTTGCCGAGACGCGATATGTCGAGGCCCACGGTGAGTTCACCATTTGCTGGACGAGGGGATGAAGTCGAGATATGGAAAAGAAAGAAGAAAAGAAAGACAAGAAAGATGAAGAGCCAGAGATTTGCTGACAAAAGGTCTCGTGACCGCCGGAATGCAGGAACCGGAACCCCTGTCGGAGATCCAATCGAGGCAAGAGCCATCGGCCGAGTGTTTCGCAAGTTCCGATCCGAGAAGGAGCCGCTGTACATGTGAGTCCCGTGATTGCCTCACCTTCTCTCCGTTCCAGTTCTTGTCTCTTTTTCTTCTTCGTACAGCCTCTTCTTCAGTTAAGGCACTGCATCATGTCGCTGACACGGCTTGTGATTGTCACAGTGGCTCCGTCAAATCAAACATTGGCCATCTCGAAGGTGCCAGCGGCCTTGCCGGCTTGCTGAAGGTCATCTGTAAGTCTTCAAACCGACTCCTTGTCTGACGTTCCTGGTTGTCTGATATACTGACCTGCAATCTCCAGTGAGTCTTGAGAGAGGCATCATCCCGCCAAATGCGCTCTTTGAGACGATTAACCCTACCATAGACGCTGAGTTCTGGAATATTGCGGTACGCCCAATTCTGCTTTCCCATCATTTCTCACCAAGCGTGGAGTAGCTCCAACTGACTTGTAACCTCTTCTTCTAAGATCCCTAATGCAAGCATCCCCTGGCCTAGCAAAGGCATTCGTCGGGCCTCGCTCAACTCCTTCGGCTTCGGCGGCTCTAATACGCATGTTGTGGTTGACGATGCGCTTTCTTACCTGAAAGACAGAAACCTGCCTGGCAATCACTGCACAGTTGGGACTGCTGGTGACGAGGATGCGGCCAATGGCTGGGCGGAATTGCCGCCATCCCCAGTTTCTGACGACTTCTCCGACCAATCCATTGCTGAACTCAAAAAGATTGCACGTCCCGCGGTAGCCGCTGCTATATCTTCGCCGCCTTCCACAATTGATGGTCTCCCCAGGCTGCTTGTGTGGAGTGCCGCGGATGAGCAGGCAGCCAAACGCGCCCTGCGCGATCAGGAGCTCTTCTACAAGGAGAAGATAGCGGGCAGCCGTACCAAGCTAGATCGCCTTGCCTACACGCTGGCGGCTCGCCGGTCACACATGCTCTGGAGAAGCTTCGCCATTGTCACAGAAGACGGCCGTTCCGAGGCTCAAGATGGCATCGCAGATTTTGATCCTGTGAAGCCCATGAGGAGCTCTCCAGATGCCACGCTGGCCTTTGTGTTTACCGGACAGGGAGCCCAATACACAGACATGGGATGGGACTTGGTCAAGTATCCAGTCTTTGCCGACACGCTCCGGCAGATCGACAGCATCTACCAGAGCCTTGGATGCACATGGTCGATTTTCGGTATGAGAACCGTCCCCATGCTTTGACCCCTCAGACAGTGCTGACGTCCAATTTCCCTAATTTACAGATGAGCTGCGCTCGAGCAAGAACATCAACTTGCCAGAATACAGCCAACCGCTGTCGACGGCGGTCCAAATCGCCCTGCTGGAACTGCTGGCCAGTTTCGGTATCGCTCCCAAGGCTGTTGTCGGACACTCGTCAGGAGAAATTGCCGCTGCGTACGTTATATGTCGTCTGCCGTCGTTGAAAGTCTGCTGACATATCCTCTTTTTGTGTCTTAGCTATGCCATCGGTGCACTGTCATTGCAATCTGCCTGCAAAGTCTCGTACTTCAGGGGCCACCTTGCAGGAAAGTTGAGAGCCGCTAATGAGGCATCCCCTGGAGCCATGATGTCCATTAACTTGGCGGAAGCCAACGTCTCGGAGTACCTCTCCAAGATTGGTGCTGAGGCCAGCTCTGTCTGCGTGGCCTGTATCAACAGCCCTCTCAACTGCACATTGTCCGGTCCCGAGGCGGCTATTGATGCTATCAAAGCGCAAGCTGACAATGATGGCATATTCGCTCAAAAGCTGAAGACTGGAGTTGCATACCACTCGCAGGCAATGGAAGCTATTGCCGACGAATATTTGGCGTTAATGGGATCGCTTGAGGGCGCTTCGCGGCAGGATCCCAAGGTTGCTAGCGGTATTCCCATGGTATCATCTGTCTCCGGCAAGGTGGTGCGGCCGGCTGCTCTGGCGAAGGGTCAATACTGGGTCAACAACATGGTTTCCCCCGTCCGCTTTGCCGATGCCGTGCAGCTGCTGACCCAGGAGCCATCCAAAGTCAAGGTTGGGCTGAGCAACATCACTGATCTCGTCGAGATCGGCTCTCACCCTGCCCTGCGAAGAGTGGCTCAGGATACGATCCGCCAGGTTAGCAACAAGAAGCGCACCATCCGATATAGTGCTGCACTGCAGCGATCTCATCCTCCAATCAAGACGACATTGGAGCTTGTGGGACAGCTGTTCTGCTTGGGGCACAACGTGTCTATAGCCGCTGTCAACCAGACGCCCATCGCTCAGTCTGGCAGCGTCTCGAAGAAGCCTGCCTTCCTCGTCGATACTCCCGAGTATCCCTTTGATCGGTCCCACAAGTATTGGGTCGAATCTCGAATTAGCCGGGACTTCCGCTTCCGTGGCAATGTCAAGGGCGACGTGCTCGGAGCTCGAGTATCCGATTGGAACCCTCTCCTTCCTCGCTGGAGGAATCTGCTGGCCGTTGAATCCATTCCATGGGCTGGCCACCACAAGGTCACCGATACGCTCTTGTATCCTGCAGCTGGTATGTTGGTTATGGCCATTGAGGCTGTCCAGCAGATGATCCCCGACAACCGGGAGGTAGCCGGCTTCCTTGTTAAGGAGGCAGAGTTTCTCAATCCCATCATCATCCATGAGAAGTGGGAGGATAGAACCGAGACCCAAGTTCATCTTCGGCCCTTGAAGACTCGACCGGCAGACGACGAGAATGGCCCTGCGTTTTTTGAGGTGGATATCTTCTCTTATACGCCTGAGGGCTGGAAGAAATGCTTCCACGCCAGCCTCAAAGTCGACTACGAGGACCCGACAAGCCTATATGGCAAAGAACGAAGGCATATTAGCCACGCTAAAGCCCGTGACCAGTACGACCAAGCTGTACAGTCGTGTGCCTTGCCAATTGATTCTGCTACCCTCTATCGTGACGCGGCTGAAGTTGGCCTTCAATACGGAGAGTGGTTCCAACTTCTGCGAGACGTGCGCTGGGACTCGACTGCCACCGCCGTGGCTCGTGTGGATGTCTCCAAGGATAGGTACAAGACCAAGAGCCTAGTTCATCCCAGCGTTCTTGATCAGGCTTTTCACGTGTTGCGAGTGAGCGCCGGTCAGCAGCCGACCGCCAATGTTCCCGCTCGTTTGAAGGACGCTTGGTTTGCCTCCAGCTCCAAGTGGCAGAGCCCCGGGACTGGCAATGTTCGGTGGATGGCGACATCTACTTCGGCCGCTCACCTCGACGGAACCCAGGGTTATGGTGAGCAAGGCACAGTTATTGCCCTAGCTGACGATGGCACTGTACTTTGCACGATCGAGCAGGCTACCACGGCGTCCATCTCCAACAACGCAAAGGCGACGGACAAGAAGTTGCTCTACAGTGTCGAGTGGAAGCCACAGCTAAGCATGCTCCAACCGGAGCAGTTGGGTCGCATCTGCAAGGCTGATTCGTTTGAGAATGACGAAACCGCGATTTTACAGATTCATCAAGACATGTGCTTAGCGCTGGAGCTCTACTCAATCCGAGTACTTCAGAAACTGGACCGAACAAAGGTCCCGGAGGCTTTGACTCGCCACGTCGATTGGATGGAGCACCATATCGGCAACATGAGCCCCGAAAACAGACGACTCGGAGAAACCATCAGCGACGAGGACTTAGAATCCCGGCTTGTTGAGGTCGAGAAGACTCGCCCGGCTTGGAAGCTGTACACTACTTGCGCGCGGAGGCTTCTCGAGATGCTATCAGGAGAGGTAGACCCTCTGCAGGTGGTGTTCGGATCAGACCAGGCAGAACTCTTCTATGCCGAACTCTTCCAGAAGCTTTGCCAGGATGGCCGGCTCCGTGCCTTCTTGGACCTGGTAGCTCACGAGCGCCCTGCTCAACGAATCCTCGAGGTGGGCGCCGGAACTGGTGGCATGACGGGCCACGTCCTGTCTCTCCTGCAGCAGCGCGAGGAACGATTGGGAGGCTCTAGCTTCTCTGAATACACGTATACAGACATCTCCCCGATGTTCTTTGAGCGTGCTCGTGAGCGATGGCCCGATCTTGCGTCTCAGGGTCGCCTGACCTTTAAGACTTTCAACGTTGATAGGCCTATTGATGAACAAGGATTCGAGCCTGGCTCTTATGACATTTGTGTTGCCGCCAGTGTGCTCCATGCCGTCCCTTACCTGGAGAGCAGTCTGAAGCAAGTCCGCAGGGCATTGCGGCCTGGTGGTCGCCTCATCTTGCTCGAGGTCATTGATCCCGAAGATATCGCCACCAACTTTATGGCAGGCCTGGTGCCAGGATGGTGGGTTGCCAAGGAGGACTGGAGGCCTCATTCTGCGGCCATCCCCGAGAAGTTGTGGGATAAGTGCTTGCGGAACAATGGATTCTCGGGCAACGACGTGATTTTCCGCGATTACAAGAGCGAGGCATGCCATATTGTCAGCATCATCCTCACCACAGCCGTTGAAGAGCCCCGGCTGGCTCCTGTGATCCAGCCCAGCAAGCTCGTCATTGTCGTTGATGAGCAGAAGTCATACCTACAGACTCGGATGGCCGAGCTGGTACAGCAACAACTGGATCCTCAAGGGAGCAGGGCTTCAAGTGTCTGTGCCTTCTCCTTGGACGAGCTATCACAGTCTCTCGAGAATTTGACCGAGGACGACACTGTTGTTTGCATAGCTGAAGTCAACAGCCAACCTTTGTTGTCCAATCTTTCGGAACAGAGCTTCAAGAGCCTCCAATATCTGGTGGGCAAGGCATCCAAGCTTCTTTGGGTTACGGGTTGCAGCACAGAGAGCGAAGAATATGCCGACTATGGTGCCGCCCAGGGATTTTTCCGCTCGATTCGGGTTGAGCAGTCCAGCAATCGAATCATTACGCTTGCTATGGAAGGCAAGCTGGAATCCCTCAAGATTGCGCAGTTGATTGAATCCGTGTTCAATGCCAGCTTTGGACCCTCGGCTTCTGACGAGGTGGAATATCTCGTCAAGGATGGCCTCTTGATGACTGGAAGGGCCATCGAAGATGTATCTGGCAATGAGACTCTCAATTCTCTCCTGTCCCACCGGCTTCAAGAGAAGACTTGGTATGATGGGCCAGCCCTCCAGCTCTCTGTCGGCTCTCAAGAAGGAACGAATAAGCTGCAGTTTGTCCGAGACAGGCAGTATGAAAGTAAGCTGGCGCCCAGCGAGGTTGAAATTGACGCCAGGGCATGGGGCGTTGATCAAAGAGACGTGCAGACCGCTTTGGGACGCCGGCAAGAGGTTCACAGGGGCATCCGATTGGGAGTTGACTGTGCTGGTATTGTTACCCGCGTTGGAACAGCTTGCGAGTCGATCAACCCCGGAGACCGAGTCTGCATGGTAGTTTCAGGATGCATGCGGCAATATCCTCGAGGAGACGTGAAGGCTGTCTGCAAGATTCCAGAGTCAATGTCTTTCGAAGAAGCCACGTCTGCTCTCATCCCCGCGATGACAGCTTATCATGCCCTGGTTGACGTTGCTCGCCTTGTCGACGGAGACAAGGTTCTGATTCATGCGGCTGCTGTGAGTGCCGTGGGCCAGTTTGCCGTTCGCATCGCTCAGATGCAAGGTGCCCAAGTCATTGTTACCTACTCGACTCCACTGGAGCGAGACGCGCTGAAGCAGATGGGTCTGGCGGAGGACCACATCGTCGATAGCAGCACCATTACCTTTGCCCAGCGCGTTATGGAGCTGACTGGCGGAGAGGGAGTGGATGCTCTTTTCAATCTGCTTGCTGAAGATGACATTATCCAGGCTTCATATGAATGCCTGGCTTCCGGCGGTCGCTTCCTGGAGATGAAGCGCCCCAACGCCGTTACTAATGCTAGTATTCCCATCGGCGTCTTTGACCGAAATATCAGCTTCTCCATTATTGACATTGTCAACCTGAATCCCAAGACGACTGGTAGGCTGTTGAAGAAGACGATGGAGCTCCTCGAACAAGGCCGCATTGGACATGCTCAGCCATTACGCACTTTCAACGCCTCAGAGGCCGAAAAGGCTTTCCAAGAGCTTCAGGGAGGCGGAGCATTGGATCGTGTAATTATCATGCCACAAGCTGGCGATGTGGTACCGGTGAGTAGTCTGATAGGATTAGACAGCCCTCTTCATGACGAGGCGCACATACTGACTCTTTCCCAACAGAAACTCATCCAGGAGCAAAGAAGCTGGAGGTTCGACGAAAACGCGTCATATATGATTGCTGGAGGCTCCGGTGGTCTCGGCCGAGGCATTGCCAGGTGGATGGCTGACCGCGGAGCCAAGAACCTGATTCTGCCATCCCGATCTGGAGCTTCTTCCAAGGCTGCTAGACAAACAGTGGAAGAACTGACAGCTCGCGGCGTCAACGTTGTGGCCCCCAAGTGCGATGTATCTTCGGAAAAAGAGCTTGCTGATCTTCTGGACGTGTGTGCTCGCACCATGCCGCCCATCAAAGGCTGTATCAACGCAGCCATGGTGCTGCAGGGTGCCGTCTTCCAGGATAGCATGACGTTTGCCCAGTGGGAACTCACAATGCGATCCAAGAGGCAAACGTCGTGGAACCTACACCGGCTCCTGCCAGCGGACCTTGACTTTTTCATCATGCTGTCCTCACTTGCTGGTGTCGTAGGGCAGCTGGCCAGTGCAAACTACTCGACAGGCTGCTCATTCCAGGACGCCCTTGCGCGACAGCGTCTTGCTCGGGGCCAGGCAGCCCTGTCTCTCGACATTGGCTGGATGCGCAACATTGGTATTGTCTCCGAGACAGGCGAGTATCAGAAGCAGCGCGAGTCGTTTGACGACATGAAGCAAGTGGACGACGTCGAGTTGCTGGCCCTGCTTTCGGTCTTCTGCGACCCAGGCGCTCCTCAGCCCCCCATTGTGTCGGAGGCGAGGGGCCAAGTCTTGTTCGGCCTCAAGACCCCGATCGATTGTCTGGCCCGAGGCCGCAACCCGCCGCAGCTGATGGACAGGCCCTTCTTCGCCTCCTTTTCCGTGACGGCCGCCTCAGGCGTCTCAGCAGGCGTAAACGCCAATGCAGAGGCCGCTGTGGGAGTTCGTTTCCGACAGGCTTCGGACTCTGGAGAACGCACGCAGGTCGTGCTGGACGCCCTGGCTGGCAGGCTCGCGCGTGCCATGTCCATTGCGACTGGCGACGTCGAGCTGAACAAGTCGCTGTCGCACTATGGCGTGGACTCTCTGATGTCTGTTGATTTGCGCAACTGGATTTTGCGGGACTTTGGTGCCCTGCTTACTGCTTTTGATATCATGGGCGGCGCCTCGATTTCCAGGATTGCGGATATGATTGTTGAGCGCAGCACGGTTGGGAAGCTGTAGGAGTAGAGTGCGTAAGGTAGCTGCACTAAGATGATTGGTAGGCATATGTTTTAGGGAGCCAAAATACACTCTCGACGTCGACTCGAAGCTTTCGTCATTTGACTTCGTGACTCTATACCTAGGGAATGGCTATCCAGCGCCCCAGATTAGCTATCCAGCACCCCAAGGTTATATATACAGGATAGAAAGTTGCAGGAGATTCTTTATATTCTACCTACTAGTGATTAATAGCAGCTCCTACTAAGACTAGAATAATATAATAAGAGTAGCAGAGAGTAGACTCTCTTATCTTATAATATTAGCCGCAGTGGTAAGGGTCATTAGGTTGCTGGGATGCTGGATAGCCAAGTTGGGGTGCTAGATAGCCGCTCCCTATATCTATTACTACATACCTGTACAACCCAATGCCTACAAGGACTTTTCAATCTCCATGGCCTCTCGGATGCCCTCCTCGATGGCCGAGACACGCGCCGGCTCCAAGCGTTTCAGGGGCCGACGAGGAAAACCCCCATATGAGTAATAAGTTTGGATGGCGGACTTTGTGCCTGCGATGGCGGCCTTTGTGAGGGGCCAGTCGCCGCGGCTGAGGACCTTTTGCAGCTTCTCGGCCTCGTCCTTGTGGCCCTGGGAGTAGAGATCCCAGACCTTGACGCACAGCTTGGGCATGACGTTGGCACCTCCGGCGATGATGCCGCTGCCGCCGCTGACGAGGGTCTGCAGGGTGAAGTCGCACATGCCGCCAAAGGCCATGTAGCCGGAGCCCTCGCGGAAGGGCGTTTTTGCGTCTGTGGCGAGGGCGACGCGGGTGAGCTTGCCGGTGTTGCCGCAGGTGAACTTTGTGCCGACGATGTTTTGGTGCTGGGCGAGGCGAATGAGCAGGTCGCTGTCCATGTCGATTCCCGAGACGGCGCCGGGGTAGTTGTAGAGGACGATGGGGATGGGGCTGGCGTCGGCGACGGCGACGAAGTAGGCGTAGATGGAGTCCTCGTCTGTCTGGGCGCGGTAGTAGGACGGCGGGAGGACGAGGGCGGCGGCTGCGCCGGCGGCGGCGGCGAGCTTGCAGAGCTCGATGGTGCCCCTGACGCTGCCCTCTGTGGCGCCGAAGAGGACGGGTGTCGACGTGAAGCCGGCGGCGTCGAGGGCGTCGCGGGTGGCGGATAGGACGGCGATCTTCTCTTCGCGGGTGCAGTGGACGGCTTCGCCGTTGGAGCCCATGACGACGAGGCCTGCGAGGCCGGCCTTTGCGAGGCGCTGGGCGTGTTGTTTGATGGTGGGGATGTCGATGTCTTCTGTTTCAGGGTCGAAGAAGGTCATTGTCGGGGCGTAGATGCCGCATGGTAGGGATGGGGGGGCCATGGTTGTATGTGGATGGATGTGTGGTTGGATGATGGAGGGGAGAGAAGTGTATGAAGAGGATGTAAGGGATATAGAGAGAGATGGGAGTTTGGAGTTGATGGTGAGGATGACGAGGTCGAGAAGGAGGAGGAGGAGGAGGAGCACACGCGGAGACGGGACGGGATGGATTCGAGGTTGTAAATATATTCTCTAACAAAATGGATCCCGAATCGAGAAGCTCTATATATGGAAAGCAAAGAACGCATTGGTTCGTCTCTGGGGCGAAAAGAATAGCCGCTTATAGCCACCGGACATGGAGGAGGAGGGATGTGTCTTTCGGAGGGGAAGCCACCGAAGAGGTGCGATTCCGGTTGGTGCGGCTCGGCCGACTGACCCCGACTGCACGAGGACGTACGGAGTAGGTGCGCTTGAGATCCGAAGACGGCGGTCGAAGTCTTGGAGGAAAAGGACACAATTGGAGAGGATTGGACCGGCATTCGATGTAGAGGCAGCTTAGCTTGATGAGAGGCGTGGGGTTTGTTCTGGGGGAAGATGACCACGGGAGATGCAAACGAGTGGGGAAAAAGTATGAGTACAGCCGGAGATGATGGCATATTGAAGATGCTGCTATATAATTGGAGGATAATTCCATCTTTAGCCACTTCCACCATTTACAAGAGGGGTCTACGATGGGATCGAAGCCAAGGCTGCTCCGCTGAATGTACTTGTACTTGGTTAGCTCGAGTTCATCCCGTCGGTAGTTCGGCAGTACGGTTATATTGGATGGGAGGGACTGATTCGCTGGAGACGAGTCGGGTTTATTCTGCCCGACTTGACGAGATGGAGGTTGATACTCAGTTTTTGACGGGTCGGAATTGTGTGGTGGTGGTGGTATGAGAGGGATGCTTGCTTGGCCATCTGTCTGAGCTGAAAGCCTTTGGGCTCGGGTTGAACGATGAATCTATGACAATAGACGGGAAATTGAGGAATGAAGACGCAGGTTGGGACGTTTGAGGCTGCGTGATGCGGGGTCGTGAATGGTTAACGCGGGGTAGATGAAGCCCGGACCAGCAAGGAGATGGAGGTGAGATGGATGATGGATGATGGCTCTCTCTTCACTCATCGCCTGAGATGCTGCAGCATGTATGTACATGTAGGTATGTGTGCATATGCGAGCACTCAGGGACAATCACCGCATGGTGATCAACTCTTCGTGAAGCATCAACATACTGTTCGCAAGCTCATACAAGTTCGACAAAAGAAGAGTTACCGTCATGTAGATAAAAAAAGACGGAATTCATAGCGAGGATCCCAAAAGCCTGTGCCCCGGCCTTTCTTTATCCCTCCAATTGCTGCCCCGCCAAATGCCCCTCAATTCCTCCGTCCTGCATGTCACCGCATCGGAAAGCTGCCTCGCGAGGCACGGGATTCGCAAGGCTGTCGACTGTTGTCCCTCCACGTCTTTTTATATTGTGACGGCGTTTTCTGATTCCTCTTTCACTCATTTCTCTCCATGATACTGGTTGCCCGTTGTCGCGCACCGCCTTCTATAACAGTACAGACAGACATTCAAAGACACACATCCTCATCATGGCGGCCCCTCTCAACGTGCTGATGGTAATTGTCCCAAGCTTCCCCAAGACTCATACGGCCCATTGGCTGACACTGGATGATCAATACACAGGTCGGCACCGGCGAGTACACGACCGGCTTCGTGGGCGGCGGTGCTTCCGGGTCCGACAAGAAGGTGGGCGTGGTCGGCCTCACGCTCTTTGACCTGCGGCGACGAGGCAAGGTCGGCAAGCTGGGCATGGTTGGCGTCAACGGCACCAAGTTCCCTCAGATCCGTATGTCTGATGGCCTTGAAAGATGGTCGTGAAAGGAGACTGAGACAGAGATCAGGGGAGCACCTGCACAAAAACATCACCCAGGTCTACAACAACCTCGACACCTCGTTCGACTCGTTCCCCGACAACAACACCGTCGACCCCGACGCCTACAAGGCCGCCATCGACCAGCTCCAGCCCGGCGACGCCATCACCATCTTCACCCCCGACCCGACGCACTTCCCCATCGCCCTCTACGCCATCGAGCGCGGCCTGCACGTCCTCATCACCAAGCCCGCCGTCAAGCTGCTCGAGCACCACCAGGAGCTGTCGCGCCGGGCCAAGGAGAAGGGCGTCCACGTCTTCATCGAGCACCACAAGCGCTTCGACCCGGCCTACTCGGACGCCCGCTTCAAGGCGCAGTCGCTCGGCGACTGGAACTACTTCTACTCGTACATGTCGCAGCCCAAGTCGCAGCTCGAGACGTTCAAGTCGTGGGCCGGCAAGGAGTCGGACATTTCCTACTACCTCAACAGCCACCACGTCGACGTCTGCGACTCCATGGTCCGCCAGCGCGGCTACCTGCCCGTCAAGGTGTCGGCGACGTCGTCGACGGGCGTGGCCACGGGCCTGGGCTGCGTCGACGGCACCGAGGACACCATCTCGCTGCTCGTCACCTGGGAGCTGCAGGGCCAGCCCGGCAAGCGCGCCGTCGCCGTCTACACGTCGTCCTGGACCGCGCCCCAGCGCGCCGGCGTCCACACCAACCAGTACTTCCACTACCTGGCCCGCGACGGCGAGATCCGCGTCGACCAGGCCCACCGCGGCTACGACGTCGCCGACGACCGCGCCGGCCAGATCCAGTGGTTCAACCCCTTTTACATGCGCTACGCCCCGGACGAGGACGGCAACTTCAACGGCCAGACGGGCTACGGCTACATTTCGATTGAAAAGTTTGTCGACGGCTGCCGGGCGGTGAATGAGGGCAAGGCGACGCCGGCCGATCTGGACGCCAAGGGACTGCCGACGCTGGACAATACGATTGCCACGACGGCCATTCTGGAGGCTGGCCGGCGGAGCATTGACGAGGGGCGCGAGGTGCAGATTGTGGTGGAGGACGGCGTGTGGAAGCTGGTGTAAGGGGGGTGATTTATTCTAATGATGAATGAACGAATACATGAACGAAAACTCGAGTCGTTCGGATGCCTGATGTGAAGTCGTCTTTTTGCTGGTTGTCGTGGTAGATGTTGTCTTGTAAGTGGGGGGTTGCATGTCTTGAGGTATAGGTAGATGGAAGAAATGGTGAACCCACTAGCAGCAAAATTCTATATCTTACACTCACCACAAAGCCCAACCATCACCACTCCATCACCTCATAACCTCCTCTAACCAACCACAATAGGTCCCAACAACCCAGTATAATACGAGAACAAAGCATCATCCAAACAAAATGCCAGACGACAACCTCTTCCCCAACCAGCCCTCCATCTCCAGCCTCCTCACCCAACTCCGCCGCAGCACCCTCACGCCCCGCAACCGCCTCCAGTCCATCCACGCCGACGCCTCCTTTGTCGCCCAAGTCGCCTCTGCATTTCCCTCCTCCTCCACTTCCTCTTCCCGCTCCTCTCCATCATCTTCGTCTCCTGAAACGAGAGGCGCAGGGAAGAGGGGGGAAAGAAAAAAAAGGCCGCTGGTGGCCAACGAGCGCTGCGGAAGCTGGTACATTCCTCCCGAGAAAAAGGACGGCAGCGCGTATTTCAAGAGCACGGATGGGCACGAGCGGGCGTGGAAGTTTAGCACCAGGAGGTTGAATTTGCATTTGATTGACATGATTGAGGAGAATGACGGGTGCGTGTATATTCTGCTGCATTCTCTCCCGCCTCCCTCATTCAATCTTCTCTGGTAAATCTCAACCATGGAGCTCGGCTGACACGATATATACGCCAGCATCATCATCGTAGACTCTACCCGCCGCGGCAAACGCAAGTCTCTCTCACCTCATTTTCATAACGGTCTTACATCATATACTAACAATCCCAACAGGAATGCCAGACGCCCTCTCCACCACAATCCCCATCTGGTGCACCGTCCTCAACCTCGCCCTCCTCCCAACCCACCCCCTCTCCTCCAAGCTCTTCCTCCCCCCCTACCTCCCCTCATCAACACACTCCCAAATCACCGCCCTCATACCCTCCTTCCTCTCCTCCCTCCAGCAACTCAACCTCAACCTCCCCACCTCTCTCACGAAACCCCTCCGCCCGCTATGGATCACGCAGGAATCTTCCCTCCCCCCACCCCCTGACTCGGAGGACGAAGATGAAGAAGAAGAAGAAGAAGAAGATCAGGGCGTCATATTCGAGGACTACAGACCCGTGATTTGCTGCACCGCCAGCAGGAGAGTTGTAGGCAGCGAGGTCGACGAGGGGGGCTACATCCAGGGCGCAGGCGACGACACCGAGAACTGGGCCATGGGGCTCACGCCCGACGTCTTTTGGGCCAACGCCGAGGCGCTCCTCTCCGCTCCGGAAGCGCAGCTGCCCGAGCTCATTGCCAAGTTAGTCCAAGAGGCCAAAGTCGCAAAGACTGCTCCCGGCGATGGCGCTGAGGACCAGGCGAGTCTCCCGAGAAAGCAGCTCACGCCGTACATTTCTGTGCGAGCTCTATCGCCCCTCGACCTCTCACCACCACCACCACCACCACCACCACCACCACCACCACAATCGTCTTCAACAAGAGAAAAGGAAGACAAGGCATCAAGGGAATGCCTCATCCTCCTCACCGAAACCCCAACCCCCAAAGACTCATGGCCCCTCTCCCCAACCCTCCTCCGCGTCGGCCTCGGCAAGCACAAGACCGCCAGCCGAAACCTCCGCCTCGCCCTCCCCGAAATCTGCTCCTTTGCCGCCAAGTTCCTCCTCGAAGCCGACAACAACAACAACAACAAGCCACCACAACAACTCGGTGATCCCGCTGTAGACGAAGCGAGCGGCAGCGGTAAGAAGCAGCAGCAGCAGCAGCAGCAGCAGCAGCCTCAGATTGTCGTCGCCTGTGACTCGGGCAGAGACCTCTCCGTGGGCGTCGCCCTGGCCCTGTCGTGCTACCTCTTTGACGACAAGGGTCGTTTCCGCGTGCCCGATGATGAGAAGAACGTGTCCTTTACCAAGACGTTGGTCAAGATGCGGCTGGGCGCGGTGATGACGGCGTATCCGGAGGCGAATCCGAGTAGGAGCACGCTGCAGAGCGTGAATAGCTTCCTGATGGACTGGAGGAGCTAGCTTTGCACACCTCTAATCTTCGCATATATAGAGAAGGGGGACGGAGAGAAAAAAAAAAAAAGATACATCAGTTTCAACAAGCGTCAATTCGTTGCGTCATATCTATTCGTATCTAGCTTCTGCCCTTGTCGACCTTTCTGTCCCATGCCTTGTGGCCCTGTATGAACCACACGCCAACAAAGCCACGAAACCCTCGAGTGCCCAGCTCCCAAGTACCTCTGATATCATAAACCCACGTCGTAAAGCAGTGAAATCTTACACCTCGCCATTCTCAATCTTGGCCAGCGCGGCCGGAAACTCGCTCCAATCCCGCATAATCGCCACCGCGCCCGCCTCCCTCAGCACCCCCTCCATCTCGTCCTTCTTGCTGTCCGCATAAGGCCCCACGTACCCAATCGTCTTGATGCCCGCCCTCGTCGCGCTCAGCGTCCCGCTCTTGCTGTCCTCGACCGCGACGCTCTCCTCCGCCTTCTTGCCCAGCTTCTGCAGCGCGTGCAGGTAAATCGCGGGATCCGGCTTGCTCGTCGGCTTCTCCAGCGACGACGCCGCCGAAAACACCACGTCGCCCTGGAAGAAGCGGTCCTGGCCGACCTTTTCAATCGACGCGCGCACGCGCCGCAGCGCAGACGACGACACCACCGCCAGCTGGTACTTGCCCTTCTTCTGCAGGGCCTCGAGCTGCTCGTCGACGCCCGGGCAGGGCCTCAGCGAGGCCTTGAGCTTGGCGATGACGGCGTCTTCCTCCTGCAGCACGTAGCGCTCGAGGTCCTCGGGCGAGATTTCGATGCCGTGCGTCTTCTGCAGCGTCGTGAGCATGCCGCGGAAGTTTTGGCCGACGAATTCATGGATGAGGGTCTCGCCGGTGAAGGAGACGTGGACGTTGCGCTCGGCGCAGATCTTGTTGATGAGGTCTGCGCAGGCCTCGAAGGCGAGCTCCTCGGAGAGGACGAGGGTGTTGTCGCAGTCGAAGAGGATGGCTTTGATCTGGCGGAGGGGGTTGGTTTGCTTGGTTAGCTGTGCTGATGGGAGGACCAAGCAGGGAGGTGGATGGGAGGGTAGAGGGGACTTGGCTTACTTCAGGCATCTTGAACAATTGATGGGTGTTATAATCTTGGAGAGGGATTGGAGGAAGAAGAGCAACGAAACAATCGAGCCTGTGTCACACCGACTTGGATTTGTCTATGGAGGAGAAAGAACAGAAGTAGAAACAAGAAGAATCAAAAGGCAAGGCATCAAGTATATAAGCCATGGAAAGAGCAAGGCAAGGAAAGCCAAGCCCAACTCCGGCTCCCCCACACCCGTCACTGAAAAAAAAAAGGGCACCGCACCTCAGCCAATCTAAAGGAGACGACAAGGCTGTACAATTACCTCATGTGATACCCGGCGAGGGAAATACATGGACAATTCATCCAGACGTGTCCGACGACTATTTGCACAGTCTCGCTTGCAGGACAGATGGATGTAGTATTTCCCGAATCTTGTTTGGTTTCCGTATTACTGATGGCTAAGCTAGTAGCTACTAGTTGAAGTCACCTTGAGGACCTACCTACCAAACCTAGAATCACAGCGTGTCAACGAAGACTCCAGAAGCACAGTGAAACTGATCATGGACTGGGTATTTTCCCATCCAGCTTCACATGCCAAACCCATTCCCAACGCCCAGCAAACTACATGCTCTTCTACACTCTCCTCTACAACTACAGTACCTACCTACCTACCTACCCAGCCCCTTACCTAGCACCCCCCTCCTCCGAACCATCATCATCACCAACCCCGTCCGTCCATCTCATCATTCAATCAGTCAATATACCTCCCCCTTCGCCATTTTACCTGCTTTTCCCCCGCCGTCCCTTGTCCCCTGCCCCTGTCAAACAGTCCCTCTTACCCCTCCCCCTCGCAGCCCACAGTGTCGTCATCGCCCCTCCTCCACCCCTGCCAAACAAACCAACTCTCTCCACGCTAATTCTACTCAAAACAACTCAAGCCCGTCAAGATGAGCTCCAAGTTGTCACTGCAACTGTCAACATTGTACCTCCGGATAGCAACCTCCCCGAGCTCTACCTACCTTGTACAAAGTGGAAGCTTCCGACAGGACATTCCTCTCATCTCTCCCTCAACTTGAACCAACACCACATAGCATGAACAATTTCTGATTAATGCAATACGCTGGGATCCTCAGCATGATCATGCCTCCAACTTGCTCGTGACCAACGCCTTGAAACGCAGCCTCTCGCAGCTCGACACGCCCATGGTGGCTGAGACCCGGCATGTAAGGGCTCTCCAGTACATTACCCGCATTTCCCCAGGTTGTACATCACAACAGCCAAAAGTGACAACGTGGAAACAAAATGACGGACACATGGTCAGTTGAAATACTTGCAGTGTAAAGCTATATACAAACATATACAAAAGTCATGGTCACATCAGGGCACGCGGTGATAAGACAGCTAGAATACCAAGCTACGGAGACGCGCAGTGTATCAAAAGCATCGACATTTTCCTCCGCTGTCAACCAAATCCCCGGTGCTGCATCACCGCAACACCGGCTTCGACATCGACGTAGTGTGTATGAATTCATCGCAATTCCTCAGCTACAAATCCCGGGTGATATCGTCTCACTCGCGTCAACAAAGAAATTCCACCGCGTGCCTTGAACTCTGCCAGTGATGCATCCATAAACGCCTCTACTCCTGGGTGAATGTCTCTTGACATTACAAAATGTGATTGCAGAAAAGAACAAACAGAAAAAAGCAATAAAAGGGGAAAGGGGAAAGGAAACACGCCGGCTTCTCATCGTCATCGTCAGCGGCATGTGACGGCTGTTAGGGTGTGCCTGATTGCTCGGACATTCATTCCCGACCTTGTCAAAGAAGGTCGCGCGACTCGGTCCTTGAGGTCCTGTTCATGTCCCGCATACCAAGCCCTCTGTAGTTGTGTTTTGTTTTTGTCCTTTTTGTTTTTTTTTCTCGTCTTTTTTTCTTTCTCCTTGAAAGTGGGATTCTTTCAGGCACTGCAGACACGCGTTTGAAAAGCGTCCGGTTGCGACCTTACAAGATCTCCTTGAGCTTTTGCTTTTGCTCCGGCGTCAGGCTTGTAGGGAAGTTGACCTTGTACCGGACGACAAAGTCGCCTCGCTGGCCGGGCTTCTTGGACAAGGGCATGCCCAGTCCGGGATACCGATCTTCGCTGCCGGGCTGCGTGGGACCGGCCTTTTCTATGCTGATCTGCTTGCCGTCAATAGTCGAGACCACCCGCTTCCATCCGGTCAAGGCCTCCTTCAAGTCCAAAGTGACTGTGTGCACAATGTCATTGTCCTCTCGCTTGAACAAGGGATGCTCTTTCTGTAGCCAGTTGGTCAGCGACTCAATTCGAATTCCAGAGATTCATCATTCGGCATAGAATGGGCAAGTTCGCCTGATGACTTACCTCTTCGACAATAAAGTGCAAGTCCTGTCTACCACCCTCTACTTGGTCACCAACTCCGTTGAACTTGATCTTGGAGCCCTTCTTCAAGCCGGGCTTGATGGGCACTTCCAAGATCTGGTCGGTCTGCACGCGCTTGCCAGACTCATCAAACGTCTTGCGCTTGATCTTCATCTTCTTGGTAGTTCCGCTGTGCAGCTCCTCAAGAGTGAGGGGCAAGGGCCGCTCAACCGTCGTAATCTCGGGCGTAGGCTCGCGCCTGGGCTGGGCATCTGCAAAGTTGGATCTCGTCCTTGTCCGGCTGGGCCGCGGGCCGCCGGCGCCGCCAAACGACGAGAAGAAGCCAAAGTCGTCATCGTCACCGCCGCCGCCGCCGCCAGTGTGCATGCCGCCGCTGCGCGTAAACTCGGCAAACAGGTCCTCGGGGTTCATGAAGTTGTAACCCTTGCCGCCGCCGCCGCCCGTGCTGAAATGGAAAGTCCGGGCACCGCCGCCTCCGGGCATGCCGCCGCCAAAGTCGAAGCCGGCGAAGCCACCAGGCATGCCGCCGGCAAACGGGTTGGCGCCTGGAGTCGCGCCCTCGGGCGGAGGGGCACCACCCCGCAGCAGGAACTCGAGGCCATACTGGTCGTAGATCTTGCGCTTCTCCGGGTCGGACAGGATCTCATAGGCTTGCGAGCACTCCTTGAACTTTTCCGAGGCGTTGGGGTTGTCCTTGTTCTTGTCGGGGTGCCACTTCAGAGCAGCTTTTCTGTTGCGCGGGCTGTGGTCAGCATCGTGAATCAACCTCTTGTGCCCGTCCGGGGTCGTGTGAGCTGGTAGGTACATGTAGGCGGGAAGCTGTGTGTGGGGGATTGTACCAAGTACCAGGTAGTGCCATGCCAGTAGGTATGTAGCCGTTTGGTGGCCCAATTGCCACCCAGCGCCGCCAGCTTGTTTTACGCCCAGGTATGACGACAGACAAAGGCCGCGGGCAGCCAAAGCAAGGAGATGAGAGCGACAACAAGGAAAAGAAAACCTTGACCTACCTGTATCCTTTCTTGATCTCGTCCTGCGACGCGTCGGGCTTGACGCCCAGGGTATCGTACAGCTTGGTCTCCTTCACCATGGTGATGATGGAAATGGGTCGGGGAGCTCTCTAGCAGCAGTGGGGGGCCGAACCCAGCTATTGCCACGGGAAGTGAAGCGTCAGAATCGATGCAAGACACGAGCCGTGAAATTTGTCGTGTTTCGTCAGTAAAATGCAGCAAAAAGAGCAGGCAAACAGATGACGATATCGCTCCTTTTGTTTGGATGAATTATCGTGGAGATGGGGGGGGTGAAACGGTTGAAAAGAAAAAGAGGTGAAAAGGTAGAGCAGCGTAGAAGAAAGAAGGAATCGGGCTGTACCTAAAAGATCAGGTCGGGTAATAATGGAGGGGAAACTGGGGAGAAACAAAAGTGAGAGCGGAAAATCCAAGAGTGAGAGAACGAGCAAGCCCTCGCCTGCTACTAATATTGCCTCGGGGCCTGCAACTTGGTCAGGCTACTGTACAAGCAAAGGTGAGCCGGTGGTGGGGCCGCAGCCAATTGCTGGGACCTTGTAGAAGCTTCCCGGCCACCAAGCGATGACGCACGACAGCCGTGATGGAACAAGATGAGTGTCGAGGGCTGTTTTTTTTTTTTTTTGTCGCTTCTTTGTCTTCTTTTTTGGATCGGCGGAGATGATAAGTAGGAGGCTGGCTACAGTATGTCACCGAGGCGCTTTCTGCCTGCAGGGCCAGTTGATGACGATAATGACGACGGTCGGAAAAAAAGAGAAGCAGGGACGTGTTGATGATATATGTACTCGCACGAACCTCAAGGTAGGGGAGCACTCGGCGATGCGGGATGGCCGCAATCTCTGCCATTATTCACACTCAAAAGAAACACCGATAAGAGGCAAAACCAGGAAGTAAAAGCGCAACAACGGCGCCATGCAAGATGAATGTGATGTGATGCGGAAACCGGCCTTGCAGCGTGCAGCTTCAAAAACACGCAGCAATAGAATGGCAAATCTATTTCTCCCTACCTACACCTACGTACGCTGTGCTAATGCAGATTGGAGGAGACAAAAGAAGGGGTCCAAGAAAGAGAGGGGATGCCGACAATCAAGGAGAAGCCAACAAATCCCTTATTATCTCTGGATGAACTGCTCAAGTTGGACTGATTGGCAGCAGCTGATTCCTTTCGGGTCGCCCCGTGAGAAGTTGGTTCGGAGTTTGGGCAGGTGATGCCCTGCCATGAGATGGATGATGGACGGCTATACCTTCTTCAACTCCGAGTGCTATTTCTCATCTCGTCTCATGCAAATGCAGAGCCCACGCACAGCAGCCTCATCAACATCCACACACTGGCGGCCATCCCCATTCCCTCAACCCCATCATCCATATCATCCTCCTCCTCCTCCAACCAACACCCGACACCCTCGCTCCCCTCCTACAGGGATTCCCTCCCGAAAGCTCACACCCCCGCCAACCGCTAACCAAACCCATCAAATGGGCCCTAACCAGCTCGCTGGCAGCACTAGGCCCCAGTCGGCAATGACCCGTCAAAGACCGCAATCCCGACCCGACACTCAAACAACCAACTGCACTGCACCTCCCAATCCATCAAATCATCAGCCGCTGATGCGCTGTCTATCAAACATGCCAATCCAATGAAAACTACGAGTATCCTCCCCCTCCTCTCGTCAAGAGAAGCCCAGCCACTCTGGATATGACCCATTCAAAATCAGAAGGAAGGATATTCTCGTTTTTTAAAAACCCTGCATTGCTTGATTTGCAAAATGTTCCCGGATGGCCTTCTCCCAGTGCTGTGCATCCTAGACATCTGATTGAATCCGTACTGTACATGCACCTTGGCCAAGGGAATCCCGAGAGCCTTCCAGACTATGTACATAGGTAGATTTTTGTACCAAGGTAGATCGAGATGTAATGAGACAACTTTTCTGATGGGAAAATATCAGGCAAGCCGTAGCACCATTGTGAGCGATATCCCGCAACAATCGTATGTTTCGGCCCCAGGGCGAGGGACAGCTTCAGGCAAGCTTCTGCTGTAGCTCCTCTCCACGCTCATGGAACCTTCTAGAAGGATGATACGAGCACCAGCGCAACTTCCTAATATTCGCAACTCCAGATGCTGATGGGGCCAGGATGTCACAGCAGCCGCACGGCTACACAGTGTGCTTTAGTAGTTTAGATGAAATGGGAGTCGAATCGCTTTTTCAATACCTACGACTGATGAACAAGGCAAAACTACAATACAATGCAGAACCAACTTGCAGGCCGCTGAACTATGCTACAATGCCAGCCAAAATCATGAATAGCAGACCCTTTTGCTCCAAAAGGCCCCCCCAACCCCCAATTGATGGCCCTTCCGCTGTGGTTTTCCTTTCCTAAAAAGCCCAGACGCGACCCCGTTACTCCTTTTCGGTCCTTTGCCTTCCTCAGCAAATCGAGCTGCATATACCCTCTTGCACTGCATCTATTCCTGAGCATCCGGAATTTCCATGTCCATGCTCAGCTCCCTGCCCCCTTCGTTCCCCTGTGATCGTGGCCGTAGGATTGACGGTGGCCTAACTCGCTCTTGCATCTCGGGACCCTTAGTCGCCGCATCTTCTGCCTGGCTATCCTTGGGAATGGTGGGGTTTTGCACTTCACCCTCGTCCGCCGCCAATGTGTCTGGCGTCAGAGTCGCAGACTCAACCGTCTTCTGCGCCTGGTCCCGGTTAGGCAAGGGCGGTGGGATTCCATGACTGCCCAATGGTCCCTCAGCGCCGGAGACGCCAACGTATTCCTGTCTCTCGCCAGCCAGTTCCGTCAACTCCTGTTCCATTTGGTCGTCAAATACGGGCTCAAACGGATTCCGGTCATCGCTACCGATCGAGGCTCGATTAGTATCCATGGAATCCATGCTATCTCGATGCTTCCTCTTAGAAGGAGAGATTGGGTCTGGATGCCTCCTTTCGTCCCTGCTGTCAGGGGCGGGCCTCTTGAGCTCCTGGCGGAATGCCTTATTATCCGACCTGACAAACATGTTCAGAGCATCCGACAAGGGCGCGTTTGGAGTAGAGACTGCTTCCTCGGTGGCGTATACGAGCACCGGTACCTTCGTCTCATGCCAGATGTCTCTCAGGACCCTCTCAACTTCCACTTTCTAAAAAGAGGCAAGGGATGAGTGTTAGCAAGTTCTTGGCCACGTTTTGAAAAGAAAACACAAGCCGCGTACCTCTGATCTGACCGGCACGTCCTCGTTGGGACAGTACTCTAGCCGCCACCACTGATCGACTGCTGGTTTCGCATCTTCTGCCTCCGTAGACTCCGGCTGCAGACGCTGGCAAACATAAATCACATCTCTTTCGGTTGCCACGCCCCGCAGCTGATACTTCTTGCACGTCATTGGCTTTGGTCGGCCTTGTTTATCTGGATTTGTCAGGAGCCTTCCAAGAAAGCGTTGCTTGGCTTGAAGCTGCTCTAGCTGAGCACGGAGGTCTATAATGGCATATCAGTACACGATTCTGGTCGTCTTTTTCCTCGAAGAGTTCAATCTCCCTACCTTGTGTTCTTGCTTCCATATCGGAAAGTATCCGTTGTGTCAGTAAAAGCACGTCGCTGACCTGTCCAGAGAGTTTGACCTGCTCCTCTGTCATCTGACATGGGGCATCCCGGTAGTTGGGATACTTGCTCGTGTCGAATCCCGCAGCTTCCATGCCTTGAAAGCGCCCAGCGGTCTCGAGATATTCGGAAAACGCCTTCCATTGGTCTTCAACCTCGCGAATCATGTCCAGCTTGTTGAATGACAACTGATTCCAGTCATCCTGCCATTCCTGAAGGCGCCGCTCCTCCGTCGTCACACTATCGATGGCATTCCTCGTTTCTAGTATCGCCAAGGCTATCTTTCTAGCCTCCTCCTTGCGGCTGGCTAGATAACGCTCCGGGTATAGATGTGTGGGAATGTCGAACGAATCTTGAGGGCCGTGGTTACCGACCTTGATGACAAGAACCTCGCCCATTTTCCTAAAGGTGGCGATCTTGGCCTTTTCATCATCGTGCCACGCCAGTATGTCGCTCCACATCATATGATCAAAGGCTTCGTAAAGAGTCTTGATGTGGGCGTACTCGCCCCTCGAATGGTCAAAGCCCAGCACCCCAAACTTGGCCTCTTGGTGGACCACATCATCGTCCACATCGAGCAGGACCGCCTCTTGGTACAATGGTTGCAGCGCATCGCTCGTGTCTCCTAGCCTGGCATAAAACTGCTTCTCCATGCCAGCTTTTGGATCTGGAATCAGCTCTGCCAGCGTGCTGACCGTTGCATAGCTCCTCTCAGTCGAGTCAAGAAACGCCATGAGTCGATGTAGTTCCTCTTCAAAACTGGGCTTGACTACAAAGTCGTCGCCCTGTGCCGTTCCGTCGGAGTATACTTGGCGGAGAGCCTCCGGCGGTAAAATCTCCTGTCCATTCCACCACTCGCTGTTAAAGCCATAGGAATTCGCAGGAGAACCATATTGCAGGAGAATATTCCTTGCCAATGGGATTTGGTGAAGAATAGTCAGCAAACCACCCAAGCTGTGGAATCCCTCGGAGCTGGACCCCTGAATCAAGAAAGCTGGGCTTCCGGGATCTCGCTTTCTTTGAGAGGGTAACGGGGCGTTATTGAGCTGTGATCTGTTCTGTCCAGCGATGACCATAGCCCAGTTGCCCTGATCGTAGTCGGAGCGGTTCGCGGGGCCAAAGTACGGCGTTGAAGTCGACTGGTCGATGATGCCGGCCTCTTGTGGGGGAAGCGACAGCCCCGCTTCTTGTGCCGATTCGCGCAATGCTCGCTGCATATCCTCGTCCTCTTGAGAGTGGATGTTGTTTCCTCCTGCCAGCCATGTCAGAATACTCCAACCGGTTCAGAATAAGGTGGTTCAGAGCACTACCTGCTGTGTCCCCCGCAGTCCATTCAACCATCCTCCCAAGCGGGGATCTGTCGTTGGACCGCGAAGGGGGTCTTGACGGAGCTCCAGCAGCGTAACTAGGCGGCGGTGTCACTCCCTGTATGATATCGTTGCCGTTAAGCGATTCAATGTGGAATGCTGCCCAGAGCGTCAGCCATCAGATGTGTCCTCATCCATGGAATAGCGCGCCATTCATACAAACGCCAGCATTGTTGCTGTTCGCACCGTCTCTATCGGCAGAAAACATGGATTCGTTCCACACCGAGGTATACTTTTGCCGAAACTGCAATCTCCAAGTCAGTATTGTGCTGTTCGGCCATCGGATTGCAGGCGAGAGGGGGTGTGGTAGGGTCGCATACGCTTTCCGAGTTGTCAAAGTATTGCATAACGACGGTCTCGACGTTTCGGTTGTTATTCTACATCATGTTAGCTCCCGCAGCGAGCTTGCCACTGCAGTGTAGACATACCTTGAGCGCATTGATGACCATGGCGCGGTCGTCGATCGGGTTGAGGCCCGCAAAGTCGACGACCTGCGAGATGTCATCTTCGGAGGGCTCCGTGGAGGCCATGGTGACTGACGGCCGCTCGCAACTCTATGGGGGCAACGTCGAGATAGTTGGGGCAAGCAAAACGCTGCGCTAGATATGGAAGCCTTGGCTGCTGACTGAAATGGCCTGGATTCAAAGCCTGTCCCCGTCCCTCTGCTTCTCTCCCTCTCCGCCTCTCTCCTCTCGTTTGGCGGGACAGGATGGTGACGCCTAGCCCCAGAATCGTCGTCGTGCGCGGGCCAGAGACATGAACGAAGCTATCGAGGCTGGCGACCCAGGCGAGCAAAGGGAGGCAAGGGCGGGAAAAGCAAACCGAAGAGTGAAGAAGCGATGCCGGCAAGCTACGCAAGCTCCAGGTAGCTGTGGATGTTGGTGAGCTGGGTTTAGGTGCGGTAAGTTGCAGTGGTCATTTATTAGGTAAGGTCCTGCTGCGGGCACAACGTCAGTGAGAGGGACCGGAGTGACGCTTGAGCTGGGCGATAAGATAAGCGGCGGGGGGGAATGAGGGTTAGCCAGCTGGGCACTGCTGCAAAGCATACAGGTTACTGCATGAAATGTCCATTCTGATACTTACTAAAAAGCATGAGTCAAGAGGCAGCAGCTTTTCTGATCAAATGACTTGGCCTGTATGCTGGCGATGAATAAAGATGGGCATGTCTAAAGTACCTGATAAGCGGGCCGATTACCTTCGAGGTCCCTTGGGTAGCCGGATGCAAGTGAATCAACACTGGTCATCACAGCGTCACCTCTTCTGGTGCTCCGAGAGTTGGGTATTACTTGGTTCGACTCTTTCGGCCTCCCGGTCCTCAACTTGAAAGTAGATGGGAAGGTTGTCTGTTCATGTGCTTGGTGTATCAGCGCGTCTATACGCTTCTGTTCTTCTATGTAAATCTGGTTGCTCTCAGACTCGAGCTACAGTAAACGATGAAAACCCGCTAAGATGAGAGATGCAAGTGACGGCCGAAAATGCCAAAAGGAAAAGGGAGACGCAAAGCAGAGAAGAACAATAGACAGAAAACAAAAACCAATCCAGATCCTTCCGTGGTCCAAGAGTAGAGATGCCACGCCGTGACACCGAAACGTCTCCCAGGCCGTTCCACGCAAGGGTAGGAAAAAAAGCCGCCAAACGCCGTCCAACGGATACGCTAGAAAGGTGGGTAGGTAAGAGGATGCCGTCGAGGATGGGCGTGATTGCGACAGGCCGGTCGGGCCCCCTTTTGCTCATCCAAGGCTCGCTTGGCGCTTCAGCAGGCTAGGGGGACAAAGACGCCTCGGGGAACTCATTTGTCATCCTCATCCTCCTCTTCCTCTTCTTCTTCCTCGTCCTCAAAGTCCTCCATGTTCTCATCGCTATCGCTTCCGCCGAAATCCTCCTCCTCGTCCGACATGTTCCAAAAGTCTGAATCATCCTCGACCGGCTTCACAGGCGCTGGAGCCAGTTCGGCCATGGTAGGCATATGCGCGCCCTCCGGGATATGCTTCTGGGTCGCTGCCACCGTGGCCTTGGCCAGCGCGTTATACTCGGCGCGATTGTCGCGATACAGCACACTAGCGTCGACGTTGGCCGCTGAGTTGATCTCAGGATCGTCCAGTAACAGCAGGACAGATCGAAGAACCGACTCGACTCCGTGGAGGACGTTCCACCGCTCGCTCGCAAGTTCGCCGGACTGTTCGTCTTCGCCGGGCTTGTGGAGGATGGAGATGCAGAGGTTGCCGTCGGAATACACGTTGGGGTGGATGATGTTGGGTGTCAGAAACTTGAACGCCGGTGGCTGGTACGGGTAGTCGGACGGAAATCGCATCTCGGCCTAGGAACTCATGTCAGTCATGGGATGCGTCTTGTCAAAGTCCACGCTGCCTTTGAGATGGGGTGCGGGCCGTCTTACCTTGAGAAACGCTCCGTGCCAAACGCTGTCAGGGTTGACCACCCACAGACCGATCCTCCACTTGAGGAGATTGGCTTCGTCCGTCTGTTATCATCTTGTGAGCAAGAGAGATTCTGCCGTAAGGGAGATTCCGGTCGAGCCAGGAGTGCCTACTGTGATGTCTACCCACTTCTCCTTCTGAAGAGACTGTAGCTCCTGCATAAGACGCTTCTGGGCCATGATGTCGAATAATGTGTATTAACAATGATCTTCGATCTTTGTCTCGTATTCGTTCTTGTTCTTTGTTCTTCGCTGTTGCGCTCTTCTCAGCGCACGGAAGCTGCGGCGTCTGGCTGGGTAAGGTATCAACGAGGGCGACTCCAAGGGGCGAATGAACGGATGGCCGCAGTTCGAGACTCGATGTCGTCGTCCGAGATTAGGCGCTGGGCGCGAGGGGAGGCAGAGGGAGGGTGGGCAAGGGCGCGTAACCGTCGAGGTCCAAAGTGAGAAGTGAAAGTAGAGTGAGGCAAAGGATAGAGGGATGATAGACTCGAGAGAGCCGAGGAGGGTAGATCTGCTGGCTGAGGAATTTCCGAACCTCAGCCGAGCGCAGCAGAGATTGTGACGGCATCAGGTGGCTGCAGCAGGTGACGGCCGCAAGTCCCGGGCGGTGAAGCCTCTGGGAGGCGCCTGTGGGCGGCGGCTAGAGTTCCATGGATGTCGCATCGACCCCCGGACCCCCCCGGCCTGCAGGGGCTGTTGGCGCTTGCTTGGGGGGGTTCTGCGACCATCGTCACTGGCTGTGGAGGTTACTGCCAAGAAACGCTTCCGGCGCGCTGGATATCCGCGGTACTTGCTGGGCACCGACCGGCAGAAGTCAAGCCTGATTCAATGTCCGATATCGTACCTCACATCAATTGTGACCTCGAGTCTGGATGAACCTTGCGTCTGCAAGAGTGTTATTGCTTAGGTGTCGTCCTCTAGAAAGAATCAATCACTGGCCGGCATGCTAAGGTATTGATGCCCAATTGTCCGCCATCAAGGTACATGTACCTGTCCATCAATCTCAAGGGTCACCTCAAGGGTGTTTTGCCGCTAGAAGGATAATTCGACAGAGGCAATACAGCCAGCACTAGCACTACGGAGGAGCCCGAGAGCTGCTAACTGCAAGAATCAACGCCATCGATCTAGCATCAAGATCGGCTCCGTCATTTCTCACCCGTCATCAAGCCACCGAAAGAGACTGCAAAAGGATTTTTCAAGTGCAATTCGAGGAGGCAAGAGGGACGCTAGCGGCTATTCGATATGATTCCATTCAGCCGGGCTCGCTTCCAGCCGAGTCTCATGTGCTCATAGGTCGATACAGAGAATGAATTGCTTTAGCCTCAGCTCGTCAAATAGGTATATGGCGACGCACTTTCATGTAGGCAGACAGCTGTAATAAGAATTGGGCAGCGACCACAGCATCGCAGTCAAGAGACACTCTGTGCTTACTTATCACAGGGGAGGCGGTCGGCGATACCCTACGAGGACTGGGCAAAGTTAAGAATCACATACATCCATCTCCCTTGCATTAGTAGAGTGACTGCCAACGTGCACCAAGTACGGAGCTCCTTAGTCTATCCCTGTCCAATCGTGGCCGCCTGCAAACGGCATCAATCCAGCACATACATGGCATCATCAACATGAGCAAACCAACATACATCGCTCGAAACAAAGCCCATCCATGGTTCAGCCCCTCCTAGTCGCATCCATCATCACTCATCCTGATAAATCGTAGTACATGCAGGTGCCTGACCGGAAGTTGTACAAGAACGAGTGCTTCGAGCCATTCTTCTTCTCGTACTTGTACCTCCACGTGTCGAGCTGGTCATGGATTTCCCGCACGTTCTTCTTCTCCGAGGTACTCACGCTATGTTCAGCCTTGCGCCAGCTCTCAGGGTCCGACAGCTTCGTGTTCTGTACCAGCTCCATCAAGTGATCGCTGGTCTCAACAGCCAAGATAGGGCCTTCGAGGAACGAGTTCATCAATGAAGCTGCTGTGATTTGTGCTTGTTCCACCACTGTTCGTCGGTTAAACTTCTTGCTCTTGGTTTGAGCGACCAAGATTTTGACCTCCTGCTCATGCTCCCTCTCGCCTTGCGTTGCAGACTCGGGCGCACCGCGGAACTTGGCCGCGGCCTTGATATCTCGGTCTCGAATTTCGGGCTTCAGCCAAGAAATGAGCTGCGCCATGGGAAGGTCAACGTCCGGCACGTCCTTCTTCCCTACAGTCTTAATCTTGAGCATGGAGTCTTGCTTGATGATAATGATCCAAGAGTAGCTCTCGTCTCGGTGTTTCGACATCAGGTCTTCGGGAGACCTCGAGTCTCTGGCGAGTTCCGCACTGATGTCGTGCGACCAAAGCAACCGCAACACCTCGATGCCAGAGGAACGGAGGGTGGCGGGGTCAAAGCTTGCCACCAGTATATCGCACTACAATTTCCGGTGTCAGTCGGACATTCCAAATGTCTTACATGACGCAGTGGTCAACTTACTCGCTTGCTGCTGAATATACTGCTGACGTCCTCTTCACCTTTCCGCAGGAACGAATAGCCGCCAGATTTCGGCGTCTTCGCCAGCCTTTCCCACGCCAGGCTGAATCCGACGGCATGCCGCTTCTCAAATTGCCCTCCGATTTTCGGGCGCTGCTCGTTGATCAAGTGATCGTATCGGCCGCCCGCCGCGAAAACGTCCTTGGCTTTCTTGTCGTAGATGCACGAGAAGAGGATGCCACCGACATAGAAGGCTTCCTTGAGACTGTTGAGTGGATTGATGTAAATCTTGGTATCGATGCCCAGTCGCTTGGTATACTCGACTACTTCCTTGAGATGCGCTATTGTCGACGAGGCACGCTGATACATATCGCTGCCTTCAAAAATGAGCTTCAGCTTTGCAAAAGCCTTGTTTGGTGTGTCTGGGACATTATGTAGTTAGCAGTCTGTGTCGGTTGATTCCAGCCACGCGCGGTGGACTCGTACCTCGGAAATCGAATCGCTGAAGTTCGTCAATACTAGTAGCCGAGATGCCGACGGCAGGCGACCTGAGCTCCATCCGAATTTTCTGCCATGTATGGTTGTGAATGTTGAGTCTGGACAGGACATCTGCCGCTGCCCTTCTGGAGGAAGTCGGAATGCCGCAATATTCAAAGATTAGCTGCAGGATATCAGAATGCCCGATGTGGAAGCACATTTGTGATGCAGACAGTGATGGAAAGGTATGGAGAATCTCGTCCAAGACCTTCAAGACTTCGGCTTCCTTCAACGCGAGATCCAGTGTGTCCGTTGTCACAATGTCAAAGTCCACTTCGCCAAACATTTGAGGCTGTCCAGTGTCTTGCTTGTCTCTGAATACGCTGCCAAACGTAAAAGTCCGTTGCACTGGATGGGACTGAGAGTGCTTTGCCAACATTCGGGCGTGTCCCATGGTAAGGTCATAGGGAAGCTGGAGAACGGTGCCGTTTGAATCAAGAAGTCGTACGGCATTGTCAGCATAATGCGAAGACTTGGGATAGATGGATGTTCGTGTTGCCTCGAGAGCTCCGTGCCGGCGGAAAATGGCCACCAGCGCATTCTTAACGATGCTTTGGTTCAAGAGCTCGGCAGCGCTGGGCGTGACACCATTCATGTCCCATGCGAAATTCTTAGCTGCCTCCACAGGCCGAGCAAAGAGCGTTGAGAGCATTTTCTGATAGTACGGCGAGTTGGGGTCTGCCAGCCCTGCCAGGGTCCGCCTGATAGTCTCGCTTTCCATCTGGACGGGCAATTTGCCGCTTTTGAGGAGATCAGCGCTGGATGGCCGCTCCTTGGGGTTATGATTCACAAGCGAGAGAATAATCTCGGTCTGCGTCTTCTCGGCAGGTCTGAAGTCCGAGGGGAGGACAGGAACAGGGCGTCGAAGCTGTCCAAGGACATCGGCTTTTTGCATGCCCATCATTGGCATGTAGCACATTTCGAAGAAGATGATTCCAAGAGAGTACATCTGTGGGCATGTTAGCTTGAAGGAGATGTCTTGCAGGAAGCGGCAGTAACATACATCAACTTTGGTGCTATACATTCCGTTGGATGCGGACCTCACTTCTGGGGCAGAGTAGTAGGCAGTTCCGATGCTTCTGGTCATGTCGTCGGCCTCATAGCCGTTGGCAGTGGCTCGGTCCACGGAGAACTGGCCGCTGGTCGCCAGGCCAAAGTCGCCAATCTTGACATTGTCCACGCCATCGGCGCTGCTGGCAATGAAGATGTTCTCCGGCTTGAGATCTCGGTGCACAATACTCAGCGAATGGATGTGCGACAGGCCCTCTAGTATTTGTCTGAATAGCCGCCAAACTTCTGTGGTATTCTTGTAGAGCTTCCGCGAGATAAGATCTCTCAGGGTCTACCATCTAGAGTAAGTTCCCGTTCCTTAGCAATGAGTGTCAATTATACGTACCCGCTTCTCGCAGTACTCCATAGAGATGTAGAGAACAGTCCGATAGGACCGATGCATCCGAGTGCGCCGCTGGATGGCAGCTAATCTCTCTTTCTCTTGATGCCTGTCGCGATGCCCAGCAGAGTCCAGAATCGAGCTTCGATCATCGTCCTCTTCGTCATCGGATAAATCGTTTTCTTCCTCGTCTTCCTCGTCCTCGTCCGAATCATAGTCAAACTCTGCTGCGGCATTGGACGATATGAAATCAAGGCCACCAGTACTTGTAGCAAACTGGATGTCAATGCCAGCTGATTCGTTGCCCGTGTCCCGGGTATCCTCAGTATAGTCATCCGTTGATGTTTCACCCTCGGTATCTGTGGAATCGGGGATTTCTTCCACCCAAGTGTTGTAATACCGCACCACTGCGGGATGGCTAAGCTGCGAGAGCAGTCGAACTTCCTTGAGGATTTCCGTCAGGCTCGCCTGCGAACGCTGTGTGATCTTCTTGATGGCGTAGATCTGCCCATCCAGCTTTTTCCTGGCTTTGACGACCTCGCCGAACCCGCCTTTGCCGAGTCTTCCCTCCTCTACAAAGTCTTCCGTGTACCGAGAGACAGTCAAGGACCTATTCGTCATCGAATCTCTCCTGAGCCTCACGGGCAGAGCCTGCAGAGAATTGACAGACGGGCTGTGAGCCAGCATGGCAGAACTGTCTTCAAACAGAACGGGAGCGTCTGTCGCCAGAAATTCACTAGCACCAAGTTCGAAAGCCCTCGGTCTCTTCTGCCTATCGTCTTTGAAGAAACGACTGACCAGTTCCTGGAGGGGATGAGAGAGCATCACCGACTCCATCAGATTCTTGGGAGACGAGTACTTGCGAAGCACATCCAGACCAAACACCATCTGCACGAAGACGATTCCAAAGTCCCAGATGTCCGACTTGGATGTGTACTGCGGTTTGGTAGCCGCGGCAATCTCTGGTGGCAGCCAATATGCAGACTTTGCAGTAGCGAGCCCAGGGGGGCCTTGCTTCTTGGAGCTGAGGTTGAGAATCTCTCTCTGATAGGAAGCATCGGAGATTTTGGGTATAATCTCCCCAGTTGATTCCCTAAAGAGGAGAATGTTCCTCGAGTGAATGTCTTGGTGCGCAATGTTCTTATTGTGAAGGAAGTTGAGAGCATCCAGGAGATCCCTTGTCCAGGAGCGAACTTTTCCTATCTCGAGCTGGCCGGCCAACTCCAGCAATTCCTCCAGAGAGCCTCTCTCTGCCAGCGGGGTCAGGACCCTCACTGTCCATGCGTTGGCTGTAGGACGATCGGCAGCTACACCACTTTCCACTTTGAAATCAAGGATATCGACGAGATGTCGGTGATGGACCTTGTTGCCGATTTTTAGGTCCTGCAGCCGAGATTCCAGAGATTGCAGCTGCTTTTTGAACTCTTTTTGATCTTTGCCGTTTGAGCGCAGGACCACTTCCTTCAACGCCAACTGCTGGTTGCCTTGACCATGAGAGAGCACCGGACGAACCGTATACACGGTGCAAGCCTCTCCAGCGCGAGGATCAGATTTGCCTGTGACAGACCTGAACGTCAAAGCATTCCCCATGCGGTCATTCATAGTGCAGAACTGATCAAACTCGATCGTCTCACCGTTCGATACCGAGGATGAAGATGGCCGATGTGGACTTAGGCCATTTGAGCGGCGACTGAACCTCGACTCTCGCGCCTTCTGCTTCTGCCGCTGAAGCTCCTGTTGCAGTTCTTCGGCAGCAGCCTTCTCTTTCTCCTTCATTTCTTCTTCTTGCAGCTGCTTCTCCTTCTCCTTTTGCTCCTGTGCCAGCTTTGCCAAGGCAGCTTCATGTCTGTCCCGTTCTTCTTCCAGCGACGGCAGCTGTTTACCAGATGCCTTTGCTTGCGCAGCATCTTCAAGGATGTCCTGAATACCCTCGACAATCTTGTAAATCATTTCTTCTGCTTCCTTGGCAAAGATCTTGGGCTGCGTTTCCATGAACTTTTGAATCTTGAACGCAGTGACCTCGCGGAGGTATTGCTGGCCTTTGAGCGTCATGAGCGGCGGTGTCTTTGGATACGTCGCCGTCAGAGTAAAGCCGACAGTTACGGCAAGCTCTTCGTCGCTTGGAGCCTTGATCCGAATATCGAACGAAGGATCGGACTTCTAGAAGTGGGTGTAAGTCGACATGCGCCGGCACGGAGGAAGCACGCTTGGGGCGGAATACCTTCCAGGCGCTATGCGCCGCGGTGTGCTGGATGAAATCATCTCCGTAAATGGCCTCTAGGGCAAAAATCTCGTTCCTCTGGAGCTCCTCGTACTCAATCTTGGTTGTCGCATCCGCGCCGGCGGGCTTGAGGCCCGGAAAGCTTGAGTCATCCTTGGGGTTCTTGGGCGGCCCTGTCAGTATCCCGGGTGTTTTCCACGCCATGGTTGCGTGATACCTGGGTAAGAGCCACAGCAAAAGCCGTGACGCTTTACACGGAAGAGGCCATGATGGGCACGTGCGGTAGGGACGAGGGATAGTATAGCTGGTGTGGTGATGGAGGAGGAAAGATTCAGGTTTCCATGAGAAGGGGCCAGTATCGGCTGAATGAAGCTATCGATACCAGGTGGCGGGGCAGTTTCATCACCTGGTGCCTCGGGCTCTCAAGGGATTGATGGCTTCTAGCGCCTTGCTCCGCTAGGCATCCCCTGTGGCCCGGGTCAGCACGTACCAGCGCCAGCTGTCCAGGCCGCTAAATCCGTGCCCGTGCAGGGCTGAACCAGGCCTCGTCCAGTGGGCTACAGCGGCCGGCTGGCGATCGATCGCACTCCGCTGCGCTGGACGCCACTAGGCCTGTTTGTGTACGAGGGGGCCACTGAAGATGGGAGCTCGGAACCGTCTTGAGGCTTGCGACCGCACTGTGCTGCCAGATCGATAAGGGAAAAATAAGGTAGGTAGCATTTCGTCACTGGCCAAACACACCGATAGCGAAGTAAACAAAAACATATCGATCCTCCCCAGCCACCGAGCGTCGGTCGACCTGCAGACACGGCCAAGGTCCGGGAGTTCTGGCCTGCACACTCCTTTGAGAATACCTACAATTATACCCTCAGTTCTTCGCAAATTCTAGTCGAGAAGATACGTTCGTTACGCATTTCCGCCCAGGATGCTTGGCTGGATGCTGGGGCGCGGGGACCACGCGCCGGACGCGGTCGACGGCGGTAAGTGACGATACACGCATCTCCATTGATCACGATGGATCATGATGCGCGCATGGACGTGGTGATCGCAATCTGATGGCTTTCTGTCCTTCCTTCCGCCGATTAGATACGACGCTTCTCGATCAGCCAGACACTCCCGCTCCCGTCTTTGCAGCCAGATCCCTAAAGAGTGCGCTCTTCGGCACCCCTATTCGAGATGCACAGCGATTGTCGCGGGACAGGAAAGCAGCGAAGTCAACATCTGCAACAGCAGAGCATGGATTGGATACTCCATTGAAGCCACCGCCGCCGGGCATCCTGCTGACGCCTGGTACGGGAACGTCGAGACCGAAACGCGTGTCATTCAACCACGAGCTCGCTACAACCAAGACTATCTCGCCGAATAACGAGGGAGCTGCAGTCGGTAAGAGAACCCGCCTCTCCGACGTGCTCGAAAAGGCGAGGCGCAAAAGCACCACCAACGTATCCAAAACGATCACGCCCCATACTGTCAAGGACGAGTCGGAGGAGGACGACTGGGAGGAAGAGGAGCATGATGACCTTGGCGATTACGGCGCCAATGATGTAACTCTGGATCTGAACGAGCCACGGTCTCAATCTGGCATATATTGGAAAGAAGAGTTTGAAAAATACCATCGAGAAGCAAGAGCGGAGATGGAGAAGCTTCTGAAGTACAAGAAGCATCTCAAGTCTTACGCGGAAGAGAAAGATTTGGAAGCTATCCATCTGTCTCAGAAGCTCAAAGAGGAACAGGAAAAGGTCGCTGCGATGGAGAAGAAGCTTGCGGAGGCATCGAAACGGAAAGGCGAAACATACGAAATTCCGACAAGTCTCTCAGACACGAATGCCCTGGTGGCCCAACTTCGACGTAGGATCCGAGAACTGGAGGCAGGGGTGCCTGAGGAGCGCGAGGACGACGACGAGGCAAGAGAGTGGAGGCGGCTACAAGGAACGACGTCGCCCAACACGGCGAGAACTCTGCTCGAGACCCAGCGAGAACTGCGACGATCTCGAGCGCAGTTGAAGGAGCTGGACGCCTTGCGAGGCCAAGTATCCTCCCTCAAGGCTCAGCTGAAGGTTGCCGAACAACGCAAAGCTACGGATCACATTGCCAAGGACGATGCGAGTGATACGACAAAGATGAGGGAGCTCAAGGCGCAACTTCGGTTAGCAAAGGAAGAATCGGCGAGGAAGGACGCCGAAATCGCGCAGCTGAAACAAGACTTTGATCTCTTCCGAAAGGATAGTAATGCTCACGAAGCCGATACAAAGGCCGTCCTTGAACGCGCTCAAACCAAGATTTCGGATCTCAAAAAGGAAATCAAGACCTTGAAGAACAGGGACGCTGCGGACGAAGCTCGGTCGAAGGGCCGCAATCACACGTCAGGGAGCAGCAAGGTGCCAAGGGACAGCGAGGACGAGGATATCCTGCCAAGGCCGCCCGCGGTGGCAAACGGTGCGCGGAGGAGCATCGATGTGGCCGATCTTGAGCGGCCCCGGCATCTGCTCGAAGGGGGCAGCTCAAAGTCCCGGACGCTACGAGACAAGTACCAGACCGATGCGACACCGGGTCAGTCCCGAGCAACGGCAAAGTCGACCTCGGGCGACCGACTGAACACTGACAAGTCAAAATGGCCATTTCCAGCGCCCAAGCAGCTGAGAGATCGAGCCTCTGCCAGCGAGGCCGCGCCTGTTCTTTCGGGATCAGACGACACTGCCCCTCTCCCCAGTGTATCAACCGTCGCAAAGTCCACGGCTCAGAGCAAGAAATCGGCCTCAATGGAGGATGATACGGACATCCAAATTGACCTCTTGCAGGACCGCTTTGCTCGGCTCGGCGGCCCTGACACAGCTCAGGACAAGCTGAAGGACGTTTCCAAGGCGAACAACATGAAAGGTTTGTTGCCGCCTGAGCGACGAGCGGCTGCTCTAGCTCGGATCGAGAAGAGGATGGCCGAGAAGAGAGCGAAGCGACGAGACGGACTAGACAAGGAGAACGTCAGGCCGTAACGCGATTGGGGGATGTTTCATTAGGGAGCGTTCCATTTGGCTGAGCTTGGGTTTCTTTTTTTCAATTGTGTAATTTTGGGATCAGCGTTGGTGTTTAGGGAATGCGAGGCAGAGGGTGGCTATCAGCGTTATTTATTGTCATGAGAAGCGAGTTGCAACTCAGACGCATCACGGGGCTTGGATTCTTCAATTGCACATTCCCTTTTCTATTTCTTTGGAGGCTTTTTTCGCTTCTCTTGCTTCTGTTGTTTATTTCACATATTCATTGTAACCCCTATATTTACTTGTTGTAGGTAGTAGCTGGCGGACGACGCGTGTAAAGAAATTTATCCTATCGAGCGGTTATCACACAGTCTAAAGCGGAATGAGTGAGAATCGTCAACCACCCAATCTTGACCTCTGCACGAAATCTTTCCCACAACATCCCTCCTCCCACGCGAAATGGCATCGCAAAATGAAATCGAAACCGAAATCGCTTTACTCGAACGTCGCCTACACGAGGCAAAAGCCCGCCTAAGCGCACTCAACCCATCATCATCATCATTCCCCCCAAGCAGCACCATCCCGTGTAAGTCATAAAAGCCCCTCAAATCACATTCAAACTCAACTCAACGGGCATCAAAACCAGTCCATCCCCTCCCCTCCTCATCAACGCACTTCCTCCTCCTCCTCTCCGACTCCGCCCTCCCCATCGGCTCCTTCGCCTTCAGCAGCGGCCTCGAGTCCTTCGCCGCGCACAACGCCAGCCCCCGCGGCAGCGGCGCCTCCTTCTCCTCCTTCCTCCCCCTCTCGCTCTCGTCCTACGCGTCCTCGACGCTGCCGTTTGTCCTCGCCGCGCATCGTCGGCCGCAGCATCTCGCGGAACTGGACGACCAGCTCGATGCGGCGGTGATTTGCGCCGTCGGGCGGCGCGCGAGTGTCGCGCAGGGAAGGGCCCTGCTGAGCATATGGGAGCGCTCCTTTAAAGCGACTCTCCTCCCCTCATCCTCATCCTCATCCGGCACAAACGCAAGCAGCGGCAGCGTCTCGCCAGACGCCCTCGTGCTCAGCGACTTCTCCGCCCTCCTCCGCCGCGAAGGCTCAAAGTCGGGCGGCGAGCCTCCCCTCGTCTCGGCCCACCTCGGCCCCCTCTTCGGCGTCATCGCCGCCGTCGTCGGCCTCTCCCTCAGGCAGACGGCCTACGTCTTCATGCTGAGCCACGTCAAGGCGCTCGTCTCCGCCGCCGTCAGGGCAAACATGTTTGGCCCGTACCAGGCGCAGAAGATGCTGGCCAGCGACCATGTCCAGGCGCTCATCAACGCCGTCGTCGAGAGGGAGTGGCACACCCCTGTGGAGGAGGCTGGGCAGAGCGTGCCGGTCATGGATCTCTGGGTTGGGCGGCATGAGCTGCTCTACTCGAGGATATTCAACAGCTGAGGAGGTTCATGCATGCAGTGTCCCTATGTCTTTGTGTGTTTGCATCTCAAACTGGTATCATTATAAACGCTGTACCTATAGAGCAACGAATCCTGCACCCAATCTACAATTTTAGACAGAAATCCAAAGCCAATACCACCAAAGTAACCAAAAAACGCCCGTCTACTCATCGCTATCGCTGTCATATGCGACCAGAGGCCCTGTAGATGCAGGCGTCGCTGGTTTCGATGCCACTGCGACCTTTGCCCTATTCAAGGCCGCCAGAGTGCTACTCGAAAAGACACCCGCGCTCTGCTGGGGCTGCTGCTCTTTCTGCTCCTGTGCTGCTGGGGCTTCTGTTTCTCCAGCACTTCCGTCTTCAATCATGGGGCGTTGCTGGTATTCCACTTCGTATCCTTGCCGTCCAACGGGGTTGACTGCGTTGGGGCCCTGGGCGAAATGAATCTCATCGGGTGCCTCGTAGCCTTCTAAGCCATAACTGCTCTCAATCTTCCTCCGTTTTCGGGCCTCCGGATCTTTGCCCTCAATCTCGGCGACGAATTCGGCTGGTAACGCTCTTCGGATTGCTTCAGCAGCTTGCTCCTCGATCCGTCGCGCTTCGCGAGCTCGCGCCATGGGGTTGGGGTCGGCGGTGGCCCATCGAACGTTTAAGACTTCATCGTGGTCGAGGGATCTAGCACTCGTTAGCACAGCGCTACATCATGGTGCAGGATGGCAGATACATACTGATGCGCCATGGCCTCCTTGGCAAACTCGGCATTTGCCTCGTTCACATAGGTGACGAAGCCAACGCCTCTCTGGTTTAACACACGAACTATCATCAATGGTCAGTACATGCCAAGATCAAAGACGTCGCAGCTGGCTGCGGTACTTACTGCGTTCAATCGGGCCCCATTCAGCAAAGTGACGCGCCACAATCTCCTCAATGTCATCTGTTACGTGTATGCGGCCAATGTAGATGGTTCTGTTCTGGCGCATGAAGCTTCCCACACCGCCCATGTCGTCTCGGTAGTCGGCGAACTTGTCTCTGCCAAAGCAGTCGACATTCGGCGCCGAGACGTCGTAGGGCCCGGGCAGTCGGTGCAGGTACATGCAGTCTGCTCCTCGCGGGCACAGGCCCCTGGCAAAGAACAGGCAGAAGTAGCTTCCGGCCACGCTGTCGGCCTTTGTGTATCCGCTGTCTCGCGCAATGTTGCAGCGCCCCTTCGCCTTCGTCTGCTGGTATGCCTCGTGATCGCCGCCAGCCCATTTGTTGTACCTGGATTGTGTCAGCTGCGCCGTCCTGCTGGGCAATGAAGCGCTCACAAGGCCTGGCGGTACTTACCAAATGTTGAACGTCGTGCCCGTCTGCGGTGGAGGCTCGTTGGTGAATGTGTTCGGATCGACCTGAGGTCTGGCTGGCCGCCTCTTCTTGCGGATGATCTTCTTGACGACCTTCTTCTCTGCAGGAGCCGCGACGTCGCTGTTTGTTGTTGCAAGAGCCGTGCTCGGATTCTCTTCTTCGGCTGCAGGTGCCGTTGCGACACCGTCTTCGTGTTGGTCCGCCATGATTCGGTCGAGTGAGAGACAGATGCTGGTTGTGATCGCGATGACAGAAGCAAGTTTGAAGCAGCAATTTGGTGCAGCTCGACGCGCACAAGGCTGCAGAAAGCATGGTGGCGAAAGCGGAAGGCGGTGGCGCTAGTGCGAATCCCAATTACACAGCAAACGCCCCTCCAAAGTCTTTTGCTCCCGTCTGAGCCAGAGCCCCGCCATTATCAAATCTCAAGGTCGACTTCGAAGCTTCTCGGTTCCCTCACCAAAGGCTCAGCGATATCGATACGTCTCTTACTGGACTCGAGCCCTTTTTTGCTATTCCTCCCCTTCTACTCATATATAGACCGAGACGGTGCTGCCGTCTATAAATAACCGGGCGTCAAGATGGTGAACATTACAGAAAAGATCAAGGAGTGAGTACCTAGACAGTCTACATGAAATGAGAGGCCATGGCTGATGTGTTCTGCAGGATCGAGGAGGAGATGAGAAAAACACAGAGTAAGGTTCTTCTTGAAAGGAAACATCTTGCGACATTCGTCACCTCCCTCTTACAGCCGCGGATGCACCCCCGAGACTCCTGTATAAGTGTGGAAAGCATGTGACGGCGAGACTGAATAGCAGTCATGCGAGGGCGACGGTGCACTTGGCGGGCCACCTACCATGCAATTGAGACGAGATATGCGTCACACGGACATTGCACATGTCCAAGTTTCTGACAACTGACCCGCCAAGTATACCGTCGCCTTGCAGCCATACCCTGCTCTCTGTCATACGCTTGCTTGGTATAAGTCAGGGCGCATCATTGCACTTCATGAGCAATCGTGGTCCCAAGACTGCAAACTATCATCACTTACTCTGTGCCGTTTACAGTCTAGCTAACGGTGTAAACAGAAAACAAAGCCACCGGTATGTCCACGAATAATGCCTTACCCAGGAACCGAGGCTAACAGATGGTCAGAATACCATTTGGGTCTGCTGAAAGGGTAAGTCAGGACAAACGAGGTCTTGGAAGAACAATCTCTGACGGAAGTAGAAAGCTTGCCCGTCTCCGAGCGCAGCTGCTAGAACCAGGCCCCGGAGCTGGCGGCGGCGGCGGCTCAGGATTCGACGTGAGCAAAAGCGGCGACGCCCGAATATCCCTTGTCGGCTTTCCCTCAGTAGGAAAGTCAACGTTCCTCTCCAAAGTCACCAAGACGAAATCCGAAGTAGCGTCATATGCATTCACAACCCTCACGGCCATTCCCGGCGTGCTGGAATATGGCGGCGCCGAGATCCAGCTGCTCGATCTGCCCGGTATCATCGAGGGCGCTTCCGAGGGCAAGGGGCGAGGCCGACAGGTCATCTCCGCCGCCAAGACGAGCGATCTGATCCTCATGGTGCTGGACGCAACGAAACGAGCCGAGCAGAGAGCGCTGCTGGAGGCCGAGTTGGAAGCCGTTGGCATCAGGCTGAATCGCGAGCCCCCGTAAGTGAAAAGAAAGAAAGAACGAGACGGGAGATTCTTGTCTAGGTCCCCCTCTTACCTTGTCTCATTGGTTGACAATTCTTTTAGAAACATCTATCTCAAGGTCAAAACGGCCGGCGGCATGAAAATCACCTTCCAATCACCGCCCAAACGAATCGACGAGAAGATGGTCTACAACATCCTCCGCGACTACAAGATCCTCAACTGCGAAGTCCTCATCCGCGACGAGGACGTCACCGTCGACGACCTCATCGACGTCATCATGAAGGACCACCGCAAGTACATCAAGTGCCTGTACGTCTACAACAAGATCGACAGCGTCTCGCTCGACTTCCTCGACAAGCTCGCCCGCGAGGACCACACCGTCGTCATGAGCTGCGAGCTGGACCTCGGCATCCAGGACGTCGTCGACCGGTGCTGGAAGGAGCTCAACCTCATGCGCATCTACACCAAGCGCAAGGGCGCCGACCCGGACTTTAGCGAGGCGCTGATTGTGCGCAACAACAGCACCATTGAGGACGTGTGCGACAGGATCCATCGCACGCTCAAGGACACGTTCAAGTATGCGCTCGTCTGGGGCGCCAGCGCGAGACACATTCCTCAGAGGGTGGGCTTGGGGCATGTGGTTGCGGATGAGGATGTTGTGTACATTGTGACGGCGTGGAAGGCGTAGATTGCAGCACTAGTAGACCAGCACAAGAATAAGAACTGCGAAGAGGCATTGACGAAACCCTCTTTACACATCTTTAAGACTTTGCTGGCGCAGAAGCATTGATGTGACCCTCACTTCGTATCTGCATCCTCAATCATGGCAGAGTAGAAAAGATGGGAAATATTCATATTGACCTTTTTTCCGGCATCACCTCACCAAGGCATAAGCCGTGGTCCATTCATCCATAAAACGCCAAAAACCACCCTCAAAGACAAATTCCTGCGAGAACCCTCTCTATCCTTCATTCCGACCGAGGTCTCGCGCCAACCCAAAAATCCCACTCAGCCATTACCAAGGCTGATCCTGATCATTTCCCGCCCCCCCCCCTTAGTCTCCCATTTAAGGCGAGGGGGGGAGGAAAGGTCGTTAAAGACAAAGGAAAGGTAAGACGAAAAAAAAGAAAAAGAAACGAAAAGAAACGCAGACGTTATTGTACACAAACAAAGGAGAAGATCCCCGGAATCGGGAATCAGCGAAGCCGCGACTTGAGAACAGGCTCGCTCTGAGCACTTCTAGCACCGAGCGGATTCTCGCCTGGAGCAGCAGCGGCCGCCCTCACGCCAAAGGGATTCTCGCCGTGGAGTTTCTTAGTGCTCGCCTGGGCGAAGAGTGACTTTGGCTTGGCCCTGGAAATGAACAGCTTGTTAGACCTTGCGCTTTCCAACGGGTCTTCATTGTCTCGGCATATATAGGTGATCGTGATCGAAGGGGCTCTAGGGAGCTTCTCTGGTGCAGGGTAGATGTCTGGTTCGGTGATGGATGGGACGTACTTGGTGACTTGCTTGTTGCGCAGCGCCGAGAGCTTTGCCGTGCAGGGACTCATGATTGTGTCAGAGGGTGAAATGTATTGTTTCGTCCTACACCATCAAACCGTCCAACAAAAAGTCAGTCAGTCAGTCAAAAAACGAATTGTCCGACAGGAATAGCAAGTCAAAAGGGGGCTTCGGGGCGTACGGCTCTTGGACAATCCTGGACTGAAACACCTGGCGATGGTACTCCATGCTCTTCACGCCCTTAGCGGGAGCAGCCTGGCCATCGGCAAGAGCGGCGTTGACGTCTCTGTCGCCGAGGATCCTGGGGCCCGACATTGTTTTGCTTTTTTGTATGTGTATCTTCGTTGGGGGAGCTTTGTTCGTGGGGATGGATGCGTTGTCGTCTGTTGGAGAGGGCTGGCGTGGGTTCGTTCGTGCGCGTGTGTGTAGCGTGAAGAGAGTGGCAGCAACTCGATAGTTATCAGGTCGGTTATGGGAGTACGCTGAAAAGAGAAAAGGTAAAGAAGAAGCGAAAGGGTGGAGGGGGGCAACCGTCCGTTTTAACAAAGACACTAAAAGAAGGCGAGAAATGTCAATCTTTCAACAACTTTGATCAGGTACCGAGAGAATTGGGCAGAAAAGAAGAGGAAAACAAAAGGGAGACGAAGAAGAATGACGTCCACGCTCGCCGAGCTTCATTCACGGCACGCAAGCGGAGAAAAAAGGGTAAGTAAACGAATGACGGACGTTGGCTGGGCAACGGTGACCTACTTTTGCCACTTACACAAACGCACCCCTGCAACTATGCCTTGGTATGCATGAAATGTGTGTGGAGTCACGGCAACGGGCACTTGTGGTCGAGTCGAATCAGCGAGAGAATTCAATTCTCGTGGCCTTTGATCGGGTTGGGATGTACCCTGGACTGGGTTGGAAATGGAAAGGGGGAAACAAAGGGTCTGTTTCTGGGGCTGGTGAAGAATTATGTGAGTCAAGGGTGTGGCATCAAGGAGAGCTGGCCATGAGCTGTTGACGGACGGTGTGTTGGAGCTGCTGAAGACGGGATGAAGACAATGACGAGGTATACCCAGGAGAGAGAGACTGGTAAAGTGCAGCCATCGTGCCGCAAATACAAAGTATAGGCCCAATGAACATGTTGTTTAGCTCGTCTGAAAGACTCCCCATATCCTATCCGCTGATATCTGCAATTCATTCCCAGAAGAAATGCTTATTAGGTGCATCTTACAAATTCATAACACGTTAGAAGAACCCGTCACTACAGCTTGGCACTGTGCTTAATCTTGGAGCCGGGCTCGGCAATCTGAGCGCCGTATCGCTTCAGCAGCTCCTGCGTCTTGGCCTTCTGCCACTGGATCTTGGCCGCCGTCTCCTTGCCGCGCTTGTTCTCGTTGCGGCCCATCTGCTGCAGATGCACCTCGTCAGGGCCGTCAGCCAGGCGAAGCGTTCGGATGCCCGCCCACATGTTGGCCAGGGGCGTCTCCTGAGAGACACCGGCGCCGCCGAATGCCTGGACGGCGCGGTCGATGACGGTCAGCGCAGTCTGGGGAATCAGCACCTTGGCCTCGGCAATCTCCTTGAGCGCCTTCTTGGGGCCCTCCTCGTCCATTCTGACGGCCGCGTTGAGCACGATGAGACGCGCCGCGTCGATCTCGATGCGCGACTTGGCGATCCATTCGAGGATGACGCCGTGCTCGCGGAGGAGCTTGCCAAAGGGCTTCTTGCTCTCATCGTTGACTCGCATGAGCATCCAGTCGAGGGCTTGCTCGGCCTAGAATAGTATATGCCATTAGTGGAAAGGAACCATCGGGTATTGATCCAAAGCAGCAGACTCACAGCACCAATGCAGCGCATAGCATGGTGAATGCGCCCCGGCCCCAGCCGGCCCTGGATAATCTCGAAGCCTCTGCCCTCGCCGAGCACCAGGTTCTTGGCCGGAACGCGCACGTTGTTAAAGGTGATGTGGCCGTGGCCGTGGGGGGCGTCGTCGTAGCCGTACACCTTGAGCATCCTCTTAATGGTGATGCCGGGCAGGCCGGCGGGGACCAGAATGACCGACTGCTGCTTGTACGGATCGGCGTTGTTGGGGTCCGACTTGCCCATGACAATGTACAGCTTGCATCGGGGGTCGCCCGCGCCGCTGGACCACCACTTGGAGCCGTTGAGGACGTAGTCGTCGCCGTCGCGCGTGATCTGGAGCTGGATGTTGGTGGCATCCGACGACGCGACCTCGGGCTCCGTCATCAGAAAGGCCGAGCGGATCTTGCCCTCCATCAGGGGCTTGAGCCACTCCTCCTTCTGCGCCGCGTTGCCGTACTTGGCCACCACCTCCATGTTGCCCGTGTCGGGCGCGGAGCAGTTGCACGCCTCCGAGGCGCTGCGCGAGCGGCCCAGCCACTCCGCCATGAGGGCGTACTCGACGTTGGTCCAGCCGGGCGACTCGGCGTAGAAGCCCTTGGGCAGGAACATGTTCCACAGGCCCAGCTTGCGCGCCTTGTCCTTGAGCTCCTCGATGATGGACGGGTGGGTTTCCCACCGGTTATCGCCCTCGCCTATCTGGGCTTCCAGCACGGGATCGGCGCTGAAGGACGCTGTTAGCCATGGGACCGCAGGGCGATGTGTCGTTGAACGTCCAAGGCGTCGTCCGGAGAGAGATGGGGGGGTGCGGCGAGAGCTCACGGAATGCATTCTTCCTCGACGAACTTGGCCACGACATCAATCTTTTGTCGCGCCGCCTCGCCGACGTGCTTTGAAACCTGGAATTAAATCAACCAAGCTGTCAGCCTCAATTCCAGAGTTATATATCTGTACGAGAAGCGCCGGTCAACTGGCAAGTTCTATGATGGCTTACAATGGATGGAATGCGAGCCGACATGGTGACGAAAGCCGGGCTGTATCAAGTAAACCGCGAAGGTAAAGAGAGAGTGGGCTCGAAAGGAAAGATGGATGGAGTCCGAGAGTCTCCCCGCAAATGCTGAGCCCGTCAAGGCATGGAGAAAGTGTGCTGCAATGGGGTGATATTTATCTGACGGCTGTGCCGAGGCGGAGAGTCAACCTGTCGGGCCACGATTCGGTGGAGAGAGTCTGGGGTAAGTCGCAAGCCGAGGTGCAGAGTGGGGGGGGGAGGCGGTTCACCGACCCTGCTGGGCGCCTGGAGCGCTGTAGCTGCGGTGACTTACAGCGGGCGATGGGCTGTTACAGAGCACCAGGCCTCCAGCTGCATCGGAGTTGGAAGAGGATGGATGGATGTCGGGTATTCCAGGGGATCCAATCAATGTAAGTTGATATAGAAAGCGTCATTCAAGTTGATCTTATACCAAGTACCGCGGCCCGCGATCCAACTAGACAGATGCAAGGTCCCATTGATGCAAGATATATAACAAACCAATAGCATGGAATCGCTTCCAGCTACGCATAGAATCTATAGCCCCATAATCCTTGACGACTTAAAGTTAGAGAGGTAGTATGAGATGACCGTATCGAAAGCTCTCCCCTCTCCCCTCTCTTCTCTGCAGCAGCCACCAACTCGGAGCCGAGGCTATAGCTGATGCCATTGCCATTACACCTCCATCATCGACAGTTCCAATCGTCCTCAATCCCTTCGTTTCAAGAAAGGAAAAAAAAAAGGAAATTCAACCCAAAAACAGAGAGAGCAAAGAAAGGATAAGAAAACAAAAAAAGACCAAGAAAAATTACTATCCGCGCAAAACACCAACATGGCTTCGTTCCCCCATACTTCGCTTCCAGACGGGAAATTGTATCGGGTCCATGACCGGGTATGTTGTCTCTGGTTATTCGCGCTCAATCTCTGACGTATCCATCCAATTATCATGTCGTCCTCTTCTCGTTTAGCAGGCGCATCCGTCACGATCGTTGTCGATGTGGATGTTGATCGGGTCGTCAAAGTCGCCGCTGTATTCCTCAGACTCTTCTTGAGCCAAAGCATTCCGAGCAATAACTGCCAACGGTTAGCACACGGGCTGCCATGCAGTCACATCGCAAATCAGGCTTATCATCAGGCTTATCATACCCTCAAATGCTTGGTCAATGTTGATGGCCTCCTTTGCACTCGTCTCAAAGTATGGGATGTCGCCTTTGGATTGGCAGAATGTCATGGCTCGCTTGGTCGAAATCTGCTCGCCTGCTGTGTCAGCCATTTGTATTCATTCATTCGAAGCATGAGCGTCAATTCATACCACTCGCTTGCTCTCCTCCACATCAATCTTGTTTCCAAGAACAACCTGTAGTTCGTAATTAGCCAACAAGTCCACCCCACAGGTGCTGCCGCAACAGCCACTTACAAAAGGGAAGTTCGGGGGGTCTCTCGGCGAAGCCTGGATCAGGAACTCGTCTCGCCAGCTGTCCAGGGCCTCGAAACTCTTGGAGTTGTTGACGTCGTACACCAGAACGCAGCAGTCGGCTCCTCTGTAAAACGCGACGCCCAGCGACTGAAATCGCTCCTGTCCGGCGGTATCCCAGAGCTGGCCAGAGCATCAGTACCACGGCCTTCCCATCTTTGCTATGCCCTCAAACACCTCATACCTGCATGGTGACCTGTCGGTCGTCCACTAGAACCTCCCGCGTTAAGAAGTCGGCGCCAATGGTCGCCTTGTAGCTTGCGCTGAACTTTTTGTTGACCTAGAAAAGAGGCGAACATCACGTCGTCGGTCAGTCGTCGCAGGCCTTTGGTGATGGATAGAAGTCGCAGTGGTCATACATATTGATTCATCAAGCTCGTCTTTCCCACACCGCTATCTCCAAGGATGATGACCTATCAAGACGAGCATCTTTAGCATCGTATTCAAGCAGCGCGGCGCTGGTGCTCGGGCTCCTGTACCTTGAGAAGGACCTTCTTGTTGCGCGAAGACATCGTGACTGATCGTGGTTACGCTCGCCGTTCGAATGACGTGATGGAGACGATACAGCGCAAAGCCACAGCGAGCGGAGGCGGCCTCGTTCGGATGCTGCTGCCCGCAAAGATGGAACAAAGGATATCGAAAAAGAGAGCCTCCGCCTTCTTCAGAGAAACCAGAAAGGCCCAAAAGTGGCAGACGTCACGAGACTTTGTGGATGTTGATGGAGGTGAGGCTTCAGTGACGAGGCTGGCTAAGGTCTGGATTTGTTGACGGCGGGCAGCGATTGCCTTCTAGCGCCCACCCAACGGTACCTATTTGTAGGTACCTAGCCCGGCCCACCTTGATATCAAGTGTCGTAATAGCGCGATAAGCCGCTGGAGGTTTAGCGCTTGGCTGCATCTGGACTAGCGCCATGCATAACTGTAACCTCCGCATGAGCAGCCCGTAACTGATCATCTGTGCGGCTCCACGTGATAAAGTACCGCGTGGCGGGAGACACGCCGAAGAGGTACTTTCCCAGCTTGGTTGTATGTCATCTCATATCGCTTGTCACTTCAAGGTTACCCAACGAAAACATGCCTCTGCTTCTCCTTCAGCATCGCCAGTAAACCAGCGCTTTCGCATACTGCAATTGCCATCTGCTGACCGCGCTGATGGCCCTGGAGAACTCACCGGCGCTTTGCCATGGCGGATGATGACCTGCTCGAAAAGGTTCACAGCCTGAGCGACCTGGAGCTGGCCCTCCTGCTGTGTCTCGTCAATCGGGAGCATGTCTTGATTAGCACTCCGCCAGCCGCCATTGACGACTTGGTGCAGGAGCTCCAGCTGGTATGTAGCAAGCTATTTTACTCGATTTACTCGTCTCTCTCTTCATCTGTCGTTCTAACGGTGGTTACCTTACGCAGATAGCAAGCAAGACGTTCAACCTCCAATCGGTCGTCGTAAACTGCCACCCATCCACCACGCTCGAAGACTTCGCCTCGGCTCTCCTCCTCCAACCCCAGCAGCCTCCCACCCTCACCTTGACGACGCCCTCCCGCTCCGCCTCGCCCTTTGCGCGAGGGGACTCGTACTTTGCGCTCAACCCGCATCCGGGCTACCAACACCGCTCCTCCACACCGCTCAGCCCCCGTACCACCACTCCTTTCTCGACCGCTCCCCAGATCGCCCACTTCGTCATCGCAAAGAACCTCGATCGCGCCCCGAGGGTCGTCCAGATCCAGGCGCTTGAGCTGCTGCGCACGCGGCGCATCTTCACGCGCACGTCCGTTCAGGCCGCGCCGAAGCAGTTTGTCTTTGTGCCCGTCTTGGGAGCTGCGAGCGGTGGTGAGGCGCATGTTACGGCGCATCTGAATGACTTCTTTTCGGTTGCGCATTGGCATAACCCGGAGGATGGCTATGTCAACCTCGACGAAGCTGAAGGCCGCCCCGATGCCGAGGACGAGACGGCGTCCACGGAGAGCGTGGTGAAGAAGGACACGACGCCCTCAACAGCCCTGATATCAGACATTGTAAGCTTGATATTCCGTTCTTCTTGAGCTCCAGTAGAGTATGCTAACATGCAGCTCCAAGGAAATCAGCCACCTCGCAAAGCTCAGTCAGGAAGTCCAGATGGATGTGGACATCCTCCGATACCAGATGAACATCGTCTCATTCCTACGTATGCATCGCGCTGTCGCAGGCGGCATCTCCCCCGCGGCGACAAAGCATCTGCACCAGCTGGTCAAGAGTCTCGCCCCTTTACACAAGCTAGACTTTGTGACTCCTGCCCTTGTCGGGCTGGCTGTGAGGAAGGTCTACCTCCACCGGATACGCATCACCGAGCCCGAAAAGGAGAGGAGCATGCAATGGGGGAGCCAGCTCGAGGCTGTGGAAGCCTTGCTGGAAGATGTAGGCCCCGAGGAAGTGATTGAAGAGGTTCTGGAGATGGTCACCGCGCCTCCTTGATATTATTCTTTCTATAAGCTCTATGCTGTTTCTTCAAAGCTTGTCGACAAACGCAAAAAGACAAGCTTCATGATATCCTAACTGTTCTAATGATATAAGTTAGAAGAATCCCGAATACCAATTGCATTTCGGCACCGCATCTAAATGTGCCATACCCAAGCCTCATAACCCGCCCAACGGTGTACATTGTCACACAAGGACTATGCTTTGCGATGTGAAAAAAACACGCGATTCTAGCATACCACGATTTGAATGTCATTAACCCCCTATAGTTCATAAAAACGGCTGGGTGCAGTCAAAAAGGCTCTCTATGAAACCTCCTTGATCTTGCACGTCCAGCCCGAGCCAGGAGCCAAAAGGGGCAGACTAGAAGCACAATGTTAGCCCGTGTCAACGNAAAAAAAAAAAAAAAAAAAAAAAAAAAAAAAAAAAAAAAAAAAAAAAAAAAAAAAAAAGGAGAGAAGGGCGGATATCCTTACCTAGCTCCGAGGCACCAGCCCAGCTCATTCCCCTTGATCTTCTTCGCGACCTTGACCTCGCGGTCAATAGGCATCTCATAACCGGTGTGCAGCAAAGCCATCATAAAGTTCAGATCCAAGCAGTGCTCGGGCCGGTCCTCGAGCTCCTCCAGCGCACCAGGGACGCTGGAGAAGACGTCCCAGGCCTCCTTGCCGGCGCACACCTTCTGGGTAAGGTCGTGCATCTCGCGGAGCGTGAAGGAGTCGGGCATGCCAAGGGGCTTGGTGCGGTCGTAAAAGTACGAGAAGATGTAGACGTCCTCCTTGGCAAACGTCTTGGCCAGCGGCGGCTGGTGGACGCCGTTGAAGGAGCAGGGGGCAAGGGCGCACTCGGCGTCCTTCTTGAGGATCTTCTCGGCGAGGTTCCGGCATTGAGCGGGGGAGGACTGGGAGGGGCCGGTGAAGTTGAAGCTGCGGGCCTCGCCGCCGTTGACCTCGACGTCAATCTGCTTGGTGGTGCCGGGGGCGATGCAAGGGTGCACAATGGGCGCGTTCATCCAGGTCTGGTCGTCGCCCTTGGCCTTGGCCAAGTCGTCAATCAGGGCCGAGTGGAGGGCCTTCCGAGCGGACATTAAGCCGTAGCCCAGGTGAGAGTGCTGGTACAGGTCGAACTTGTGGCCGCCAAAGTCGAGCTCGTACTTGTGGTCGCCGGGAGCCAGCTTCTCGGGCATGCCTCCGTCCGCAGCTTCCTTAAAGGTGGGCTCGAAGACGATCTGGGTTGAGCCGCCACCGAGATCGAAGACAGCCGCCGTCTCGCTCTTGTCGGGGCCGCCAATCTTGCCCAGGAGGTAGTTGGTGGTGATCCAGGCATACACGCCCTCGTCCGAGCCGTCCATGATGGCAACGCCGTTCTGCTCCGCGGACACGACCGGGAAGGGGTAGTCCTGCTCCAGGTGGCGTCTGACCTCGGCCAGAATGGCGTCGGCCAGTTCCTTGCCAATCAATCGCAGGCCGGCGGTGGCCTTGACGGCAACGGGGGAGCATTTCTTGAGCGCATCGGGGACGTGTTCCATGGCAACAGCCATCAACGGGTCGAGGCTCTTGGCCGCGGCCGCGGGGTCGTTCTTAAAGGCGCTCAGGCCGCCGACGGACTTCTCGGTCATCTTGAACTCCTCCTTCTCCAGCTCGGGGATGGGGCCGCAGTTGTTGAACTTGTAGACGTGGATTCGCGAGCCCGTGCTGCCGGCGTCGATCATCAGGACATACTGGACGATGGGCTTGTCCTTGGAGTACGACTTGGAGCACTTGTCGGTACCGTACGAAGAATCGGCGGGGGCCTGGCCGCTGTTGGGAGCGCCATTGCCAGCAGCGGCAGCACCGTGGTTAGCAGGGGGAGCGTTGGGAGCAGGGACGCTGTCGGCGGCGGATTTGATGTCGGAGGCTTCGCCCAGAGGGCTCTTGTTGTAGACCTCGACTCCGGTGGGCGAGAGCCAGTAGAACAGGCACATGAGGATCAGGACCAGCGCGCCGGTCTTGAGCCATCGCGACTTCTGCGCCTGCGACAGCATGGTGTCTTTCATGCTGGCGAGAAGGCCCTGTTTTCTTCGCTGGCTGGGCAGGTATCGATCTGTTTTTTCGTGAGGGTCGTGGGCCGCGTGTTTGGTGGTCAGCGACACGGAATTTCTCCTCATCAGGCCGCGGGGCGATCAATGAGAGACGCCGCAACGCATGAACGAGAGGCGAGGAGAAGAAGAAGAAGGCAGCCAAAAGGAAGGACGGGAATGAATGAAGAAGAAAACAAGCTGGATGGTGGGACGCGAGACGGCACACAGTTACATTGATTCGAACAAGGCGGACATGGGCCAAAGGCGTGGAAACGAATCTGGAGGGGGGAAAAAGGAGTCCGAGCAGCAAATCGCCTCTGGGGGTGTGGAGGGACCGCGCAAGGCACGCAAGTACCGACTGGCGCTGGCTTGTATGCGGCGGTACATTGCCCATCCACTGGCCACCTGTGCTGTGGATTAGCCGAAGCGGCGCGATAGACGATGGGCGGCTCCAGCGAATCAGCAAATCGCCACATTTGCCATCCAATCCATTCCAGGGCCCCTGAAATCCGCCCCTGGATGATGCGTCAGTGGGCCGTTTTTAGCGACGCCGCCATCTATGGCAGTCGCTGCAGGGTAGGTGAGCGTCGAGTCGAGTGTCCAGTTGGCAGGATGAGGGCGTGATGGGATTGACGAGGACTTAGAATGGCATCCTGAACAAACTCTGATGCAAAATCGAACAAGCTGTTGTTGAGGTTACCGAATAAGTCTTCTATTTCTGTCGCTCAGCGTTGACGCAGCGCCGTCTGGATGCTTCCGGGCTGGGGGGGGGTGGCGGAGTTTGTGCCCCGAATTCCGACTCCTGGGCCGTTGCTGAAGCCTCATCAATGCGTAAACCATCTGCTGCCTTGACGTCCGTTAGATAGACGTCTTCAACTCAGACCTATCCTCATACCTACTCCGTAATTTTCTAAGAACGACCCATACCTTGGTACTGAGACAGTCAGTCAAGTCGCCTCAAACACGAACACTACTTGCCTCAACAGCATCGTTTGACGTCACGAGCTGCCCTCGCATCAAGCCGGACAGACATGGACGTCCATCTTCTTGTATACGACCTCTCCCGCGGCTTGGCCCGCCAAATGTCCATGGGTCTCTTAGGCTTCCAACTCGACGCCATCTATCACACCTCAATCGAGCTTCAGGGCCGCGAGTACGTCTACGATGGTGGCATCATCTCCATCGTGCCAGGCACTTCACATCTGGGCCAGCCTATGGAGAGGTTGTACCTCGGCAAGACGAACCTCCCCATGGACGTGATAGAAGACTATCTGGACTCGATACGGTCTGTCTTTACGGTAGAGGTATGATGGCATAGCTATCAGCTCTTCTTCTCATGCAGAAAAGCAATTGCTGACTGGAACGAACAGGCATATGACTTGTTCCGCCACAACTGCAACAACTTCACCGATGCATTTTCCAACTTCCTCCTCGGCAAGGGCATCCCGAGCCACATCTCACAGATGCCACAAGCAGTTCTCGACTCGCCGTTTGGACGCATGCTGATGCCGCAGCTCACCCAAGGCGTCAACGCCAGCAGGCAGAACGGCTCCATCCTGGGGCTGCAGCAGAGTGCTCAGCCAACCGCGCCCATCAAGGCGGCCTCATCAGTCAGGAATGTGACCAGTCAATCGGAGCTGACAGCTCTACTGGATCATGCAAAGGGGTCCTGCGCAGTCGTCTTTTTTACTTCGGCCACTTGCGCTCCGTGCAAGATGCTTTATCCGTTGTACGACGAACTAGCCGAGGAGTTCGCCGGCAAGGCAACCTTCATCAAGATTGATATTGCGCAGCCCCAAGCCAGCTTGGTCGCCAGTCAGTATTCGATCAGTGCAACTCCCACGTTCATCACTTTCCTCAAGGGACAGCAAGAGAATAGATGGTCTGGCGCAGACCCGGCTGCTCTGCGGGGGAATGTCCAGCTGCTGGTACAGATGGCACATGTCCGCCATCCCCATGAGATGCTCCGTCTCCCCACGTTTGCCAATCCGAGTACAAAGCCTGTTCTGTTTACCAAGCTACCGCCGATGCAGAAGCTGGTAGCCAAGATGGGAGAGGAGATGGCTAGCAAGCCCGAAGTACAGCAGCTCAAGCAATTCATCGAGGACCGCGCCAAGGGCGAGGCTCTGGATGCGGTGCTGCCAAACATGGGACACATGGCCGCTTTTCTGCAGGAATCAGCCGCAAAGCTACCCGTGGAACTCTTGTTCACCATTGTTGACCTTTTGCGGTGTGCTCTCCTCGACCCCCGAGTCAGCGGGTATTTTGCCGAAGAGACGGCACACAAGACGGTTGTGACCATTCTCGATGCCGTCAACAAGCAGAGCGAGTGCCCATACGCGTTACGCCTTGTGACGTTGCAGATGGCGTGCAACCTCTTCTCCACTCCGCTGTTCCCGGACGAAATCCTGCGAAACGAACATCTTCGGGCACCGATTACGGCGCTGATATCGAGCAGTTTTCTCGACGATAGTCATAGCAATACTCGCGTGGCGGCATCCTCCCTCCTGTTCAACATAGCCTTGGCAGACCGCAAAGCAAAGCTTGGCGAGGCTGGATCAAGGTTACCAGACGAGCACCTCATCGAGCTCGCAGCATCTGTGGTGGAGGCAATCGCCCAGGAGGAGGCGTCGGCGGAAGCTCTCCAGGGCATGCTGTCGGCACTGGGCCACCTGGTCTACTATACGCCCCCCGACGGAGAGCTTGCCGACCTTCTCCGGGCGTTGGATGCCGAGGGGACGGTCTTAGCGAAGAAGAAGACTTTTCCCAACGAGGCGCTGATTGCGGAAGTGGGAGGCGAGCTGCTTGGGAAGGGCCTCAAGGCAGAGTCGGGGTGATGAAACTATTTGGCTTTTGTGACGATGACACGATATTGTTTATACAATGGCTACCTGTGATTATAGACTGCACATTCATATAGTACTAACACACTCTCATGATATCCGTACATGTACTCATTACTACCCTCATCGTAACGTTTTCCTTCAATCGCACTCGATGTCGCTTCCGTTGTACATCTGAGCATGCCGTGGGCCCTGGCTAGAAGATACTTTGGTACCTGTCAATCTCTGCAAAACATCCAGCTGAGTCAGCGTCGCAAAAGCCCCCACCCTGCAGCAAGCCCTTTAAATACACCACCAGCTGGCCAAACTTTTTTGAAATTTTTCTTCTTTTCCTTTTTCTTTATCAAAAAGCCAACTGAGCTGCCACGACCCTCACCCAGCTAACCCACGGTGTTGCGTTGCCTTTCCCCTCGTGGGAAACGCTCAGAAGAGTAAAACCCTTGGATATAGGAAGTCTGCCGCTACGTTTCTCCCATGAACGCTTTTCAGTGGGCGGTAGACGCCAAGAAGGGGGGACATATCAGCTTCTTTTGAAGCTTGGTATTTCTGTTTTGTTTTTCTATTTATTGAGACGTAAAGATTGTGTGCTCTGTCTTGCACAGCATTGCTGTAGAGCCAAAGCGCGGCTGAACGAGCTTGATAGACGGGCTGTGCAAATTTTCAGCTGGATAGAGACTTCTGCTGAGACCGATGTGAGGATCCGCAGACGTTGCTTGTAAAGCCGGGAGTTTAACTGCCTTGTCTCTATAACACATCGAGACCTACTCCGACTGGGGGGGATTCTTGCTGTTTTTCAGGAAGACGTCACAAAATGTCTGGTAGCACAAGGCCATCATCAATGGCGCACAAAAGCCTCGAAAGGAGTGTAAGAGCCTGTAATTGCAGGCGTACGTCCTGTATTAAAGCAAGCTGAAAAAGCACGAGAAAACGGCTATTGATACAAAGGGAACGTCTGTTGAGAAGGAAAACATGGACATGTGCGAACAAAGCCTTCACGTCCTCGAGGAGCTCACAATCTCGGGCTCGTTGCTTCGATGCTGGTCCCTCACGAATTCCTCAATCTGGGGGTCATGCTCCGGCCGGCGAGGAGGGATTTTGGGCTCTGGCTTGTGCTCCACCCTGTCGTCTGTAGCAGTATGTGAGCCGCCGATGAAGGGGACGGAAGCTGGGATGACTGAAGCAACTGTTGCGAGCGTTAGTACCAGATGGCGGAGGCACGTATATCAAAGGCAAGAGCAATAATAGATCCGTGTGCTTGTTGCGCATTCGACTCTCCTCTTATGGATAAGAGTAAACTCACTCTTGTCAACGACAGCCTTGACCGTTGAATGCTCTCCGTTATCATGCTGAGTCCGGCTCTCGACTGCCTCTCTATCGAGCTGTTCCTTGAACGTCGGCGGCTCCGCGCTGTCTTGGTGATCCTTCTTGGACGACGGCATTTTGCTTGAAGAGATATCGATTTGGCCTTCACAGATGATATATGAAGTACAACTGGTGTGAATATTTCAGAAGAAGAAGCATCAATTGTAGCTCTGCCGGCTTGGAAGTCTTGTACCTAAAGACTCCATATCATGGCTGGGCAAACGACTTGCAGCGAAAGTATGACGTCAAAGCTGAGCCTCTGTTTGAGAATCACGTTAGGCTGGATCGGCGACAAACTGGAACTTTTACAGCGACCTTGGCCAGCTGTCGAGCCTGGAATTATAGCGCCTATAAGGGGCGCTGCTAGTGAGGCTTGGCGGGATTCAGTTGAACGGCGCTGATAAGATAAGCAGTTTGTCTCGAGTATTCCGCTTTCATGTAATCATGTTCGCAACCCGCGATATTTTGCTCCAGACATCCATGGATAGAACAAGCGTGGTATAAGTGGTGTTTGAGGTTCTGTTGCTTTCGTCTATTTCCCTTCATTCATTTATTCTGGTCGCTCTTTGATCCTCTATAGGCGGAGACCAAGGTCAAGGGCCTCTCTCAACCATGGCCCCGATTCCCATCACCATCGTCACCGGCTTCCTGGGCTCCGGCAAGACGACGCTCATCCTCAACCTGATCCCCCAGCTCCGCGCCCAGAGCCCCTCCTACAAGCTCGCTCTTCTCAAGAACGAGTTCGGCGACCTGGCGGTGGACTCCCAGCTGGCCACGAGCTCGGCCATCTCCGGCGTCCAGGAGCTGCTCAACGGCTGCATCTGCTGCAACCTCGTGGGCCAGCTGGGGCCCGCGCTCGCGGAGCTCGAGAGCACCGTCGCGCCGGACCGCATCATCATCGAGACGAGCGGGTCTGCGTTCCCGGCGACGCTCGCCCTCGAGGTGAACCGGATCGCCAGGGACGCGGGCAAGTACGTCCTCGATGGGGTCATCAGCGTGGTTGACGTGGAGAACTGGAAGGGGTATGAGGATACGAGCTACACGGCCAAGATCCAGGCGCGGTATACGGATTTGATTGTGTTCAACAAGTGGGAGACTGCGGGCGAGGACCGGTACGAGTATTGTCTGGACAGAGTGGGCGACTTGGATGTGGATGTGGCCCGGGTCAAGAGCGACAGGGGGCGGGTTGATATGGGCTTGGTGTTTGGCGTTGATGGGGGCCTGGCCAGGGAGTTGACGGAGGCGCAAGTCAACGGAGAGCACAGCCATGATCACCAAACGAATGGCGATTCCCATAAGCAGGGCTCTGGCCACAGTCACCAAAGCGAGGTTGAGGTGCTCTCCGTCGAGCTCAAGGGCAGCAGTGGCGCCGCCGTTTCCACAGCCAAGCTGCTCAACTTCCTTGGATCCGCCCCCAAGGACGAAGCCTACCGCATCAAGGCCGTTCTCACCCTGTCGGACACGCCCAAGAACTCGGATCCGGATGTGCCGCAGCCCGAGGCCAGTCCACGGGGCCGGTACATCTTGAATTGGGCGTTCGGACGATGGACGTTTACGCCGCTGGCTGAGAGCGCGGAGGAGCATTCTTCGAGCAACGGCGTGGCATTGCGATTGACGATGATTCTGGGACGGTACGAGAGCAATAAGTGGAGGAAGAAGCTAGAGGCTGGTGGGTTGATAGAGTTAGAAGGTGGTGATAAGGGGGAGTTGGTTGCCAAGCGGATATTGTAGATGGCGTCGATATAGACGACTGGGCTTGATGGACACTTCAATGAGGTTGTTTGCTAGAATTAGAAGGCAGGGATAAGGGGGAAGTGGGTTGTCGAGCGGATATTGTAGACGCCGTATGATATAGATGCTTGGGAAAGATGGACAGTTTCAAAGAGCACATAGAATACGATGACAGAGAATACGAGATTTGGGCAGATAGCTCAGAACAGATCTCTCTGTTGGACATTTGTCCTTCTCCCTATTTGTGCTACTTTGTATGTCTCTATGATGGGGAGTAACTCCAACCCCCTTTCACCTGTGCAAAATGTTCATCGTTGAAATAATATTCGGCCCAGTCGAGATCATACAGATCCTCGCCGTCAGTGTCTCTCTTATCAAGTTGGCTGGAATGCATTGCCTGCATCCCGGTCTCTGATACACATGCCTTCCCCACGGTTGGGCTTGGAAACACCAGCGAGGCCGAGCCCCCAGCATCATCCACCGACACATGCGACACCGCCAAAGCGTCGTCATCAACGGGAGTAGCATCCAACGAATAAACCGAACTGGACTCTGAATAAATCGAACTCGAATACGAGCGAGAAGGCCGACATATCGCACTCTTCTCGTCATCCAGACCAACCCCGTCATCCTCAAGCCCACCAGAAGGCATCGCATACTCCCCTTTACAAGCACCACAAAGCCCACCTCCACCCTGTAAAGCCGACCGACAAAGAAAACACACATACATCGCTGCCGGCGCAACAGAAGGACTCGGGGCAGAATCTTGTTCCTCCTCCGGCGACGACTCGCGCGATATAGGGAACCGAACTGCGGCAACTCGCGCGGCCGGAACTCTTGTCGCTGGAAGAATGCTGCGGACCCTGTTCCATTGCTTCGATGGACGAGGTCCCGGCTCGACAGAGGGGAGCGTGATTGAGAGCTGGGGCTTGAAGGCCTTTTTCGTTGCGCGAGGGCGTTGTGCTGTGTGGATTTGTTGGGAGACTCGACGGCGTCTTTGCCTTGCTTTGTCTTCTGCTGGTGGGACACTATTTGGGAGAGGAACGGCTGGGGTCCTTCTCTCGCGAGTGCTTGGTTTCATGGTGGGCTTTGGATAGATGTGGCTGTTTCTGACGAATCTCACCATCCCTGGCTTCCGCTCATGATATATTGCCTCGCCTCCATTCTGAGCTGGCGGCTCTTCCTCCTCCTGGGGGGGAAGAATGCTCTCGCAAGTCGTTCCTTGGCGATGGTTCCTGGAGGAGGGCTTTACGGGGGCTTTTGGGAATTGGGCAAAGCGCGGGTTTCGCTTTTCTTGGCCCATGTTGGACGCTTGTCTGCCTTTATTTCGCTGGGATGTGTCGCTTTGGGTGGCCATTTTGATAGAGTTGTTGACGTCTTGGCCAACTTGCTTCTCATGGAGAGATGCATAGTATGTAGGGTATAAGACATAAACTTCAGCCGATTCCAAGGGCGGTTCCTCAACCCGGCTGGCAGCATTTATATCGTGACGGAGATGGGGGTGAACAATCATGCTGTTTCGTCGTTGTTTGCGACGGGTGCACATGTGACTGAGATGCGATGCAAACAACCACCCTGAACAGTTCCTCATCAACACGGCAAGCGAGCTTCTTCATTCGATGTTCAGCAATCTTGGCATTGTGTTGTTTCCTTTTCCCAAATCCGTAATGTACAAACAGTGAAAATCCTTGGAACACCCACTTGCTACCCGGCACTGAAGAGCAACACATTATCATGGTATTGATCGAATACGACACATTTCCCGTCTCATCGGCGTTTAAATCAAATCAAAACGCCCAAATCCAGACGCCTATAAGCTCACAGTGACCGTCATGTTATTGCTCAGCACCAAAAGAGCAGGCGGGAGGTCATGGCATAGAAGCTCAACGTCTGAAAGATACTGAATCGTCCGATCAGTGTCCCGATACGTCCCCTCAATGGGAATCGGGAGCGTGGTCAGCAGAACGGCCGTATTCTTGGAGTTCTGCCGCATCAGTTCGTTAAGAATGAGATGCTGCGCTCGACTGGGCAGGTCGTTGAAGGACAAGGCAACACTTTGCGTGGAGTAGGGAGCACCGTCCGTGTAATTGGCGTCCCTGTCGAATCTGTATGATTGCTCGAGCTCGGGCATGTTTAAACTCACGTCTCCTTGGCCAAAGGGAGAAGAGTCTGATTCCTGCCGAGACTGCGAAGAGCGTTGCCGAGACTGAATCTGTGTGCTTGAGCGGGAGTAGTACGTTGGTTGCTCGTTGTATGAAATCGCCCGCACGTTTCCTCTATGTCGTCTTCTTGGCTCTGGCAGCGGCTGAGTGGAAGAATTTCCCAACGACGATTGCCGAGAAAACGTCGGGCGGTCTGTCTTGGGGGTGGCAGGGCTCGAGTAATTTGTCGCAGCAAATCCGATCCTCGATCCTGTCTCATCTGTCGTGATCCTCATTTCGGGAACTGGCCGGCTTGAAAACCGAGCTGCAGATGACTGTCGGGACAACCCTGGCCGGGGAGTCGATATGTCGTCGTCTCCTGAATATCGGTTCTCAGATGATTTTGTAGGGCTACTCGGCCGGTAGGTGCTGTGCTGGGATTCGGGGATTGCTAGTTGATCCAGGTTCGGGAAAGACTCTATGCTTTTGATGTCGATCTTGAAGCTGCTCCTTTGTCGATTATTCGCTCGAGGAGTGGCGTCCAGATCCACCTCCGGGATGCGTCTGAAGGCTGGCGCGATGAGTGAATCCTGCCTGCTGTGGGTTTGTGAGAAGCCTCGAGACGTTGACATTGTACCGTATGATGGGGTATCTTGGGCATTTTCATTCATGTAATATCCAGGCCCAGCTGCCGCGCCGAAAGAATCATTCCCGCGCGTTCTTGGAGGTGAAGGTGGCGCTTGTGGAAAGTTTGAGGACGACATATCTGGTAATGATGGATTCATGATTGACCCTCCCATGTCTATGGTCTCTGTATCGCTACCACCTTCGTATTCCGAATCAGGTTCCTCATAGACCTCTTCAGTCAAGTGATGAGTGTGCATTCCAATGTTGATGCCCATTTTCGATAGGGAGCCAATGTTGGGCCTCCTGGACATACCAGGAACACCCACGATGCTGGACCGCCGCCGTTGTGAGTCCGGCTCTTCATGCGGATTGTAGACCCCAGGCCGTCCGGCGGTGGAAGTGAGAATGTGCACCATGTGCGTAAACTCCTGGCTTGTTGTCATGGGCTCGGACTTGCCGCGGAAGTCTTCCAAGTCGTTCCACCACTCCTCGTCTCTCAATGCGTCGCCGACGACAATCTCGCAGTCCAAGCTACTACCCCCGCCGTTGATGATGCGCTCGTATGTTTCCAGCTGCCCGGAAGCCAGCCAGAAGACTCGGACCTCGGCATCGATACGCAGCTTCTCTAGGAGCGTCTGAACCCGTGCCATTTCTTCCTCAACCTCGCTTTCGTATTCGACAAAGACCATAACCCGTGGGGTAAACACCCGTTTCCAATCATGGACGCTGCGAAGAATATGCCCCAGTTGCAGAATGAGCGTGTCTGTCAAGACAGGTCAGTCATACCGAGGAATCTCGACAAATTTCAGATGTAGCTGGACTTACAAGTATCAAAGTTGGACGTCAACATGCTCCGGCCCTCGGATGAGACCTCGGCAGACATTTGAATTGGCCACAAATCAATATACTTTTTCGCGTTGGACCCGTCCTTTCGAGGCGTTTCCAAGCTCTCAAATCCGTACGCAACAGCCACGTTCAGTCGATAAACCAGAGCCAAGTCCTCTAGAGCTGTCATGTACTCTGTCGGGGATATCATGTCTTCTGTACGAATCGCATCGGTGGGGAGGAAGCCTTTCAACATCTGGGCAGATGTATCTCCGCGACGCCTCCTGGCTGCTTTCCCTTGTGACCTCGGCGGTCGATTCATCTTGGAAGCTGGAGCCATTGGAATATCTGGCACCCTCAGTCGATGGCTCGAACTTCGTAGGTCGTCCATGTTGTAGAACCCCATGATGGCGATATTAGGGCGCATGCCACCGAGGCCCGACGATAAGATGAGGTTTCGGATGCCCCAATTAATGGATGGCGACATTGTGAGTTGCACAAACGCCTTGATCTTTGAGAACTCAGAGATGTATCTTGTCCAGGCTGCTTGCTGCAACTTCGCCTCGTGGACTCCCGAATGGAAGTCATCCGTCACGATGACATGGCCCAAAATGTAAAGCGAGCCCTTCTTCAGAGAGTTGCAGAACTTGATCAACTTGGTCTGCCGGCGTGGGTTGTTGACAAGGAGAATAATTTGCGGTCTCCAGAACTTGATATGCTCGGGCTTTAACCTCAGCAGATACTTTCTGACCTGGTGATAGATGAGATTCTGAGAGACGTCGCCCCAGTGCTTCGGTGGGCAGAGGTAGTGAATCAGAAGGAACACCAAAACCAGAGCGCAGATTGCCGTCGAAGCGTATGTTTCATCGATGAAGAACATTGCCACCGCAGACGTGAGACTCCCAAGGAAAGCAGTTTCTGCACTGAATAAAGTGAAGCTTGGTCTGAAATTCGGAGCGGAACCGATCTTCAAGAGGAAGCAAGCTAGATTCATAACAAAGAAAGTCATCTGTTTAGGTTGTCAGATCCCGCCATCAATGAGAAGAAGGAGGTGCATCTCTTCCGTCTGACTCACCTGGTAACCCATCGAGATGAGCGTAGCAATCTGGTTCAAATCCGCGAAAAGGGCCACTTGAGCAATGCAGTAGGTCAAGAATATAGCAAAGAAAGGCTCGTCACCACTTTTGGACCCCATTCCAAAGAGCGACAACCCTGGAAGAAGTTTATCGCGAGCAAGGGCTTGAAATAACTTGGCCGAGCCTATAACCCCCATGAGAGCGGAGAAGAAGGTAACAGCACATTCGCCGGCTAGGATAATAGGGGCGTACAAGTTTGTGAGAGAAATGACATTGTCGTTGGCGAGGAAAGACTCGTGAGTCGTAGCCGCAGCCATGAAAATGATGACGAGGAAGTAAACGATGAATGTTGTAAGGGTGGCCCATAAAGTTCCATTGGGAATCGCCTTGCTTGGATTTCGCAAGTCTCCAGACATGGAAGCCCCTGCAAATATGCCCGAAGTCGCTCTTTATAACCCAAACATTAGTGACGAGTCTTTCTTGAGAAAGTAGCGGCAAAGTACTCACGGGAAGAGAACACCAAAGAGGGTACGAAATGTCTTGACGCCCTCATAACTGCTCTCAGAAGGTCGTGGCGCGAAGTTGCCAATCAGGGTATCGATGCTGATGCCCGTAAACTTGACGCCAGCTGTAGCATCTTCAAACGGGGCCTTGAAGATGGCAGACACCGGAATGCTCATGATGGCAACCGTGAGAATAATGAGCAGTGCATTCGAGGCCCTTGCAAAGGCCCCAGAGCCAAGCAGACAAAGACCCGTACACAAGATCAAAGCAGCTGTCTGTAGCCCATAGCCAGTCCAATATCCCTGAGGGAAACTAGGACCCAAGTTGAGCCTGAGGCAGTCAATGAGACCAACAATGTTCATGGCGGTATTCAAAGCCTGGGCCAGGTAGAACAAGATGCCAATCGAGCCTCCGAATTCCGGGCCCAGGGACCTAGAGATCATGTAGTAGGCGCCTCCGCCCTTGACTTCTCCATTGGATGCAATGGCGGAAAGAGACAAGACAGTGAGCAGATCGATGCAGTAGGCGGCGAGAAGAAGACCTGGCATGACGAGGTTGGTTGGGACTGAGCGAGAAAGTACATGGTGCATTTCACTTGCTGCTCACCTAGAATGCCAATGAACCCAACTTGTCCCAGTATCTGGCCAAATCTGAGGAACATGAGGATGCTCAGGATGTTGAGACAGACGGGGATGTAGACGCCGGAGACGGTGCCCAGCTTGCCGTTGCCAGCGGCCTTGTCTTGGTCCATGGCCATCGTCAAGGACCCTTTTCTTTCCGACGGAGGATGAGGCATGGCGGATGCGATGCTCGTCGTGAGGCTCTCGGGTCAATTATAGAATAGAGTACGCGAATGTGCTCGGGGGTGACGAATTCCAGAGTGCATCCCTGTAGCAAACGGTATCTTGGCCAATGTCTCAGGTGAGATCTGCCCGTGGCATCATAGCCTGTTGAAGTAGAGGTTGTATAAGAAATTGGCGTGGTCAACAAGATACACGAGCAGAAGATGAAATGGCGGGAGAAGACATAAAAGGCAATGTGCAAATACGCAGCATCGTCCACCGCACTGTCGACAATACAGGAAGATGGCCAGAGATGCTATCAGAAGCCAACGGGCAGCAATTCGCGACGGCGGCCACGCCCATATCAATGCCCGAGAAACTGCTAGAAGTAATATCCCAGCGACCAAATGCCGTTAATCTTCTTCAGTCAAACCAAGACCGGCGTCATACCACGGGTCGGGGATCTGCAGCGGGGCAACTGTTGCGGGAGCCATTTGCCATCGACACCATCGTGCTGGTGGCATCTCGTTAGGTAAATCTCGCCGCCAGAATCCGGTTTGAAGCCGTTGTTGTGCATGATCAATATGCACGCTCTTGTCATATCGCGGCTCTTTGCCCCCAGAGGCAGAATCAAAGTCTTCTCTTTGCTCTGAGTGAAGCGACTTTCGTGATGTCGGTTGCTGAGCTTTGAGCCATGTATGGAGTATGTCTGTGTGTACTGGCGCTTGTGACGCACAACGCCCTTGGACCACACGCTTATGGTGTTCCAACGACTGTTTGATCGGCCGGCCAAGGGTCGCTAGCATCACCGTCGATACTGGCTCATCGAAGCTTGGCTCCGAAAGACCTCAAGATCAGGTGGAAAATGTCAGCTCCGTAGCAATGGGGGGTGGCAACCGTCATCCTAGCGCGGGCAAGTTGATCTCCAGCCGGACTCTGCGGGACTTTGTAAAGCTCGAGTTACAGGCAGTTTGTGGCCCTTGTCGCCGGCACCAGAAGTGGGTGAAGATATGTAGGATACCGATGGTTGTCCTCGAGGCGACGGTAGGGCTGCAACGTTCCGTCAACATCAGCTTCTTCTCCAATATCAGATGCAAACCTGGGCCCAGATCCACGATCGCCAACACTGCAAATCTGGTTACCTTGCCATGGCACATGAAGTGATAACAGTCTGAATATGCATTCTGTCAGTCAACAGTCAACAGCAGGCTGTCACGCATATGCGCGATGATGATCCTTGCCGCCCCGCTTCAGTCATCACGCGCCATGACGGCATTCCAAGCCAGGCAATCCATTGTGGTGCGAGGCATCATCATCCTTGGAGCTGATATTGGCCGTTTACTGGTGCCCGGAGGAATCCTGGTGAACAAAGAGATGACGATGCACGATAACGGTGTCGAAGGAAACGCAAATGCTGAGAAAAGACATCACTGTCTGCTTTGCTGGTAGAATGCACACTGAGGGCCATCCATACATAGGACTGAAGTTATTCAGCAGACCGTCTCCCATCTAGTGCGGCACTTGTCGTGGCATATCCAGCGGCTCGTCCCGTCTGTCATTGGTGTTGATGCAGTTTTGATGCGTCCAGCATGACCAGGCCATCTGAACTACCCCATGGGCACGGTCTCGCCGGGATGGAGGGATGGATCCATCGATGGATGGGCAGATTGGCTTGGTTATCGCCAAACCCAAGCCTCCAAGCCCAAGCCCAGCGTCAGCAGCCGGCGCAACGCGTGGTGCCAGACTCGTGATAAGTTCACAGACATACTCCGTACAGACATGCCACATACATGGTGTATGTATGTACTGGCTCGCGCGCGCTGATAACGTTGTCGTCCAATCAAGACTTGCCCGTTCTTATGCTAGAGGCGCGGTATTTGGCCTCTGGTGGCTGCAATAGGCCAGTGTGCGCATTGGTTCCCTTTGAGATATCATATTGTGGCTGCTTGTCCGTGTCCTCTCTCTCTCTGCGTGGTAACCAAGCACGGCATCATGCTGCGTGTGTCAGTGCTATCTCCGGCAGACTCGACACGGCGTGACCATTCGAATATCGTATCTTGCAGCCTGTACGCCGCGTTCGCCCTTGATGGGAGATGGAGCAATCAGCTGTCTCCGATTAAGTGCCGCGCCAAGTGTCGTATTACCCCAACCATTGCTGTCTCGGATCTGTAGAAGCTCTCTGCTCTTGGCTACGACCGGGTCTCACGATAAGCCCGGATGCACCCGCCGGAATGGCAGTTCGAGGCTTATGTTTGCAGCATCCATACACCGTATTCTTTCATTCGATCCTCTGTCCAGCACCCTTTTGAGCCAACCTGAACTGACCGGCCGCTGAGCCGAGGGTCCTCGAAGCCGAGCCCGCTCATCCTTGTACCGGGCCTGGTACCCGCTGGAACGGTCCTTTTGCTTCTGCTGCTATTGCTTCGCGCGAATCAGCGGTTGCGTGCTGGTCGGATTGGACGAGATTCGATGCCGTTGTGGATGGAAATCAGTCAAAACCGCATTATGTTGGCTTTGTGCGACTGTAGGCCCTTGGTGCTGCCTCTCAGCTGCCGCTTCAGGCGGTGCTCCGTTCTACGGGTCAAAGTACAGATACCGGGACGCGCTCTCCCTGCAAATCGAGCCGATCTTGGGCGGTCACAGGGGGACCCCAGCCGCTGGAGGCCCACCGCCGAGCCCCTGCCAGTCACCAGACGTGATCGCTGGGGGCGGTGCTGCCACTCCCTAGAATCGGCGCCTGGAGCGCTTCAGCTGTGCTGGGAGCCGCCACAGGCTGCTGTAGGGAGCCAAGGGAGCCAAAGGGAGCGCCTGCAGCACACAGGTACCGGTACTTCGTGCCTGTCCCCGACCCCGTTCCTGGCCTCTCCGACTGTGTACCTCGTACCCGCCAAGGCGGCTTAGCGTGGCTTCTCCGTCATTTGGTAGCGCACCTCAAAGGGCCTTTTGGCAGGCAGTTGACGGAGCAGCCCCAAACCTTCAGTCATCAATACTGATAGCTTGAGATTACCGTTCTACGACCTTTAGCTTGCACCTCTGCCATTCGACCTTCCATCCTTTACTTTCCTCTTCTTCTCCTCTCCCTCTCTTCATCTCCGTCTCCTTACTCGAGCATCTCCCACTCCAGGCAGCATCTGGAGCGACTTCGGATCGTCACCCTGTTCGCAAGTCTCAACTAGGCGCCGCCTCTTGATCCTTATCTGCCGCTCGTTTGGGTTGTCACCGAGTTCTCCCTCACAATCGCGGCCACTTCCCTCGGCTCGCCCAGGCAGACGCATCTTTCCTTTGACAGACCGATATGCGATAGAGAACAAGACAAGACTCGATCCGAGCGAGAAAGAGTGCAGTTACCACAGAAGAACATAAGAGAACCGATCAGAATGTCGTCACCGTCGAGGAGCGGGTTGGTGGCCCAAGACCCCGTCCCCATGTCTTCCTCACCAAGCCTCTCTCAGCAGCGGCCATTCTCATCCTCACTGCCCCGAGAAGAAGTCACTGCCAGACTTGCCGAGCCGATCCGGTCCGGGTCGCCCGTCATGAGAAGTGGCTCGCCCCGTCCCGGATTCGCAAGACCCGAAGGGGGCGCGTCTGGCGATGGTTCGTCCTTTGCCCAAGGTCCTGGGGTGTCTGCTCTGGCTGCGGCCTTGTCCGACTCCTTGGGGCAAACGCCGCCGCGACACGGCACTCCTTCAGCCCGCGTCGGCACACCGCCGATCCGCCCGTTGTCTCCCGCGGGAATCGGCCGCTCTGCCACACCGACAAACTACGGCTCCTTCGACTCGAGAGGCCGCCCTGGGGCCGAAAGCACGGGGCCCTATGAAGACCCCGAGATTATCAAGAGGCATCTGGTGCAGCCCAGCGAGATGGACAACCCCACGTCAGAAGCGTCGTCGGAAACTGGCAAGGGCAAGCAGACGGCCGACTTCGGCTTTGGTACGACCGGCCTGCGCGACGATGAGTTCTCGAGTCTGCGTCTGCAGGGCGGGGACGTGACACGGGGGATCTACAAATGGACCGAGCAGGCAGAGGCCAGGACAAAGACGCAGCGCAGCAAGAGTTTCGACCATTCGAGACCCGAGCCTGAAAGCGAGACGCTCGACATCAGCTCCATCAAGGTGCCGGGTGGCTTCCGAAGAAACCATCTCCGAAGAAACGTCATCAGCCCTTCAGGACGCCCTGAAGATGGGTATGGAGGTGCTGATTCTCCTGGTAGCAATCGACCGCTCTTCACGTCGAGCTTTCTGGAGTTCTTGTCCATCTATGGCCACTTTGCTGGTGAAGAGCTGGAGGAAGACGACGAGGTCCTGGGCCCCAACGAATACTTTCAATCCGGCCAGGACGAGGAGGAGGAAGAGAATGAGGAGCCCATGGAAGACAGCGCGCTGCTGGGCCCTTCGAAGAAGAAGCGGAAGAGAAAGGTGCGCGGCGGTAGCGGCCAGAATAGCCAGATGAACGCGGCTCTGCTGCTGCTCAAATCCTTTGTCGGGACCGGCGTCTTGTTCTTGCCGCGTGCCTACCTCAACGGCGGCATGCTCTTCAGCAACCTCGTCCTCCTGGGTGTAGCGCTGTTGAGCTACTACTGCTTCGTTCTCCTCGTTACGACGCGGCTCAAGGTCGAGGGCTCGTTTGGTGACATGGGCGGTATTCTGTACGGAAAGTGGATGCGGGCCATCATTCTGGCTTCGATCGTTCTCAGCCAGATCGGGTTTGTCGCAGCCTACATTGTATTCACATCGGAGAACTTGCAGGCCTTCATCTTGGCCGTGACAGACTGCCGCACGTCCATCAGCATCCCGATGTTGATTCTGATGCAGATGGTCGTCTTCCTACCCTTCTCTCTGCTGCGAGACATCGGCAAGCTTGGTTTCACGGCCCTGATTGCAGACGCCTTTATCCTGATTGGACTTGCGTACCTCTTCTACTACGATGTCTTGACGCTCGCTGCCGAAGGCCTCGCCGACATCATCATGTTCAACCAGCGGGATTGGACTCTCTTTATCGGAACGGCCATCTTCACCTTTGAGGGCATTGGCCTCATCATCCCCATCCAGGAATCGATGAAGAACCCTGAAAAGTTCCCCAAGGTCATGTTCCTCGTCATGATCATCATCACCATCCTCTTCACCGTCATGGGCGCCATCTCGTACGCTGCGTACGGCTCCGAGACGCAGACGGTCGTCCTGCTCAACCTGCCGCAGGACAACCGCATGGTCAACGTCGTGCAGCTCCTGTACTCGGTGGCCATCCTGCTGTCGACGCCGCTGCAGATCTTCCCTGCCATCCGCATCGCCGAGACCGAGCTGTTTACGAGGAGCGGCAAGTACAACCCGTGGATCAAGTGGCAGAAGAACATCTTCCGCTTCTTCGTCGTGATGATGTGTGCCGCTATTGCCTGGGGCGGTGCCGACAACCTCGACAAGTTTGTCGCGCTCGTGGGCAACTTTGCCTGCATTCCGTTGGTCTACATCTATCCTGTGAGTTCCATTTCCGATGCTGTCCCTTTTTCCATTTTCTATGTACTGACCTTGCTATTTCATAGCCCCTGCTGCACTACAAGGCCGTCGCGCGATCCAGGTTCTGGCGATACTCGGACATTGGACTGTGCATCTTTGGCCTCATCGCCATGGGCTACACCACGAGCTTGACCGTTATGAGCTGGGCCAACTCGGAGCCCAAGGCACCCGGATACTGCGATCGACGGGGCACCTAGGCTTGGACGGGCTGACGCCTGGACCAAGAGGGCTCGGGGTATTGTCTTGACATACCTGAGCAGTAGTGGGTGAAGCTTTCCCTTGTTTTTTTTTTTTTTTTCGTTGTTTTGTTTCCTTGCTTGGCATTTGGATACGTACTGGGATGTGGCATGAGATTTGGGAGAAGACACAATCAGATTGCAAAGACTTGTATAGAGGAGGACTATTCACTTATATGTACTTACATGCAGGCCATTTGGGTTATACGCGATAGAGGAGGCCGTACAGATGGGAAGAAGGGGTTAAACTATAGCGGGTTCGTTTTCGTCTAATACATTTGATACAATTCGAAACGTGTATTGATCAAGTTGTGACGTCTCTGTATTACGTGCCATGCGATGCTCTCTGCCCTGCTGCCCTGTTTGACTGTGACAACTCAGCTACCGACAACCAGCTCTGACCCAGCAGCAGCAAGGCAACATCAGATCTGACATGTGACAGCATATCATAAGCCAGAATTCAATTGCTTCATAATAAGGTAGTACTTGATGTGAGGTAGGTGCCTTTCCCTCTTCCTTGTTTCTCGCGAGCAGCCGCCAACTAGCGCTGCGGGGCCGCTCCGTGGTGGAGAAGCGACAGCTGAGCCGGACGCAACACCAAGCAGAGCAAAAGACCGCATCTCGGTCTCCGAGACGGGAAACCCTACATACAAAAGCAATACAAATACGACCTTGTCTCGAATATCCTTGCAGCACCAATGGAACACGGCTACTGTCCGCTCCACTACTAGCAGGACTAAGAAACTTACCTGGGCGCGTCTTGAGCAGATCGGACCGGATCTGAGCTTCTTCTGATCCCAGATCGACCACCAAAAACCATGTCGAACGCTGGCTCCCGTCTTTGCCGTCCGTCGCCAGCATGTCGTTGCGCATGCCTTCCTCCGTCCCTCTTTCCGTCCAGCAGCTCCGGACGCCGATGCTCCTGAGATGGAAGCACCTGAGTCCGAGGCGGTCGCGCCAGTTCAGCACTCCGACCCGGCAACGCGCCTCTCCCCGAACCAGCACCAGAACCACAATCATTGGCATCGCCGCCGCGGGAGCGACAGCTCCCAGACGAAGCATCACTTCGCGGCCCAGGCACCCGAAGCCTCCGTTCCCCACGGTCCCGACATGCCCCTCGCCGACGTGCGCATGCGCCGAGACGCCCGCCATGCCGGACGGGCTGGAGATTGACCGGGCGAACCCGCTCAACGGGGTCATGGCAGGATACGCGGAGCACGTCGTCGTGTGCACGGGCAAGGACGACTGGCCGTCCAAGATTGAGGACGAGAACGGCGGCGACAATCTGGCTGCTGACCTCAAGGAGCTGTTTGGCCGGGGCGGCAAGTATACGGATGTGAGTTTTGACAAAACTACATGTTACATGGCAATCACTCGACAATCTTGGAGGAAAGACGATGGCTAATTAGGAGCGAACGAGCAGCCCTTCCACCACATCTCCGTCATCAACTCGTCCTTCCCGAGCTCGCCGCCCCCCCGGAAGGCCGTCCAGTCGACGTCGGTCTACCTGCTGCCCAGCTTCAAGTACGTGCCCTTCCTGCCGCGCGTGTCGTTCGACAGCGTCAAGGCGCTGGCCAAGGGCTTCCTGCTGCCGGAGCGGCTGCACCCGGCGCACGCCGGCCTGTCGCCCGCGCACCGGGACCGGCTGACGCGCAAGGCGGCCTTCCAGGGCCTGCTGCCGGGCGTGCGGGACGTGGCGGACGTGCTGGTGCTGATATGCGGGCACGGCGGGAGGGACATGCGGTGCGGCGTCATGGGGCCTGTGCTGAGGAGCGAGTTTGAGGATAAGCTTGGGAGGAAGGGGTTTACTGTTGCGAGGGAGGCGGTTCTGGTGGGGAGCTTGGAGGAGGAGACGAAGAGGGTGGAGGGGAGCAGCAGCAGCAGCAGTAGCGACAAGGTTGCGAGGGTTGGGCTGATTAGCCATATCGGGGGGCACAAGTTCGCGGGCAACGTGATTATCTATATCCCGCCTGGGTTTACGACCGAAGGGGGCGAGAGGCATCCCTTGGCCGGATGCGGGATCTGGTACGGGAGGGTAGAGCCGAGGCATGTCGAGGGGATCGTGGGCGAGACGGTGATGGCGGGGAGGGTGGTGGAGGACATGTTCCGGGGAGGCATCGATGCACACCGGCGGATTCTGCGGTTGTGAAGCATTGCATTCTTGAGATATAGACGGAGTCTCTACATGCTTGAGTTTTCAAAAGAACAGGATCACGGGACAAGAGAGGAAGATCATCAGGGCGGAAGCAGAATACAGTAGCACGTCTGAGGTATGCAGCTATTCCGCTGTCCCGCCTCAAACCGACAGATGGGCAATTGGCTCAGACAAAGTGGCCATCGAACGATTAAAGAGGTGCGAGCATGTGACAGACGCGCCTCTTTGCAAGATTACGTCGTAATACATGAATCTACCTAGTGGTCTTATTCCTTCGTGCTCCGTCCCACGAGTAATAGTCCTGGCAATAGTGCGACCGAATACCCCAGCATTTGTGATCCCCCCCCTTCCCTCGGCATGCCCGCGCTCCCGTCACCCCTAATGGGTGCCGCCTTTTGGCAAACTCCGTCTCACGGAGAAGGGAAGAAAGGGGGGGTGAAGACACTTTTTCTTTCAGCCAAGCCTTACGAATAGTATGTGGTATTTCCGCGACTCCTCCAAGACATTTGATGTAATACTTTGTACGACTGTGTACTCTGATGTCGCTCGTATGACCCCACTCTGTCTGTCCGTGCATGAGGTTGATTGATGACTGCATGCGTCGATGGAGTGTGAGCGGGAGAGGAGACGGAAGTGTGCCTTGGACGACCACGCTTCAGCCTTGAAAGGGGGGGGTGTGGAGGGGAGGGGAGGAGGAAGACGGAGGATTGTTAAAAGGTGCCGGATTCGGCGATTTCCTCTGTAAAGGAAAGCCTTCTCGAAGATTTATCTGCCCATTCTTTGCTTCTGCCTGTCCCGAGGTTGAACTTGTAGAGGCATCGAATAGAACAGCACCTCGATCACTCACCTGTCGAGCCTTATTGGAAAAGGCCACCAACCACCAAATAAGAGAGCAGGAGAGTCCATACCGGGAGGGTATCAAGCAAGGCACATCACAACACATCGCACACACACACACAACCACACACACGATGCCGTCCTCGGATCCCCTCGCCGGCCTCAACGTCTCCATCAGCCAAGGCACAACCTCGCCGCCGTCCATCGTCGCCACCGTCAAGAACAACAACCCGCACCCCGTCACCATTGCGCCCTACCAGTCGCCCTTTGACGGGCTGCTTCTCGAGCAGGGCAACCTGTCCATTGTCCCAACCGCAGCAGCAGCATCATCAAACATCGACAACAACAGCGACAGCGACAGCTCCGCCTCCTCACCCTCAAACAACAACAAGCAGCCGCTCGCCTACCCGACCATCGCCCTCAAGCGCATCTGGCCCCCGCCCGCAGACAGCCTGGTGACGCTGGGCCCGGGCGAGAGCCGCGCGACAGAGATTGTGATCCGGCACCCGGTGCCCGTGCGGCAGCTGAGCGGCGTGGCGACGGTCAAGCTGCGCGGGCAGTGGATGTCCGTGTGGAGGCGGGCCAAGGAGGAGATATGCGAGGCGGACTGGGATGATGTTTCGAATCCGGATGAGTTTTCGGGCGTGTACGAGTCGAACAGCCTCGAGATTCGGATTGCCTGATTTTTTTTTCCGTTCTTGTTCGCTTTTTGGTAATGAATGAATTCTCACTTGAGACGGCGAAATGTGGCGTTGGTGCTTTCTTTTTTTTGGTCGTTCTCTTATGATGCAGTTGGGAGAAGCATCTCTTGGTATAGGGTGGTGGTGATGGGTTTATGGTCAACTTACAAGCTCGGGTTACAGAGCTGAGGTGCGACACGTGACTCGATTTTATCGTACTTTTTTCTACGCCTTCTGCGGTGATGAGCCTCTCTCTAAGCTGAACGAAATTCAATCGATCCAATATTTCTCATTATTCCTTCTTAATGATTCCTTCACAATACTGACATATCAATCACAAATCGCCGCAATGGCAAGCAGACGAGCCGTCCTCACAACGGCTCGACTCCACCACTTTCACACTCCAACGACACACCATCTCGTTAAGGCCATCTCAACAACATCAAAACCACAACCCTCACACGCTCTTCGCAAATACACAACGACAACCACACAGTCTCAACCTCACTCCCGTCCCACCAGACGAAAATCACGCAAACTCCCCATCCTCCTCACCACCGCCATCCTCGGCACCACAATCTACTACCTCCTCTCGCCCCCCTCAAAACCCACCCTCCTCAACGCGGAAACCTTTGTCCCCTACACAATCACCTCCCGCGAAGCCATCTCCCCGACCTCCTTCATCTTCACAATCTCCCCCCACACGCCCAACCCTTCCCTCCCGTACCTCGTCCCCTCAACGCCATCCTCCTCATGGCGGTATCCCCTCTGGTCCGTCGAGTTCAAGCAGCCCCAAGTACAAATTGCGCGCCATTACACGCCCCTGCCCCCATTAGATGGACAGGGTGATCCCGCTGATGGATCGCTGAGCTTCTACGTCCGCGCGATAGGAGGCGGAGAGATGTCGACGTATCTGAGTCGTCTGGGCGTAGGGCATGATGTCTGGCTCAGAGGCCCTCACGTGGGCTTCGACGTCACCGCGCGACTCGGCGAAATGAACAACATCGTCTTCCTCGCCGGCGGCACAGGCGTCGTCCCAGCAGTGCAAGTCGCAAAGGCAGTTCTGGAGAAGAGCCCGGAAGCACAAATCAATCTCCTCTGGGCCGTCCGCAAGAGGGAAGAGCTCCAGCAAGCAAGCAGCAGCAACAGCAGCAGAAAGCCCTCGTGGTGGCAGTTTTGGGCCGCCAAGGGCAGCGTGCCAGAGGAGCTGACCACCGAGCTGCAGCATCCGAGCCCCATAGCAAAGCATCTCAAGGCTCTGAAATCGAAATACGGTCAACGGCTGCACATCCAAGTCGCCATCGACGAAGAGCAGACGCAGTTCCGCGAGCTTGACCTCCAAAAAGCCATCTCGTCTGGGCCCTCCTCCTCCTCCGCCTCTCCTCCCGGCCGCTCTACATCAGCGTCCGGATGTCGGCTGCACGATGCGGCAATGCTGGAGCTGGCTCCCGAGTTTGAAGCGCCCGCCGCAGCAGATGACTGCAAATGCGGCCACGGAGCCGGCAAGAACCTGTTTATGGTCTCCGGCCCGGATGGCTTCATTGCTCACTATGCTGGGCCCAAGAGGTGGCTGGGCGGCCAGCAGGTTCAGGGGCCGGTGGGCGGCGTGGCGGCTCGGCTCCAGCGAAGATACCCGTGGCTGGCCAACGACTGGCTTGTGTTGAAGTTATAGACCAGATGTACATATAGAGCATATCGCGCCACGGAAATAGAACGCAACAAGGTCGAAGTTTTCCATTTCTTCTCAGCCTGCAAATAATAATAAGCAACATCTATGTGAACATCGCAGAGGTATATAGGCAACGCATAACAAAATCGCTCAAGTCGCCAATACGCCTCTTCACCCATCGTCCACCCCTTTCCACGCATTACCAGACCCCCCCCCGAGCCGATCCTCCAAATCACCGGTTCTGCACCTTTCTATAGGACGGTGGCTTCATCGTTCTCCTAATCAGCTTACCCGCATACGGCGGAATCAACGAAATAGCGCCAATGGCCAAAACACGCCAGACGAATCCCCTTTCCATCAGTTAGACGACGACTCTCGCATCGAAGTCGAGGATATGAGGGAAGGGGAAAACTCACCAAGTAATGAGAAACTCAAGATCAAAGTAGTCGCCCAGGAACGGCATCGATCCAATGTAAAAGATGAAAGTCCCCACGATGCTCATAATCATCACGGGATGCCACGTCGTAATCTCAATCGCCACCATGAGCAGCTCGTTGAGCACCAGCACCGTGTAGCTGACCGACACCATCCTCTTGCTGTCCACCTCGGTCAGGATCTGCGAGAGGCCCTGGATCATGCCGCCCTGGTAGATCGACACCAGGACCCAGACGAAGAATGTGCGGTACGACAGCGACCGGCCCGACGTCAACTCCTTATACAGCTCGGGGTAGAGGTTCGCCAAGTTCTCGTCCACGTCCTTGTCCAGCACCAGGGACAGGACGGGGGCCGCCGTGTAGACGGTGGCGTAGCCAACCATCAGCCAGTTCTGCGCCATGTTAGTTAGAAGCTGACCATCGGTACCTCTTTTCTTCCTGCGTTAGACGTACCTTGTATAAGCCCTCAGGCTCAAACTTCAGAGCTATACTGTACATTGTTTGGCAGACTGCAATAATGAGACCTCGGTGAATGACGAACTGAGCTAGCTTCGCACTGCGCTTGTAGCTGTTTCGCCCGTGCCAGACCAGCAGCTTGACCAGGTGGCAGAACTGCTCAATCGAAAAGTCGGCCGCCAGACTGGCCTGCCGACCCTCCTTGCCGACGATACCAACTCCCACGTCGGCAGCCTGGATCATGGAAACGTCGTTGCCACCGTCTCCGATACAGCACACTCGCTTCTTTGTGTACTCGCGGATGAGCTTCGCGACCTCGGCCTTTTGTGTGGGTGAGCATCGACAGGCCACGACTGTGGGCAAGAGGACGGCAATAGAGATGAATTCAATGCGGAAATGCGTCAGGAACAGCGCCAGGCTCTCTCCGTCAATCAGCAGACACGCGTCGGTCTTGCTCCGGAGAAAGTCCAGGTGTTCTTGGGCGTTGTCCTTTCTGTTGAGCTTCGCAACGGTGTAGATGTACTGGCCTCGCGCAACCAGCTTCGAGCTGATGGCCACGCACCTCGCCGTCTCGACCTTGTCGCCCGTCAGCATCCAGATCTTGATGCCGGCATTTCGGAGCAGCTCCAGCGATGGCTTGACGTCTTTCTGAAGCTTGTCCTCGACGCCCGTGACGCCCAGCAGCTCCAGGTCGCTCTCCAGATAGCGAGAAACAACCCTTTGCATCCCGGCCTCTCGCCCTGTGATAGAAAGCGAGGCCTCGTGGTATTGAGAAGCAAACTCTTGGTACTGCTGCTGTGATAGCTTCTTTCGTCCGACGACCAGCGTTCGCAGTCCCTCGCGCGCCATGTTGGCCGTCTCTTCATCAAGCCAGTCGTTCGCCGCCACGATCGAGCTCATGACAGTATCCGCACCCTTTTGATAGAACCAGATTTCGCCGTTGCCGAGGCCGGGATTGGTAATATGCATGTTGTCGAGAAACTGAACCACGATGCCCATACGCTTGCCTTCGGATGTGAACGGAAAGACGTCGAGGATTCGTACTCGGACGACAGGCCTCCCCGTCTCAGTCGACTCCAGCACCATTCCTTTGCGATCACGGTACGAGAGCTTCAGGCCCACAGACTCGGTCCATCTGACAATGGCAATCTCGTCGGGAGAGGACGCCTGGTACGACGTAACTTCTTTGCCATCTTCGACCTCTGATGTCGGTGTCACGTTGTGGCAGAGCGCCAGAGCGAGTACCACATCTCGCACGCGAGAGCCAATCTCTCGTCGTGTGCGGGTTGCTCCCACGTTGACGGTGTTGGACATGGCTGAAGAAGGAGTAACGAGGGCACCATGAGACGAAGGGTCCGTGGTGGGCTGGACATGGAAAGCCTGCCGAACATACGAACTCACTTCATCCATGGCTTCGTTGGCATACGAAACGGTGCCTACATGGATCTTCTTCATCTCCATGTCGTTCTGGGTCAGCGTGCCCGTCTTGTCGCTCAGTAGATACTCGATCCGACCTAAATCCTCCGGGATGGTGCTCGTGCGAACAACCGCCCCCGGTATACCAGGATCTCGTTGGATGAATCTTGAATAAGCACTCTTGCCCATATCGAGATTCACTCGAAGGCTGATTGGCACAATGGTTGAGAACAAGACCAGAAATCGCATGATTTTGATGTACCAGGCATTTTCGCCACTCTTCTCAAAGCCCTGCAGAGCGACCAGTATGATGGACAGGGCCAGCGTAAGAGCACAGAGAATCTTGGTCAATGAGTTGATCTCATACTCCAAAAGGCCGGTCTTTGAGCGAGACGGAGAGGTGGACAGCGCGGATCGGGTCTGCGGGCCGGTGTATAGGATGACTGCAAACGTCGTTCCCTGGGAGGCAATGACAGTGTTGGCCCAAGCGGTATTGTCGATGGACAGCGCCGCTGAATTGGAGTCGCTGCCGCTCTCGCCTTCCGGCCTGGGCTGTTGGCTGATTGCGGCTTGCCTGGTAGGCATCAACTCGACCGTACCGACGAACTCGTTGACCTTCTTGTCGGGCTTGCCAGCCGTGATCCGGAGGCGGACAAACTCTTCCAGAGCAAGGCACTGGGTGAGCGGCGATGCCAATCTCAGCTTCCAATCCGTCTCTCCGTCAAGCTGGTCTGTCCTGATGAATGTCTCGCCGGAAGGGCCGCTGTGTGCGTCGTTTTGCGCTGCCGGTGCCTCGGGTGCCTTGCCCTTTGCACTGGAGCTGGACTCTCCCTCCTCGAATGCGAGCAACGTCTCCTCTTCCTCCTCTTCGGCCGGCTCGTTGGCTGATGAGCCGGATGTAGTTCCCTCAGTAGAGTGACACTGTAGAATCACCACATCGGCTGGCACTCGTTGCCCTTTGGTGAGCTTGAGAACATCACCCACGCGCAAATCCTTTGACTTGCGACTGATTTCCTGAACGACTGAGGTCGGCTGGTCTTCGTCCTCTTGGATATCGGCGAGGTCATGGCGGCCGGCTTGCACCTTCCGAGGCTTACGCCCAACCGTTTCTGATTTCAGTGGTCGCCGCGGCCTGGCGCTCTTTGGGTACATTCCCGGTTCTGCGAATTGTAGAACATGGTATTCTTCCGAGTTTGCTTCGTTGTCCCTTCGCCGCCTATCAATATCGTCGTACGCCTCCTTTCCCATCGTGATGCAAAGAACAAAGGCCAGTGGTGCGATATAGGTCGACAAATAACCAATTCGAAGGGCTGGTATCACCTGCGATAGCGCAACCAGTAGGAAGTACATGTTGAAGAAGAATGAGAACTCGTTGTATAGCGTGATGGGAAGGAAAGTGAATGCTGTGTACTTGGCATTGGAGACGATGTTGGTCGGGAATCGAGACGTCTGGGTGGAGCCCACGGCGACCATTCGAGAAGACGACGGGTCATCGTCCTCTGCCTGCTCCTCCGTTTCCCTGTCGTCGGACTTCTTAGACGAGAGAAAGCGCGGCCATCGTAGCCCGGAGCCTAGATGTCGGGACGTAGGTGGTCTTGAGCTCTGCGAGCCCTGACCGCCCAACAGGGGCGCATCATCCTCTCCATTTCCACCTTCTTCTGACCAGTGATGCCTAGAGCTGGGCTCATCACGGTCCTCTACCAAGTCATGTATTTGCTCGTGCGAGTCTTGTCGATTCCGACCGAGGTCTCCATATCCACTATCCCGCTTCGCGCGCCGCCGTCCACCCATGCGCAAGTTCCTTAGAGCTATTCTCGACGCTCTCTGTTCTTCCGCCGGATGGCTCTGCTGCAGCTCTCGCGCCGGCTCGGTCGAGATGGGGTCGAGCTCTTGAATGTCAAGGTCGAGGTCGGAGTCGGAATCGTTGGAGGGAGACTCGGGCGGTTGGTACGAGGGTGAAGGAGGCATCCCGCATCAAGCTGATACCGGGCCTCGGCAATGGGTTGCGTTCTGAGAGAGCTGCCACCGTGGCCGGATGCTCATGCTGCAGTCTGAGCCCAAAAGAGGAAGAAGAGGGTCGACTGAAGCTGTTTGATGGATGATAGCGGTCGACGATCACGGTGCGGCGGGGAGCATTATCGGTCCTGTCAGATAATCCGGGTCCTTGCCCAGACGGGCTTCTGTGTTTGATCGATGGAGTCTGCAGTCTCAGAGCACCATGTGAGTGTCCATGAGGTCCCTGTGCGGTCAACGCAAGAGAATCTGTCTGGAGCTGCTGATGTCGGTTGTTTGTTTGTATCAAGTCCCGTCCATGCCAAACAGAAGGGATACGTAAGGCCTCGCGCTAGAGCCAGAGCCAGGGGCCTCCGTCAGAGCCTGGGTGGGGCGCCGACGCAGCGCCACACGTGCGCTAAACGACGCTCTGCCAGAGGCGTTGAAGATTGGATGATGCCTCAAATGAGTTGAGGTTTGAACATGGCGTCGAATAACCTCACTATGCATGAATGACGCTGCATATCAATCTGATTTGACGGACGCAGCTGCGGCCAGATGACAGCTGCAGAGGTGAGGCCAATGCTCGGATTGGAGGGGGTCTATTGCAGCTTGAAGGCTACAAATACACATTTATTCGGTGACATTTCCCTGGAAATTCCTCTTCCAGACCGCCACGAACCGCTCTTTGGGAATGAAAGCTATTGGTCGGTGGTTGGAGCAAAGAAAGAAAACCTCTGGCGATGAGGATGATTCGCGGTGTACGTGTCCATTTCTCGGATTGACGGCCAACGCAGGCTCTCGATCCATGCTGCTGCTGCTGCTGCTGCTGCTGCTTGTCCCCGCCAAAGCACATGCGCCTTGCATCTTACAGTACACCACCTCGCGATACATCTGCTTGCACAACTCACTGCCCCCCGAGCGAGGTACACAGAGGTCGCAACGCTGCATCATGCAGGCAGCTTCTGATGGCAGCACCGACTGGACAGAGCCGTCACGTCTGCCGGCACGCCGTCAAGACCTTCCTATGAGAGCCATCCATCACATCTCGGGCTACTGCGGGGATCGCTCCCGTGGCACAGGGATCTTCTATAGTGACTGCAGGCAAGCAGCAGCCCAGGAATCGGGGGGATTTGCAGACGCTGACCCGGAGAGCGCCGGACTGATAGGTCCACGACGAGCCCGAGCAGATGCACGCATGGTCCGGCTGAAATCTGAACCCTAAGGTAGGATCTTTCACAAAGGCGCCGATACAGCCAGACCCGGGGCATAGTAAGGATAGCAGTTGACACCGTGGGGGAGCGGCAGTTGTGAAACCTGGCCACAGCAGACAGATGGCCCGATATGCTCGACGATATCAGAGCGGCTCTGTAGGTAAGACGGTGCTGCGGATGTTGTCAGACCTAGGGCTCCTGCACAAGGATATCGGCCGCATCAGCACTCGCCACTGGGCATCTTGCTATGGCGATACCGACAGCAGACCAATCTTCCGAGATAGCAGGCGCGACAACGGCCTGCGGATGAGAGAAGATGGATCTCACGACATGCTGCATAACTGTGTATGGCTTCATGTTCATTCGCATTCCTGGCCGCGCTGACGAGGTGGGATGTTGCGCCGGCTAAGCCTCGGGGGCCTTCAAGATCGGCCTCTGTCGCGACGGAATGCGACCTTGGCAATACTCCGGCCTGCGTGCCTCGTAAACCACCGGAAGGAACACATTGCAGCTCGGCCCAGGTAGCGAGCAGGTACTGCCAGGTACTTCCAGCTGTTAGGTGGCGGGCGACTTTTCCACGCCTCCGCTAGCGCAAAGGTACGAACCGCCCGTGCTCGTTCGCCTTCTTCTCCTGTGCCTCCAAGTATTACCCAGTACGTGCCATCTGGCCCTTCAGCTTGTGCGTCTTCATCTGATATCCGCTCTGCGGGTTTGTGCTGCCCTTGCTACCGAACATGATCTCCATTTGAGGCATCTATCCTCGCTTCCTCTTCGAGTCTCTTTTGTTATAGGTAGGTCCTGTTCATGCTATTGCTGGCGGCTGCTGTGCTCTGGCGCGCGGCTTTGCGGATTCCTAGACTTCGAAGTCGTTTGCGTCGTCCATCATCTTCTGCCTGGGTAACTAACGAACCTGGCCAGTATAGAAGCTTCCGTCCCGCGCCTTGCTCGCGAGGAGCTGTTCCCTTTCGGCCTCCAATTGACCATGGCCCACGAGGCGATCACCTCATCATGGAATCCGGCACTGATGCCAAACAGTGTACATGGTGCCGAAGCAGCCCATGACGACGATCACGCAGAGCCTCTGACCGAGACCACGGGTCATGGCCTGGAAGATGACGAAGAGCCGACGGCGTGGGGTCTTCATCGTGATGGTCGGGATGCGGAGGAACAATCCTCTTCTCCCGCTGGCGACGCTGAGGCCGGTGCGGAGGACGATGCTGGGCTAGCTTCGGAGGTGCCCGCACCTCGTCACGAAGCTTCCGAGTCCTCTGCGGAAACTCCAGCGCCTGCAGCCGGAGGAGGAGAAAATACAACTGCTACGACAACCCGCACCTCACAGCACTCGAGCTCCATGTCCTTTACCCGGACGGTTTCTGACGAAGTCAGCTTCAGCGACAACGACGAGACCGAGTGGAATCTTCCAAGGACTGACACGGACCCCTTCAAGTTCATGTCGCCGTCCGATAGAACAAACTCTTTCCCCGTCGTGCCGTTAATGGCAGAGGAACCGCAGCGCATCGATGACGTTCACCTGCCGTCGAATCAGGCACTCGATGTACTTGAGGAAACGGAGAGAGACGGCCATGTGGAAGAGGAAGAGTATCGAGCTGACGCGCACCCTGAGGCCAGTTCAGACGCGGCATTTGAGCCTCGGAAAGATTCGAAGCGCGGTCATGCGCAGTCCAGGTCCATTGGCGGTGACTTGCAATGGTCTGAGGATGTTGAATCCGAAGCGCGATACGAAGAAGGTGTACCGCTGATACCCCACTCACATGCGGATTCTGATACTCCTGCTGGTGGCGACAAGGCTCCCATCGTCTCTTTTGATGATGATAATGAAGATGACGACTTCTTCAACCAGGTTAGCCAAAATGCCCAGGATGACACAAACATGGGCGAAGAAGTCCAGCCGCTACAGCGAAAGTCGACGATGCAGGTCTTGGCATCTGCCAACCAGGAGCCTACTTCTCATCAGCCAACTCTAGATAAAACACCTGAATGGGATGAAGAGGGGTCTCATTCGCCAAATGCCAACCCGACTGGCAGCCATGACAAGCCGAGCGGAACAGAAGCTGGTCCAAGCCAGGATCTTTCGTCGAAGTGGGAGGAAGCCTTTGCCAGCGACGACGATGGGGAAGGCTTTCTGATTGAGGAAGATGCGGCAGCGGGGGAGAAAGAGGTCGACGCTGCTGCGTTTTTGGGGAGTGATGATGAGGGACTGCTGGACGACCTTGAAGAAGAGGCGCCGCCAACCCAGACCGCGCCGCTGAGCTCTCAAGCGAGCAGTGTGACATCGACATCTGCCTATGCGCCGACTTCTTACGTACCGGCTCAGCAACGCTCGGCCTCTGCGTCTGCATACACGCCCGTTACGACGCCGTCACAGCCTTCGTTCTACGGAGCTCCCTCTCAGGGCCCGTCTCTCCCATCGACAACCCCATACGGCCAAGCCCCCCCTCCCCAACAACCTCCAGACTCGTCCAAGGCCCAAAGCTTTGTAGACAAGTCCAAGGGGGGCTATTCCTCTCCTTTTGATCTCCCACCTGACTTGGTTACAAGCACGGTGAAGCCGAGGAAACGGGCTAGTCTGCAGCAACTGCCAACAGACAATCCTCCCCCTACCCTTCAACCTCCTCCTCCACCGCGGAGTGCCAGCATGCATGCCAGCATTGGTTCAACCGAAGCAACTCCACCAGGCGGCATTCAAAAGTCACCTCTCCTGCGACACAAATCAAGCTTCTTCGAAGACTTGCCGGCTGCGCCTCGATCACGTCCGATCTCGAGACAAAGCGCCAGGGCGATCTCTCCTAATCCCTACGCACTTGCAACCTCCCCTCATGGGCCGTCTCCCCTGAGCCCTCCGATGGCAACCCAGATTCCGCCTGCCGCTGCAGCTCCGGCTGCGAGGGCGAATCTCGTGGCTCCTGAGCGAGTCAGCCCTTATGCGCCTCTTCAATCGCCAAATGCCCCTCTGCCTTCACCGGCTGCCAGCGTATCCAGATACTCACCGGCTCCCCCTCCTCCCCAAGGCGCTGGTAGCCAAAGTGCACCGCCACCGGCTGGCCGGTATTCTCCAGCACCCGCCGCCTCTCACCCAACGAATGCGTACAATCCGGCCGTCTCAGCAACGCCACCTCAAGCAGTCCTGCCTCACCTTCCGCGAACCTCTAGTCCGCTGGCCCATTTTGAGATTAGCAGCGACAAACCGCATGGTGTCAATGGAGAGGCGGTTCACACTGAGCGACGAGCTAGCTCCTCGTACGAACCAAGACTGACCCGTGTTCCTTCTCTCCCCCCCACCCGCGAGGTTGAAGAGGAGGACGATCAGTCTCCCGGTGCTCAGCGGCTGAACTCCACCCGCTCCCCTCCGCCTCCAGCCCTGCCTACCCTTTCCGCTCAGGCTACCTTATCCCCTCCCAAAAGGCCGGGTTCTGGTTACGTACCCAGCGGTGTCCCCTCAGTCCAGCCGGGCTTTGTTCCACCCCCGCGAGCTCAGACGCAATCCCCTGGGGCTACCCGAGGTAGTCAGTACGGCCCGAAACCCTTGGAGACCGCCCGCCGGCCTTCTTCGTCTCATTCACCTGTGTCCCCACCTGCTGCTAAGACTACATATGCTCCTACTACTCACTCTCGATCCCAATACCTGGCGATGAACATGATCGCCCCCACTGATGGACGAGAGCACGACCTCCTTCAGAGATGGCAAGGTGTCCCCATCATCTCCTGGGGAGTCGGCGGCGTAGTAGTCACTTCTTTTCCCAAGAGCATTCCGAGATATGTCATGAATCAGACGACTCCATCCATGTTGCGAGCGCCTGGGGAAGTCAAAGTGCGAAACATCAAGGACATTGACTCCCTGCAGGACCGTCTGGCCAAGTTTCCCGGTCCGCTAAAGGGTAAGTCGAAGAAGAAGGAGGTGCTTACCTGGCTAAATGCTGGCATCGAAAGCCTGGCGAGAGAACTACCAGAAGTGTCTTTCCACCCGCAGCTTTCGCATGAAGCGAAGCGGACGATTGAACGTCTACTGCTCTGGAAGATCCTTCGGGCCTTTGTCGAATATGACGGGGTGCTGGAGGGCAACCCTGCAGCGGAGAAGGCTGTGCGAGACGTTCTCTCCCCAGGAACCGTAACCCCGACTGCGGAGAACGATGCCCTGTTTCCGGTGGACCCAACCATTGGTATCACTGGCACTGCGGTGACCTCGATGCAGGCCGATGGAGCTGATCCCGCTACCATGGAACAGATTCGCCGTCATCTTCTCAAGGGTGACCGCGAAACCGCCGTCTGGACGGCAGTCGACAAGCGGTTGTGGGGACACGCCATGCTCATTTCTCATACCGTTTCACCCGACTTGTATAAGCGTGTCGCGCAAGAGTTTGTGCGCAAGGAGGTCAACCATCCTGGCCAGAACAACGAGTCTCTTGCCGCTCTGTACAAGGTCCTGTCAGGCAACTATGACGACTGTGTCGATGAGCTTGTTCCGGTGCATGCTCGTGCTGGCATGCGACTGGTCTCGACCGGGTCGTCTTCTGAGCCCGCCAAGGACGCCATGGAAGGGCTCGATAAGTGGAGGGAGACGCTGACGCTTGTTTTGAGCAACAGAAGTGCTGATGACATTCGCGGCCTCAACGCCCTGGGCAAGTTGCTATCCAGCTATGGAAGGGCCGAAGCCGCTCACATCTGCTTCTTGTTCAGCAGACAAATATCCGTTTTTGGCGGCTTCGATGACCCCCACGTTGATTTTGTCTTGTTGGGGTCAGACCATCGCCAGAACTCGCACCAGATTGCAAAGGACACGGAAGCTTTGCAGCTCAGTGAGGTATACGAGTACGGTCTTTCGCTCTCGGGCAGCCCCTCGGCGGCCGCCGGCGCTCCTCACCTCGCAGCCTACAAGCTTCACCACGCAATGACGCTGGCTGAATATGGCTACCGGGACAGAGCTCTGCAATATTGCGACGCCATCCTCTCAGCGATATCCGCGCAAACGAAGAGGTCGCCCTATCATCACCCATTGCTGGAAGCGGCTGTCGATGACTTCATGGTCCGCTTGAAACAGGCACCGAAAGAGGGGTCGTCCTCCTGGATGTCCAAACCCAGCATGAACAAGGTGTCGGACAGCATGTGGAACCGATTCAACAAGTTCGTTGCCGGAGAGGAATCCGAGAATGCCACTGCAACGCCAACCGAAGAGACTGGCCCGTTTGCCCGCATCGGAACCCCGTCCATGAGCCGCTCTCCCTCTGTTTCCAACTTCGACACCTTGGGCATCAGCTCGCCTAGCTACCCAGGGGCTGGTGCTCCTGCTGCAACGTCAGCTCTCTCATCAGCACTGTCGCGATATGCTCCTGTGAACTCTCAGCCTTTGCACGGAGCCGAGTCCCCGCAGGTGTCGTCTTTCTCTCATGCTGGACGAAGTTCGAACGAGTACACGCCTGGCAATACCGGACGAAGTCCCAACGAGTACACGCCTGGCAATGCCGGACGAAGTCCCAACGAGTACACGCCTGGCAATGCCGGACGAAGTCCCAACGAGTACACGCCTGGCAATGCCGGACGGAGTCCCAACGAGTACACGCCTGGCACATACGGAGCCTCCTCTTCTATGGCTGGCTCGCCACCTGCTCACGGTAACGGATACGCATCTTCCGGCCTCAGCTTCCAGCCAATGACCCCTATCCTTAAAGATGAAGGGAGTGCTTCTTACGGTGGATACCAGCCCTACGGGACCCAGGATTCAGCCTCCTCGCTGCCCGCTTCTGGAGAGTCCGCCACGGGGTTTTCCACGCAAGGATATCAGCCCATTTCCTATGGATATGAACCTCCAGCAACTACTACCGATGCGCCGGAATCCGGAGAGACAACAAATGAGGGCGTAGCGGGGGGCTCATCAAGCGGCGGCTACGAACCTCCATCGTATCAGCCTTATGGATACGAGCCGCCTTCATATGAACCTGACGCGGAGCCATCTGCCGAGGCCGACAATGACGAGCCCAAGCCCAAAAAGAAGAGCTTCATGGATGATGACGACGACGATTTCCCCGCCGCGCAAACCAAAGAAAAGTCCAAGGCAGAAAAGGATCGTGAGAACCAGGAGTTGTTCCGTAAGGCAGCAGAAGAAGATGGTAAGTGCATCTTGTCCTTCGTACCTCTATCTGGGACATACGTGTGCTAATTCGTCAATAGCCAAACGGGCTGCCGAAGCTGCACAAGCCAAAAAGGGCTGGGGCTTTACCAGCTGGTTCGGCGGCGGCAAGAAAGAAGCTGCAAGCCCCGGCGAGGCCTCGTCCCCCGGTAAACCCATCAAGGCCAAGCTCGGTGAGGCCAGCAGTTTCGTCTACGACCCCGAGCTCAAGCGATGGGTCAACAAGAAACCCGGAGCCGAGCAAGTGGAAGCAAAGGCGGCGACTCCTCCGCCGCCCAAGGCCAGTCCCCGATCCGTCAGCGGGACGCCTCCGCTTAGGCAGTTCACGCCGCCTCCCGCCGCGGGCCGATCCAGCCTTCCACCGTCTTCTTCAAGCTTCGGGACTCTTGCCCCTCCACCGGTGCTCAACAGAGCCACGTCACAGGAGAGCCTTAATGCACCACCGATGCTGCGGTCCATGTCTGGCGCGAGCACTGACAGCAAGCCTTCTAGCAGACCTACCACTAGCATGAGCAACGCGAGCAGTATCGATGACCTGCTCAGCGCTGGACCCCGCAAGCCTGGGCAAAAGAAGGCTCGGAAGGCTGGGCGTTATGTGGACGTCATGGCCAAATGAAGCAACAGCTTACTCTATAGAATGTTAGGCGTATCCCCCCCTGTTTTCTTCTTTTCATATCTGTTCTCGTCCCCCCGTTCTTTTTTTGCATGGACTTGTTTTCTTACAAAGAGCCGATGGCAGTATTGTATTATAGGACTGGACATCATGATACTGTAGTAATCCCTGGCTGGAGACCTTGTGTTTTTCTCTCTCTTGTTTGAAGATTTGGAATGAGGGGGCGAAATGATGGAACGAGCGGATGACTGAATGCAGATACACATGACTGGGCACACAATAGCAACTTGGATATCTTGAGAGAATTATGAATGAAAAGAAAAAGAGCATTTGATCCCCCCGGAATTTGATCCCCTTACGCCGTATAGCTCCCATATAGTTCACATCCCGCGTAGCGTTGAGTTCGTGACTGGCTGGAGACCTCATGCGCTATACGCTTGTACATGATACTATGGCCAGGTGAGCTCACGTTTAGACATAGCGAGGCAGAGGGAGGTTTTCAACTTACGGTGAGGACTGCATCATCGCCGCCCGCGTCATCGTAATGTGGTATATAGACATACAACACCAGGGAATGGTTATGGCAAAAGCACGCAATGACCCTGCCCTCCAGCCTGCCAGCACTCAGGACTCTGCTCCAGTCTTTGCCATCGACGTAAACCGAAGCCCAGGCGTCGGGGCCACGATCGCGGAACCTGGTACTAGGGTGCTCCTCGATGGGGACCCTGAGCTGGGCGGGGTCGAGCTCCGGGTTGTCGAGATCGGTCCAGGCGCTGGAGATGTCGGCGGTCTCGGTGGTGATGCGGACGCGCAGGCCGCCGTGCATGCTGGCGCTGATCTCGAGGCGGGGGGACTTGCTGCTGCTGGTGGTGGTGCCGGAGGCGAGGGCGAGCCTGGTGAAGCGGTCCGAGATGGACTTTAGCTGGAGGAGGGGCGGGAGCTGGATGTGGACGTCGGGCTCCTGCAGGACGGGCTGGACGGTGGAGGCGACGGTGTCCGGGTGGAGGACGCGGATGGGGATGTCCTGGGTGATGATCTTCTCGTGCTCCCTGCGAAGGGGCGTCTCGAGGTGGGTGTTGTCGTCGCCAAAGGGGTCGTCGTGGGAGGGCCGCGGGGGCGCGTGGGCGTTTGCGTGGGAGGGCCGGGAGGTGGTGGTTGTGATTGTCATGGAGAGGACGGGGACGCCCTTCTTCTTGGTGAGGCGCAGGGAGGCGGACATGCTGTTCTGGGCGGACTTGAGGGCGCGGTGGAGGGGCTGGAGGGAGAGCTCGAGGTTGATTGTGTTGCCGGGCTCGGCGGACTGGATGGTGCAGTTTTCGAAGAGGAAGTCCATTGGTAGTGTTCTGTGGGAGGTAGAGATGAGATGGTGAGATGACGTTCAGTAACGGTATGATGCCGAGTGAGAAGTAGAGACTGAGATGCCTTACGACCAGATTTGCGATCCCGTGTCTGGCACGACGGTGAAATGCGCTGTCTCATCGCTTAGACGCAGCCATACCAGCTTCTCCAAGGAGGAGAATGCGGCAGTGAGCTCTGGTTAGGATGAGGATGAGGACGAGGCATGGTTAGCATCACGTCCTGGTATGACAAAGGTGCGATGCAGCAGCGAAGAAAAGAGGCTGCACGCAATGGAAAAGCAATGCTGCAAAACTCACTGGCAAATGTGCGAATGTTTTTCAAATCGCTGTGGAATCTCATCGTGATTGATGTCTTTGGCTGTGGCTGAAGGCGGACAGATTCACGGTGATGGGGGTTTGAATGGAGTTTCGGAGGTCCGGTTTGTTAGCGGGCGGAATGGGTTCCGTACAGTAAGTAGCTACGTGCATGTAGCCGGACGTGGAGGTGCACCGAGCACGGCAACCATAATTGATCTTCAAAGTGATAGAACTGGCCCAACTTGTCGTTTTTTTACGACTGGTTGTACACAAAAGAAGAATGGCTAGTTTGAATGTAGGTATATCAACACCATCGATAAGAATTGTATGTATCATTGTGTGATACAAGCGGCTACCTTAGGTACTTGCTGTGATGCTCCTTGTGAGAACTGGAAGCCAAGACAAATCGTCCTGCTCTATACCTTAGGTAAGGTACGCCCTCGACGTCGTCTGGTTGGTGCTTCAATCCAGAGATCCAACTTCAGTCTATGCCGTACATGTATATCTACCTTAGTAGCCAAATATTATTACCTAGGGTACCTAGTAGATGACGAGCATATACCTGGTATCAATCAAAAGCAGGAGCCCTGGTGGTAGTCCATGTGCCAAGGAGGAGGTCGATTGGTGTTAGTGGCCTACCTGGAGCAGGTAAATCCAAGTCGAACCTGCCCTCGATGAAGTCAGCAGTAGATATTGCAATCAAAGGAAGTCGCAACTCTGCACTGAGTCATCTTCAATGCTCTACAAGGCAACACGTTGGTAAGGGTCTCTGCAATAGAATACAAGCAGGGCACAGAAACGCTGCATCCCCCCCAAGCAGTCGTCAGCAAAGCATCCGTATGATATCAACCACATGTCAACCAAAGATTTCATTCCAGAATCAATCATCAAATCGTCTACTGCATCTCACAGATCGCCTCTCCTTTGACCTCTCCATCGCCAACTTCGCTATGGGCGCTGTCACGCAGTCGTTTGTTTCAGCCAGCGCCGCAGAAAAGCAGCCATGGGGCTCCGAAACTTGAAAGCAGCCGTCACGGAGACCATCAAGGAGACCATCAAGGCAGCATGTCGACCTTCATGGGCGTTGATGGGCAAGAAGCGAGATCGAGAAAGCCGAGGCTTTGGCAGCAGCAGCAGCATTACAGTCACGCATACCATCACGCAGACCACCTCGCAAGCCACCACTCCCGATCTACCTCCTCTGATAAGCTGCAACCATCCTTTCGCAAGGCGTGATCGTTCCTGGAGCCCGTCACTCCTCACGATTGACTCCGAGATAGAGTTTAGCCCCGAGGGAACTCCGCCCGGTGTGGCTCTTGGAATCCCCCCTGAGCACATCCTTGACGAGGGCCCTTCGCCGATAGGTGACCCTATTCCTCTAAACTTTCACAGGCTTCCTGCACCCGCTACACCCAGGAGAGCGGGCGACGACATGCTCAATAGCCTGAGTCCATTTGATGGAGCCTCGTCGATCGCGTCTGTGGACAACCCTTTCGTTGGAGTCTGTGAGATTGACGATATGTCAAATGATGGGCCACAAGGTACCTCATGGGCGACACCTGAAGCATCCTCAGAAGGTCGTACGGCGGTGCGCAACGAGCGAAGAGGGACAGTTGACGACGCCACTCTACCTCTCCAGGAGTACCAACTCTCTCTTATACACGATATGCTGTCCTTCTCGCTTCCTAATCGAGCTTCGGAACGCCTGGCTGCTGCGTCATTGTTTGCGTCAGCCCGACATCCATCATTTCCCTGTCTGTCCAGAGGAAATACGGCTACCGACCTAGACTCGGGCTCGTGCAGTCTATGCGGAACAAGTGACACGTACCAGGAGCCGTACCCAGATCGAGACGACATCTTCCAGGAGCGCAGGGCATATCTTCCCTGCGGACACTTTTTTGGGCATCGCTGTCTGTACAGCTGGATGTATTCCGCGTTCTGCAACCGCCGTCCACTTAGATGTCCGCGCGGGTGCGTCTCTCTCCTTCACAAGTGCGGCCACCCTACCCTGCCCGTATGGCAGCGGCCGGCACGGTTGCACAGTGACCCTGAGACTGCCATTCCGTGGGACTATGATTTCTGCGAGAGTGAACAGGGAGAGAGGTGCATACAGATGATTTCTGGATTAACCAAGGCTGAGAGGGCAACGGCGCCAAGGTCGACGCAACCGGAAGGCGAAGAGGAGGGGAAACGAAGCTTGCGAAGGAGATTGCGTGACACGCTGGTCTCCCCCGTTTTCGAAAGAATGCAGCGGGCAGTAGAGCGGCGAAGGCAGGAGGCCATGAGATACTGGAAGAGTAGGCAGATAAGCTGGTGGCTCGACAGCTGGGCGGATACCTGGGGCATCGACCCGCAAAGCATGACTTTTTGGTGAAAGCAGGGGAGTAGCGTTGGTGCACATTTACTGTTGTTACTCTGCTCAGATTCGACTGCAGCTCATCCTTTCGAACCTGGAACTTGTCAGCGGTGGACGAGACAGCAGCGGCCTTGGGAGTTGGCCCTTATCTTCTGTCCATCTTGGTCTATCATCTTTGCAGCATACCTACCTTCAGTCATACAGCGTTTAGCCGGGCACAATGGACAGGCGTTTGGGGATAGCCAGCGTGTCTGAAGAGCGGGAGTCTTGCTTGCAAATGCTTTCACCTGACGGCACTCAGCGTTTTTTTTTCTTTCTTTTTTTTAACGATTCTACTCTCCGTCGCCAGTAGATGGCACTGTATTTGTCCATAACATGTAATAAGAAGAATAAGAATAAAAGGTCATTACCCGGCCTTGTTGATATATCTTGACGCCGAGGTGGTCTCCGAGTATCAGGCGGGTAATAAGGAGGACTCTCCGTAACCTGTTTCTAATATTGAAGCGCTGACCGATACGAGGTCGTCTTGAATGAGCACCGATGCTTCGATGTGTCCTTGTAGGGAACCACATGTAGATGGGCAAATAAGGTAACCAGACTTCGTGCTCGTGCTGGGCAATGCCTTTGCAGTCGTAAAAGCCAGCCTCAAGGTTTGGAGACGCTAGTAGATCTAGATGTAATGTAACAATGTGCTTCCCTCCTTTTTTGCACACATCTTTATCTGTTTCCCTGCGGGTATCTCGCCTCAGCCCGAATCTGAATCGCTGCTGCTGTCGTCTATGAAGCCTTCCTCTAGCCTTGAAGCAGAGTCAGCCCCCGGCATAATCTCACAAAGCAACACTTGGCACATTCACCCTCAACAATGAAACAGCATCTCGCTCGCAAAAAGAAAGCAAGAGACTTACTCCCGACTGAGCCGCCTCGTGTTATCCGGCCGCCGGGACCGGGCAATGGCCTCGAGCACCTGGGCAATGTCGTCGTCAATGTCCTCGAGCTCCTCGCCCTCCTCGAGGTCACGGTCCGAGAGCCCGCCGCCGCCGCCGCCGCCGCCGGCCTGGCCCGAGGCGACCTGCCTGTCGCGGCGCCATGTGAAGGGGAGGCTGGCGATACGCAGGAGGCGGCCGGTGATGCGGTAGCGCAGGGAGGTGGTGTGCTCGGAGATTGCGTCGAGGGGGAGGTACTGGCTGTAGCGGCTGCGGTAGCGGCGCCAGACGGGGACGACGACGAAGGTGAGGACGAGGAAGAGGATGAGGGAGATGACGGCGGGAATGACGAGAGTCTTTTTGGTTTTGGAAGTTTTTGCGTGGTTAGTTTATGGGCGGCATGTTATAACGCTGTTGTGTCTTGCTTGTTCTTTTGCAGGGCCATTGGTTTTGTGGTTTGCTTTGCCGAGGGCTTACTTTGATGCCAGATAGTGTGTCGCCCATCTTTCCTCTATCATGTGGTGTTGTTGTTTATTCTTTTGTCTCTATTTCTTCGGGTTTCGGCGTCGTCTTTGGCGGTCGAGGTGGTGATGATGATGCATGCGATTTAGCGTTGCCGACTGCAGGATTGCGGCGTGCTCGTCGATGCGATGCTGGCGGTTTGGGGGTTATGGCGGGTTCCTGGCCATGGAAGCAGAGGCAAGAAGCAGGCGGAAACGATGCGCTTATGCTTGTGTTGCCTTGCGCGAGGACCCTTTGACAAACACGCAGCTGAAAGGGTCCTTATTCGGGGGGGCCGAAAAGAAAGTCGATGACGGCTGAGCTCGACATTTGTTGGAGTGCAGATGGAAATGGAGCATGAATGGATGGAGACATCAATTATTCCCGTACTCGTACAGCCACAACGTGCAAAGCACCTGCGCCTGGCACCTGGTAGGCAACATTACGTACGTACCAGGCCAGACCCCAGAGAGGCGCTAAGAACTTGAGCTTGGCCGTTGCGATAGAAGGCATGTAAAAACGCTTGCAGGGACGGGCCACGGCTGGGTGTGCTAGGCGACTTTGGGAATGGCCACGATGGACTTGGGGGAGGGACTGAGTTGTGTTTTGGAGGCGTTGAAACTGTTCGGTGGTGGTCAAAGGGACGGAACGAAAGGATGCTGCAAGTCGGATGCTGGATTACGTAAGTGGCCCTTTCGTTGAAGAGTCCCCCGAGCTGCTTGGTTGACATCTACTAAGCGTACGATGTACGGATGGCATCGACAAACAGCTACTACGGGGATGACAGCAATCAATATCGGGCAAGAGAAGGCAGATTGGGCTTACTGTCCACGTTCTCGGACATTCGAAGCTTTCAGGGACGGCTTCCAGATGTCGCAGGGGCCCAGGTGCCTCTTCTCCACTGCCGTGACGAGGGGGGCAACGCTGAGGCTGAGGTTCCTTCACTGTGCTGCTGTTCTCGAGGCTGTTGCATCTTTCATGTCGTATCTGGATGTGTTGATGGTGTCTCGATGAGAGCAACGCCGACGCTACCAATCCATGGACGTGGCATCGTGTGCAACTTGAAACAATCGGCATTCACCACGTGAGGCGCTTCGGTACGTAATCGGTAAGGGTACAGGGGGGGGGTTAACGAGGAGCCATGATCAATGCGCTATGCTAGCAGATGCGACTCTGATATCGTCTGGTGAGTGACCTCGGCTGTTCCAGGAGGCATGAATCTAAGCCATTTCATCAACTTGACTGATGGTGTAATATGGATGATTCAACTACCTACCAACGCGAGGCTGCTGGCCCGGTATCAAGGGATCATGCACAGCACCCGCAAAAGAGATGCTTCCCAGACTCTGTTGTCAACAAGAGCGACCCCCAAAAAAGAGCCCTCGAATGCAAGACAAATGAAGAAAGGATATCAGACCCAAAAATAACCCTGCCACGACCAAAAATGCCATCATTTCCCGGCCTCTCACCCAACCCTCCCCTTGTCTCATTTCCCGCCTGTCGTCGATTGTGGATCGTTGTTCGATTGCCCGTCTGTTAGGCTGTGGCCCACCTGCACGCAAGACCCAATTAGGCCCGTCGAAGCTGGTTTAGGGGCCACGGCCACCTGACGCCAGCGCCTGTCCGGCACCCAATGGTTGCTCCAGCGCCTCCAGTGGCCTCCGGGCCCGCCTGTGCGCGCTGCTTCAGGCCCGCTGCTAGCGCTGTAGCGGCGAGAGAAGACCTGGAGCTACTGAGAAGTACCAGTACTCGTCCAGACCAGCTCCAGCGCTTTGCCACCGCGACGGTTGAGCCTAAAGGCGGCAGACCTTGCTGGCATTGGCCGGTACAGGTACTGTAACAGGTCACCCGTGGCGCGCTCCCATCAGGGGCTCATGTGCCCGTTAGTACATGTACTTACCTTCAGTCCGGTGAAGAGTCGATGCGCTTTGCTCATTCGCTCGTCCTCCACCTCATGTTCCATTCTCTCGACCAGCAACCCTCAGCGGCGACCCAATAACGAGCATCAAACCGCCCGGACAGGACGAGCGGCTGCTGCAGAACTCGAGTCGACGCCGCAGGGAATGTGGCCGCCGTCGATGGAATCACCGCTGCTGCTGACACCACTCTACCTGCTGCCGCCAACATGAACTGAAGTTGCATCGCCCTCTGACGTGAAAATTCGAATCCCACCCACCCCCTGCGCTTCTCGGTGCGTGTGCGTGCGTCCATCCTTCTACAAGCCCCCGCCCCCTATCACTAACCACTTTCTCGAGCCCTTCAGCGGCCCCGTCTTCTGTATCGCGGCCTCAGCCTTGCTCCAGAATAGCCCGCCAGGACTCGCGCCACTGCCGTCCAGCCTCGGTCATCCCTCCAGCGCTGTCGCGGCAAAACGACAGTCGTCGAGCCGGCAATCGCGACCTCGAAGACGCGAGAAGACGTGAAAGGAGGGGGAAACGGCCGGAAAGAGAGTCCAAACGACGGAAACAAATAAGAAAGAGAAACGATTCAAGAGAGAAGAAGGAAGACCTGATAAAAAATCGCCCGAGAACCCCCTCTCCCTCCCCTCTTCCCCCCCACTGCAGGCCGCCCAGCCCTGTCCTTGGCTAGCAAATTAGGCCTCCATCATGCGAGCGGTCCAGGGCTCGCACTCCGCTGCCGTTACGTGTTTCGCCTACCCACTTCTCTCCACGATCAATTATCATGTCGTCCGCTGCCGATAAGTCAAGGCAGTCTTCTGGCGGCAGATCCCTCTTCTCCAGAGGCAAGCACCGCGCCGACAAGCGCTACACCGACCTTGATCCCAAGAGCTCGTCAGATCAGTTCGAAACGGCGTCCATAATCTCTTCGCGCTCCGCGCGCCACAAGCGGGAGTCGTCGTCGATTTCGATCGACCAACCCAGTTCTCCTGATGCTGGCGTAAACCAGATGGCGGGTGTCATCACGTCCATCCCCTACGACATTCCGCCAGGCTCCCGCTCGCCCGTCTCGCTCGACTTCATGTCCAGACCCGACCAGGCGCCCCAGCGCCGCGAGCCCGTTCCGCACCAGCTCAACATCAGCGGCGTCGACTTCCACCAGTACCCGTCCATCGTCGACTCGGCCGCCATGTCCGCCCACTCCCACTCGCCCGCCCGGCCCGGCACCGCGTCCAACGCGCCCAACAACATCACCATGGCCACCACCGGCAAGCAGGCTCAGTACCAGCAATGGGGGCCGGGGCCGAGCCTCGGTCCTGCTGGGCTTGTCCCCGGCTCGTCTCGTGTGAGCACCGCCAGCACCGTCACCAACGGCTCGTATCCCGTGCGCTACGACTCCTACCAGAACCCGTACAACAACGGGCGATCCTCTGGCGAGAGCTTCAACAGCCCCTACAGCTCCGGGCAGGGCTTCCTCAACCCGGCATCCGCCCGCTCCTCGCACGTCACGCTTGCGCCCTCGCCGCCCTCGAGCTCGCACCACTCGATCCATTCCATCCACCCGCCTCACTCGCCCCGCGAGTCTCATCACCGGCTGACCAAGATGAGCGCCTATGGCGCAACCTCCCACGATGGCTTCTACTTCCCCAAACCCGATGATAACTATGTGGTCGAGCAGATGTTCATGCAGCTCATGCAGAAGCGAGGATGGCACAACCTTCCCGAACAGGCCAGGAGACAGATGACGGCATACCCTGCCGAGAAGAAGTGGACGCTGCTGCATCAGGACCGCTTGACGGAATGGCAAGGAGAGCAGAAACGGAAGCAGACTGCCAGGGCCAACCAATACGCCACACCCGACGTCACCACATATTCCGACGAAGAGGGCACTCCCGAGTGGTATGTCAGGAGAGTCATGGAGGACAAGCTCGACGCCAAGGGCATGGGGTCTCTGGAGGTCAACCTGAGAACGCAGCAGATTGGCTGGGTCAAACGATTCGTCGAATGTCAAGGTCAAGTGGCCTTGGTCACCTTGCTACTCAAGATCAATAGGAAGAATGCCAACGGAGGGCCGGCGTCATCATCGACAGCCGTCGACACTCGGACGGAGAAGAACCTGGACCGCGAATACGACATCGTCAAGTGTCTCAAGGCCTTGATGAACAACAAATTCGGCGCCGACGATGCCCTGATGCAGTCAAAGGTCCTACTGGCCTTGGCCACCTGCCTAATATCCTCTCGGCTTACGACCCGGAAACTTGTCAGCGAAATCCTCACCTTCCTCTGCACCTGGGGTAGCCACGGCGAGGGACACTTGAAAGTCATTCAGGCTCTGGACGAGGTCAAGACGCAGTCTGGCGAGAATGGGAGGTTCGACGCCTGGATGCGGCTGGTGGAGGTCACCGTGGATGGACGAGGCAAGATGGGCAGTCTCGTGGGTGCTAGCGATGAGCTTCGAACAGGAGGTATTGGAATGGAGAACCTGCTGATGGAATATGCGGTGGCCACCTTGATACTCGTCAACATGATCATCGACGCCCCGGAAAAGGATCTCCAGATGAGGGTTCACATCAGGGCGCAGTTCCACGCGTGTGGTATCAAGAGGATTCTGACCAAGATGGAGGGGTTTCAGTACGAGTTGCTGGACAAGCAGATTGATCGGTTCCGCACCAACGAGGCCATTGATTATGAGGATATGCTCGAGCGGGAGAACAGCAGTGTGAAGGACAACATCGAGGGAGACCCCAAGGACTTGACCGACCCGATTCAGATCGCAGACACGATCCAGCAGAAGCTGCAGGGAACCAAGACGCACGACTACTTTGTGTCTGCCCTTCAGCACCTTTTGCTCATCCGCGCCAGCGATGGCGAGGAGCGCCTGCGCATGTTCCAGCTGGTTGATTCGATGCTCAGCTATGTGGCCATGGACCGCCGATTACCCAACATGGATCTCAAGCAGAGTCTCAACTTTACGGTTCAGAGCCTGCTGGACAAGCTGCATACCGATTCCGAAGCCCGGCAGGCACTCGACGAGGCGCTGGAGTCCCGTCAGATCGCCGAGGCCGCCATGGCCGAGCGAGATGAGATGAAGGCGAAGCTGGAGCTCGGCGCCGATGGACTCGTGGCCAAGCTGCAGAAGCAGCTAGACGAACAGTCTCGGTTCATTGAAGCTCAGAGACGCCAGGCTGACGGTCTCAAGGTCGAGCTGAATAACCTTCAAAGCGTCCGAGCCAAGGAAGCGCAGCGTTATGAGCTTGAAACGAGAGAGTTGTACCTTATGCTGCGGGACGCCCAGGACATTGCGGCATCCAACGCTGTTAAGGCCAGCAGTGGTAAGTCCGGCAAAGACAACTCGGCACAGATGCAGGGCATTCTCGACCGTGAACGCCTCATGGAGCGTCTGCAGAAGCAGCTTGAGCGCCAAAAGACCCAGTACAAGCTGGAAGGCCGGATTTGGGGAGACTCGGACGGCCCCTCGGATCGCCTCCGTGCCCTCAGGGAAGCCATGGATGGCGATGAGGAGCCGGGCACTCCCCCTGGAGGCGGCACGCCACCGCGCGACTTCACCAACAGCGTTCTCGGAACGATTCACCGCGGCCGGAGAGCCTCCAAACGACCAACGAAGCTCGAGCAAAGCGCTATTGACGAGGATGATACGGAGATGGACGAGGAGGGTGTCGTCATCGAGCGTCCTAGGATTATCGAGATGAGGCGTCCCACTGTCGATGCGAAGCAGCAGGCCCAGCTCATGGGCGAGATTGGCTCCAAAGTCAAGCGATACGAGGGCAGCGATTCCGAAGCCGACGAGGGCGCCACTACGGGCCCGTCCCACCCGAGCATGGAGTCGTCCTCGCCCATCACCCCGGCAGAAGGCGAGGCCCCCAAGGTCGAAATCACCGGTGCCGCCGGACCCCCTCCACCTCCTCCGCCTCCGCCTCCCCCGATGCCCGGTCACTTGCCCGGCGTTCCCCCGCCTCCGCCTCCTCCACCTCCTCCACCGATGCCGGGTGCGTTCCCCAGCGGTGGTCCTCCGCCCCCTCCACCCCCTCCCCCCATGCCTGGTATGGGAATGCCGCCGCCGCCGCCGCCGCCGCCACCCATGCCTGGTGCCCATGGCATGGCGCCTCCCCCTCCCCCGCCCCCTGGTATGCCCAGCGCCGTGTCCGGGCATTATTTGCCTCAAACGCCTTCTTTCGGCCCCTCGCCTTCCATGGGCTTGCCGGTGATGCGGCCTAAGAAGAAACTCAAGGCTCTCCACTGGGAGAAGGTCGACACCCCTGAGACCAGTCACTGGGCCGCCCACGCCCCCTCAGCCGAGGAGAGAGAACAGAAGTACAACGAACTCAGCCGAAGAGGTATTCTGGACGAAGTCGAGAAGCTCTTCGTGGCTAAGGAGATCAAGAAGATTGGTGGATCTGGCGGCAAGAAGGATGACAAGAAACAGCTTATATCGTCCGACCTTCGGAAAGCATTCGGTAAGTTGAGACTTTGTTGGGGCCTTATAGCAGGCTAGACAGCGGTCGTGCTAACGCGTGGAATTTCCAGAAATCGCCTTCGCCAAGTTTTCTCAGTACTCTGTCGAAAAGATTGTGCAGATGATCATCCACTGTGACGACGTCATACTCACGAACCAGGGCATTATGGACTTCTTGTCAAAGGACGACATGTGCAACATCAATGACAATGTCGCCAAACAGATGGCTCCGTACAGCATAGACTTGACCGGACCGGACGCTAAGAGCCAGACGCGGGAATCGGACCCCGAGGAGCTCACACGGCAGGATCAGATGTATCTGTACACGGCCTTTGAACTGCACCACTACTGGAAGAGTAGAATGCGGGCTCTTGCGCTCACGCAGAGTTTCGAATCCGATTACGACGAGATCAGTTCGAAGATGCAGGACGTTGTCACTGTCTCTGAGTCATTGAGAGATTCAGTCTCCCTTATGAATGTTCTTGGTCTCATCTTGGACATTGGAAACTACATGAACGATGCCAACAAGCAAGCCCGCGGTTTCAAGCTCAGCTCGCTCGCCCGACTGGGCATGGTCAAGGACGACAAGAACGAGTCGACGCTGGCCGATCTTGTGGAGCGCATTGTTCGAAACCAGTACCCTGAGTGGGAGTCGTTCTCCGATGACATTACCGGCGTCATGACGGCGCAAAAGATCAACATTGAGCAGCTTCAGGCCGAGGCCAAGAACTACATCGCCAACGTCAAGAATGTGCAAATGTCGCTAGATTCTGGTAACTTGAGCGACCCCAAGAAGTTCCACCCGCAGGATCGCGTTGGGCAAGTCGTTCAGAGGGTGATGAAGGAGGCCAGGAGAAAGGCAGAGCAGATGCAGCTTTACCTGGAGGAGATGATGAAGACGTACAAGGACATCATGCTGTTCTACGGCGAAGATCCCTCGGACGAAAATGCACGGAGGGATTTCTTTACCAAACTGGCTTCGTTCCTGATGGAGTGGAAGAAGTCGCGAGACAAGAACATCCAGCTGGAGGAGACGAGAAAGCGCAACGAGGCCTCCATGAAGCGCAAGAACGCGCAGACAAAATCTGCCAGCCTTTTGGCAGACAATGGGCCCGCATCGCCTTCCAGCACTGGCGCTATGGATTCGCTTCTTGAGAGGCTTCGGGCAGCCGCACCACAGGCACGGGATCAGAGAGACCGTCGCCGTCGTGCCCGCCTGAAGGATCGCCACCAGGTTCGTGTAGCCTCTGGGCAGAAGATTGATACTCTCGACGAGATACCCACCGTCGAAACCAACCTCTCTAAGACGGAGCCGGCAATCACCGAAGAGGGAGAGGCGCAGACGCCGACTTCGCATCCACCTCCGTCGCGAGATGGCCATGAAGAGGACGATATCGCAGACCAAGCAGCAGCGCTACTGCAGAAGATGCGCGGAGGCGATGGAAACGACGAAGCGGATGTCGAGAGAAGAGAGACGATGAGAAAGGCGAGGAGGCAAACGGCAGAGGAGGAACGAAGGCTACGCAGGAGGCGGAGGGAGAGGGCTTCAAGCACGGTAGACGGATCAAAAGACGAGTCTTCCATCCTCTCGGTGGCAGAGGAGGCACCGACGCCAGCACCGGAGCAGCCCAAGCAAGAGGAGGAGACGACACCGGCAACGCCCACGACGGCAGCGGCAGAAGGGACAGCGGAGGCAAAGGCGGAAGAGAACCCCGGCCAAGACGGCAAGCCGGAGGAAGCCGAGAAGGCGCAAGAGTAATCAGCAACACAGCGTCGCCCGTGTATTGTTCTAGAACGAAAGCAAAGAAAGGAATAATCAACAACGCCCATGAAGTGAGAGCCATGGATCAGCCATCATAATATGCCTATATACCTGTATAGATATACCTGTCAGCAAGTACATAAGGTACATACTTAATGTCTACAACTGCAACAGCCGGGACGCTCTCTCGCTTTTGGCTTGATTCACCACTCTTTTTTTCTTTTTCCTTTCTGACTGGGTGGAAGGGCGCAGTGTTTGAGCTCTGTCCCGATGACAATTGTAGGATGCTGTCCCTAGCTTTCGGGCTGTGGATGAGATATGTCTTTGGTGTGCTCTGCTCAGCCTTTTCTCCTTTTCTCTGCTCTTGTCTGTTTCTGTAGATGTGTTTGGGGCTTATTAGTAGTTGGCTTTGAGCGGGACGGGGAAGTTCTTCTATACGGTTGCTGCATTGCATGTTTGCAGGAGTTGGATTGATAGGGGGGATGTTCTTCCCAAGCAGGCGTGACGGTACACTAGACGAAAGAAGCACAATCTGCTTTGATCAGCTTAGCAGAACCCGCAATTTGTACCTTTTTCCGCTTCTCCATTTCCTATTGACGTGGAGTAAGACCCCAACCGGACGAATAGTAATCGTGACGATATAAACCGCCCTCGGTCATCTCTTCTTTTCTCAGCACCACGATCCACCTTGCGGACGTCATCTTGATGAGTGAAGATAGGTACTGGTGCGTATTTCGGTACCTTTTCACTACTACCTATATCCAGCCTTTGTGGAGACTATCAAGTTCTACTTTGCACCCGCAGATTTTTCATCGTTCAGATACATACCTGTTATTGCAAAGTAACAAAACGCCGTGGCAGAACGGAGCACGTGCTCACCCGAGCCAACGGGTCGTGTGTGTGGCCAAAGTAACGTCCCGTAGGTTCGCAATCAGAGTTGAAAAAAAGGCTTGTGTGGGATTATGACGGACTTCGGACCTCAAACAGAACCGACCGGTATGGGACAGGTTGTATCTTTTTCTGCTGATGTGTGTTCCCCAATCAGTTTCCGGGCAATCCGGATACCTGGAATTCATGTTGGGTTGCACAAGCTCATTCATTAGTGAGACCCGTTTGCTTTGCCCACAGAATCGGGCATCATACTTGCTGATTAGAAGACAGCTGTTTGTCATGCCGAGTTCTTCAGGGGCATGAAAAGAGCTTGCGATCCATGCTCAAGGCCGGTTGAATCCATGGGAGGATGTCCAGAGAGCGAAGGCCATTCATTGCCTTTCATCATCACCACGCAGTGAGCAGAGGTACGATAGGCAAGCGGGCATATCCAATGGCCCAAATCCTTGCAGCATCACCGATGGGAAAGGCACCGTCGAGCAACTAGCAATGTGGCGCTTGACAAACCGTGAGAAGCGCCTCGGATGGAGCGTTAGCAAAGCTCGCAGTTAGAGTTTGCACGGTGCGGTCAGATACGACTCGAAGGCGAAACAGCAGGCAAATGCCCCCCTTTTGTCGTTTCTTCGTCCTGTTAGTGTAAACGCTCTCAGCCACTTGCTAAACGCCGGTCAGAGTTGATGTCCTGGTCTTATCCCACAATGGCTTCGTCGTTGCTGGAAGTGAGATCCCGGCTTGGAACGCCGATTCCAGACTAACCAGTATCGGCCCAGTCGTGGAGTGAAGCTTCATGATGTGAGCACCGTCCTCATCTTCTTCTGAATCAAGTCACGCGACAGCACTTGGACAATAAATCGCTGCCCCTTCCAACCGACGGTCCAAGTCGGTTCTGATACTGTGCCGCCCACCCTCGCCGAAAACACCGGGCTTGTTCAGACCGAGATGTGGAGTAGAAGCACGCGACTTGCTGCTCGGAGATGGAGTCCGGACCAGAGCTGGAGGTTGCTGAAATCCGTGGGACGAGATAAAGAGCCGTTTGTCCATTGCCGACTAGCGATGCGCACAAGTCACTTCACCAGAGCAATCCAATTCCCCTGTCGCTCTTTGTTCGACATGGACCCCCGGCTGATGGCGGAGAGCTGCAGAAATGGGTAGTTGCACGCAAATCATGCCAGCAGTCCCGCCAGTGACGGCTCCGCAAGTCATCAGATCTCAGGCTGACGAACCCGATGAAAGCTGCCGGTACGTAAGACACACCATCATGTACCTCGTACCTCGTACGAAGCACTTTACGAACCCTCTCCTAAAGCTTCCTGGTCCGTTGCTGAAAAAGCGCCGCCCGCCCCTTGCCATGCAATCACTCTATACTATGGGCCCCAGATACCAAGTTTCCAGGCATGGAGAAGAGGGTCCCAGTGGCATTCTGGTGGGCGGCTATGAGATATGTGGGCAAATCGAGGACCTTTATTTGTCTTTCCGGACCTCGGGTCGACGCTAACGCTCCGAGCTCTGTGGCCATTCTGAGTATTTCTTCTCGCCTGCGTTCTTCGTCCCTGGGCAGAGCCGGATGCATCGGGACCAGAGGAAAACTCGCCCACTCATAGCATTGGATGCTGACGGGAAGGGAGGAGAGTATCGTCGATAGCTGCGATGTAACATCGTACCTCCGGGAGCTCTGTGCCGAGATGTCGACCACAACGGGCGATACGCAGATAGTGAGAGGGGTGGCCAAAGCTGCTCTCACACCCATCGCTGCCCTTAGCCCAACATCTCTGGATACCCATGACGCTGCACCACCTCTGCGGCTTCATTGGCAGGCTTTTGTCTCTCTGTGTGCCTTCTTCCGGGGCCTCCCTCCTTTGCTCGTCCTAGTGTGGCTTCGGGGCCGAGGCAGGTATTAGTGGTCTGTCTTCTGGAGGTAATATCCAGGTACTTGCGAGGCTCGTGCGGTGATGGTGCGCCACGCTCTTCTCAGGATTACGAGATATTCGAAGCAAGTGGAACGGAAGTTTCGCCGAGTCTGGCTCTCAAAACGTGCCCGCTCCCCGTGGCGTTGTTCGTGATGCCTCGATGTTCGTGTGCCTGTAAATGCCTGCAAGGCCCCGTGTCCACCAGCCCTCGGATGCCATCCCTAGCTCAAACGCAGAGGTTCTTGTTTATCGATATTCTACCGTTGATTAGCAAAGCTTTGCTTTCCTCTTGTCTCTCTTCTCACCTCCTGTGGGGTTGTTTCAGGAGAAATTCTTTACCTCATGTTCTTTGACTGATTGTTATCATCCTCATCTGGCGTTGATTCTTGTCTCCAAGGTACCCTTCTAGACCTGGTATACTCCTCCAATGATCTCTTCCGCCCGATAGATGTATTCACCGCAAGTCGACAATAGTTTTAATATCTGTGCTCTTTTCACCATGGCCGTCGGCGCATTCTTGGAACCGTTTGTGGTCGTGACGCTTCTGTTCGGAGGAGCTTGGTTCAACAGAAACGAGGACTATGACTTTTGGAAGGGAACTCAAGGCTGGGCTGGTGGCAGCAAACGAAGTGATGACTTTGGAGGAAAGCGCATATCGACAGAGACCAGTTCTCCTCGAAGCCCCCCTTGGAGCTCCGGCTCGTCATCGCCTTCACTCGGATCCGACGACGGCTCGCCCTGGCCTCTCACATCTCGACGGCGAAACGTTCGATTCCTTGGTTTCAAGAAGACGGTCACGACTCCGAATACCATCGTCTTCAAGGATCGATTCCTGAGTCGAGTTCTCCAGAAGTTCCCCTTCCTGGTCGAAGCGTGGTATTGGGCACTCATCTATTGGGTAAGTCGAGGCATTGGTTTCCTCGTCCCTTCATTGTCGTCCAGTGACTAAGCGCTCTTCGTCGTCCTGTTCTAGGTATACCAATTGGGCAGAGCGTTTACCGCCGTCACCATTGTCCAAGGGACCGTCCATGTCGCCCGAAAGCACGCCCTCAAGGTGGTTCGCCTGGAGCAGCGCCTCGGCATCTTCTGGGAAGTGGCCATCCAGCAGTGGTTCTTGGAGCGTCCGGTTCTGCTGCACTGGATCAACCGCGTCTATTCCTTCATCCATATCCCCGGAACCATCTTCTTCTTGGTGGCCCTGTTCTACCTGACGACGTCTCGAAAGCGACGAGCCATGTCCGGCCGAGTCCGAAACGACCTCGTGTCCGCCGGGCCTGCGTTATATGAAGCCAGGCGGCGGACCATGGCCATGTGCAATCTGATTGCCTTTGTCGTCTTTACGCTGTGGCCTTGCATGCCACCTCGGCTTTTGAGCGATCCCAACTATAACGGACCCGACGCTGCAGAGGCGAAGAGCTTTGGATTCGTCGATAGTGTCCACAGCACGGCCGGCGAGAGCAGTGTATGGACGACGAACCGATTTTGCAATCAATACGGTAAGAATCAGAGATGGAAGTCTCCTTTTTGCGTATTAGCGAGCTGACCTTTGTCTCTCCCTGTGACAGCCGCCATGCCCTCATTGCACTTTGGCTATTCTCTCCTCATCGGCCTGACAATGGCGACTCTCCCCGTGAATGGGGTCCGACCCAACTCCTGGAAGCGCCTTGCCATTGGTGTCGTGGGCCTGTCTTACCCAGCACTGATCCTGACGGCCATCGTCGCAACCGCCAACCACTTCATCCTGGATGCCGTTGCTGGCGCCATGGTCTGCGGCATTGCGTGGCATGCAAACGGCCTGCTGCTGAACCTGTGCGTCCTCGAGGATTACCTGCTCTGGGTTGTGCGAATCCACAAGCCCGTCAACTATACGGACCCCGAGACCGCGGTCGAGCCCGACTATCATCCCGTTCTCCTTTCGGAGGAAGTCTAGTAGCTGGTCGACTGATGTTGCTTTTCAAGGGCTTGAGGCTGGACTTTCGCTTGCGATCCTTCGGCAAGCAAGTCCCCGAGTTTGGCACGTGGTTGCCGGGTTGTAAGGCAGGCGCCAAGGACGCATCTAGATTCATGTCGACGGAATTTCGTTAAAGCGGGTAAACGAAGATCGGCGTCTGGTGTAGCAAGTAGGTAGGTACCTTAGGTACCTTACCTTTTGGGAGTGCATTTCCACACTTGCGAACGATGTCTACCTATTTCTAGGCTTTCCTTGAGGCCGTGGTTGCATGGATATATATACTAATGTATGATATGGGTGTTTATCTGCGTTTGCTTGTATGGGATGGAGGTACTCTTACTGTTGGATACATGTTGATCAAGATCAAGAATAAAAGGCCAATGGGAAGACGAGTATTGATGCTGAGTCTTGCAGATGAGGCGAGGTACCTTCAGTCGATGGGCGGAGCCTCGGCTGGTTGATCAGCAACAGGTCGCTTTGCCTGTGTTCTGCGGCTTCAGTTCTCACAGGCAACACTGCAACATTCTTTGCCGTACTGTTACAACCAACTTGTCTTCGGATGATTCGCCTCCCGTATGCGAAGTAGGTGATAGAAGCTGGTGTTGCGTATGGCAGTACGTAAGGCGCTTCGACTCATCCAGCTTGGCGGCACGATTCCGCCTCGCCGGAGCACCGCAGCCGCCAGAGCCCGTACCGGTACCCGCACCTGCAGCCAGCCGTCGCCGTGGTCCCCGGTAGCTATACTCAGGCCCCAGCGCATGCGGGTGACCTTCCCAGGCCTCGGTGGCGGGGCACATGCACCAGCTGTCGCGTCTCTTTTGCCGTCGTCATTCAGCACCTCAGCAGCTCACATGCAACTCAATTCCGCAACCGTCTTTTTTTACTGCTCGAGGCCTCGTACACAGTCACAGCAAGTCCATTACTTTAGACATCAGCATCATCATCATCCCCCGTGAGACTCTATCGCCGTCGCCTATCCCGTTACCTGTCACTCTCCCTCAAACGGCGAACTGGGGAACCCCTCGCCCGAGGCTCCAGTGCACTGTGTCGCAAAGCTATCAATCATTAGCGGTTACGTCAAAGCGAACGCCCACGATAGCATCATGACCTCAGGCCAGGCCTCTCAGAGCGACTCAGCTCGTCCAGCCTCGCCGGCCGGCAGCTTCTACGCCATGAGCGACGATGAAGAGGGCGGCTACGAGACCATCACACACACGCAGTCCGGCAGAGGAGTCAAGCTGCTGTTCTCCAAGAGCAAGGTGCGCGATGCCCCCCCCTCCCCTCTGCGGCTATGGCTGCTGCAGCCTAGGTACTAACAGCCTCGCCTGCCATAGGTCTACGTCCATCCGACGCCGTCTGCAAAGGACAACATCCCCGGTTACATAGCCCTGCTGCAGCAAAAGGGGCCAAGGCGGGATCGTCCGTCCACGGCGTCTTCGTCCAAGAAATCCGAGAGAATCGCATCTTCAGATCTGCTTCTTGCTTGGGTTCCCGAATCGTCACTCGGTGACTCGGCGAGCATCTATGTCAAGGTTGACCTCTCCGATGCCGACTCCCCTCCCAAGCAGTCATATCTCGTCCCTCCACCTCCTACGGTGACGAGCCACAGCAGCTCGGTGGGCGGCTACGCATTTGCCATTCCCGTTAGTGCCATCTACTCTTTGCTGGTCCGGCCGCCGAGTCTGGGTTGGTGGTATGGCTCCATCATTATCAACTCTCGAGGGGGCGACAGCTTCCCTGCGCTCTTCTTCCACGATGACGAGTGCCAAAGCACCATTCTTCAGAAGAAGAAGCTGGCCCGGGACAACTTTGACCCATTTGGAGACAAGGGCCAGATGTTCTGGGGCGCAGATGAAGTCCTGCGATGGCTGAGGAGGTACGTCCACATTGAGAGATCCGGGCAAGAGCCCAACATCTATCTCATTGAGCCCAGCAAGGAGGACTTGGAAAGCTTCGGCTCTAGAACGGCGACGAAGAAGGCGCAGGGGAAAGCCAAGGCGGGAGGCGCCAACGCCAAAGATGCCCAGATGGATCCCTTCATGAAGTTTGTCAAGGAGACAGGGTGGAATCTCATGGAGAAATTTAGCAAAGTGACTACCTTGACTAGGAGAGCAGCGCACGACTTGTCAGAAAACCCCAGCCTGCCGCCTCAGGTACGAAGGCTGCTCAGAAACCCAGAGGTTCAGACCCTTCAGGATGAGTTTGACAGCGCCAGGATATACCTTGCCAGGTGGGCCATGGGCATGGCTGAGCAGAGTGAGCGTGACCACCGGCAGAGAATCTGGACTGTTCGAGACGTCATGGAGCTCGAAGACACGGGCGTCGGAGAATTCGAGCTTCTCGAGGGAACAAGTTCTCTCTCGCTCGAAGAGAGGAAGCAACCGGTCACAATAGAGGAGTGGGATGCATTCTTCGACCCCGAGACCGGGAGGCTGTCCATCGCGGTGGACGAAGTCAGAGAGCGCATCTTCCACGGCGGGCTGGATCCCGACGATGGGGTTCGGAAGGAAGCCTGGCTGTTCTTGTTGGGCGTGTACGACTGGTACAGCACCGTCGACGAGAGAAAGGCCACAATCGCCTCCTTGAGGGATCAGTATTACAAGCTCAAGCAGTCCTGGTGGGACCGACTTGAGGGAGACGGAGGAGAAGGCGAAGACGGCGAGTGGTGGCGCGAGCAGCGCGGGCGCATCGGTAAGCTATATCTTGCATTCGGTAGCCTTTGTGTAGCCATGCTGACAACGATACCTAGAGAAGGATGTTCACCGAACGGATCGAAATGTTCCCATCTTCCACGGGGAAGATACTCCCCATCCGGATCCAAACTCGCCGTTCGCTGAAGTGGGCACCAATGTCCACCTCGAGCAGATGAAGGAGATGCTGCTGACGTATAACGAATACAACAAAGACCTCGGATACGTCCAGGGCATGTCAGATCTCTTGGCGCCCATCTACGCCGTCGTTCAGGACGATGCGGTGGCTTTCTGGGCGTTTCAAATGTTCATGGAGCGAATGGAACGCAACTTTTTGCGCGATCAATCCGGCATGAGAGGCCAGCTGTTAGCCCTGGACCAGCTTGTTCATTTCATGGATCCGAAGCTGTGGGATCACCTGCAGAGCACCGACAGCACCAACTTCTTCTTCTTTTTCCGCATGATCCTGGTCTGGTACAAGCGGGAGTTTGACTGGCCGGACGTGCTCAAGCTCTGGGAGTGCCTGTGGACGGACTACTGCAGCTCCAGCTTCCACCTCTTCATTGCCCTGGCCATTCTCGAGAAGCACAGGGACGTCATCATGACCCACCTCAAGGCGTTTGATGAAGTGTTGAAATATGGTGAGTCGTGCAATACTTGAACCCCTTGGAGCTTGAGAAGTCACTAACATGTATCAAAGTGAATGAGCTTTCAGGCACCATCGACCTCGACTCAACCATTGTCCGCGCCGAGACCCTCTTCCGCCGATTCCAGCGGCTCGTCGAAGCCGTCGACAAGAGGAACAACTTCCCGCGTCCAAGAACCGAGAGTCCGGCCCAGCCAAACGCCAGCGGCAAAGGCAAATCAAGCACGGAGTCGCCGAAGCAAGAACGCGTCATTACCCCCGAGCTGCGAAAGCTGCTCAGCCGCAAGGTTGAGACGTTGGATAGGAAGCCAAAGGTATCAGCCCTGAAGGCTGATGGATCGACCGATTCAAAATGACGAAATGATGGCATTTCACTTGCGAAAACGAGCCTTTGTTTTTTCTTCCTCATTATAATTTTGTCTTACTGGATAGCACCTCCTTTTAGCGATATTCGTTGTTTGATGATTTGGGCTGTCGGATAATGAAGGCCACGAGAAGCTTCATGGGAGCGGGGCGTTCTTCTGTTTGCTGGTATTTTGGGCTGGACGGATTTCCTTTACCCGGCGATGAATTGACATTGCTTGACATACAACATCGGGTCACCTACAGCTTCTCATGTATGTAAGTGATGTTGATACCCATCTGTAACCGCTTGAACATGTGGGCTACACAGAGCTTCCCTCCAGTAACAGATGGTGCTCAGCGAGGTTCCTTCACGGCCAATCTGTGGAATATCATGAACCAGAGAAAGAATAGCATTAATAGGCATTATACATTGCTTGGCTAAAGACGACAATGACCACGCAACTGGTAGCCAGCTACATAGAAACAGAGAATATACGCGCACATACCCTAGACCTAGACATTACACATGATGCAGAAAACGAGACCAAACACACACGTCTTTCCCCTCTCTTCCAACTCATCTATACCCCCTTGGACCGCTGGGGAGGCCTTTCCTCTGTACTCCATTCGCAGCTCCACCAGCATGAGCACCGCCATGACTGGACCAGGGAGCGTTTGCCCCGACAAACGGCTGACTGCCTCCGCTTCCCCTGGCATTGTCGTAGGACCCCCCCGGAGCAAACCTGTCCTCGTAGCTGCCCTGAGAATGGTGACTACCGCCTGTATTAGACGAACCTCCGCCGGGCGGCGGCTGAAATGGCCCGTTGCCGTTGGTCGAAGACGGGCTCGTGGTGCGCGTTCCCCAGAGCCGCTGCTTCAAGCGATCCTGCGCCGACCCAGCGGGCGCCGGCCCCGGCCCCGAATAGCTCCCCGCGCGAGGCGCAGGCCCCCTCCCGAGCAGCTCGTCCCTCGAGTTGGTCCCCGGCTGCGTCGTCGCCGGCCTCCCCGCGCGCAGGCTCTGCGGGACCTGCGGCTGCGCGGGCTGCTGCGCGGGGCCGTTGTCCCACAGGCTGCTGAGCCCTCCGACGGCGCCGCCGGCTTGCTGCGCGCCACCCAGGCCGCCGTACCGCGCGCCGACCTGCGACTGGGCGTAGACGGCCTGCGTCATCTGGGGGGGCGGCGCCTTGGGATCGGGGGGCAGCCAGCCGGGGAAGGGGCGGCCCTTTTCGGTGTAGTAGTTGCGCAGGACGCGGCAGACGTGGGTGTCGTCTTCGGTGTCGCCGTCGGCCTCGCTGGAGAGGAGGGTCGAGCGGAGGTTGGAGATTTGGGACGACGTCTTGGTGACGAGGTTGGAGTACCAGGAGCTCATGGCGGGCGGTTGGAGCTCGCGTGATGGCTTTGGGGAGAATGAGAGGAGAGGTTCGTGCCGGCTCGGGATGCTGTGGTGGAAGCTATTCGGAGAGAGGATTGCGCTTGGGGAAAAGAACTGTGAATGACGACACCCGACTGTGTCCCCTTTTTGTTTAATCGGGAGGTCGTGTGGTGGGCGGATGGGAGCTGGTGAAGGAGACTCAAGCTGTGGCCATCTGGCGGTGATGGCTTCGGCTGCAGATCTCCTTGGTCCGGCTCGTGTTCGGGGCTTCTGTTTGCAGCGGTGAGAAGGCAAAGAAGGAGAGAGAGAGAGAGAGAGAGAGAGAGTCGATTGCCGCTGCCTGATAGCTGGGGTATCTGCGAGGGAGGGACAAGAATGAAGAGGGCAAATCGCTGGAGAAGCAACAACAACGAGCAAAGCAGCGCCGTTCGCCTGGGGGCAGAGCTGGTAAAGTTGAGTGGTGGAGGACGGTAAGGTGTTGAAGGAGGGAAAGGAGGTTTGGCGGCCGTTACCTGCAGTGACGTGGGGTCGAAGACCCGACAGCAGCTGGAGTCTGTGCTTGAGCGCCGCAGGGCCTCCACTGTAACTCGATTTGTTTTCAGGCCGCTGGTGGGCGGTTTTTAGTGGCCTGTGGTAGCCGTTTGAGGTGGTGGGGAGCTGCGTCAAGGGAGACGCATCTGATGCGTCTGTCCAGCTCTCGGTTCAACCATCTGAAACAATTCCGTGAAACTTGGGAAAACCTCCTTCAAGGCAAGACATCTGAAAGATGGCTAGTCGCCAGCCTGGCCTGGTTATTCGGAAAGATATGGTTGTGATACTTGGTTGCAATTAGGAGCACCGGTAAAAGTATCTCAGGGCCGCTTGCTTGTCATCCTACATGCATCTTCACATGAGTAACAAGTGTATCAGGCAATCCCTCAATTAGACAAAGACCAAAGACCCCATTTTGTTTTCTATATCCCGACGCCGTATGCCATGAAGCCCATTCCGAGCCTATGATAGACACATCCCACATATTAAGACAGCCCGCACAATGCCGTGCTCCTGCTTGACCAGCATGAAAGTCTCACTTCCCGTTCGCCACGACGCCGTAGTACAGTATGAATAACCGCTTCCATGTCGAGAAAACTATTACCACGCCAGGTCGTTGGTCAAAGTCAGCTTCTCCTTCTCCTGCTGCTTTGGCCGCTTGCTCTTCATCTTGGTGACCTTGCCACGCTTGCGCTTGCTGCCAGCCTTCTCGGCCTCGGACTCGTCGCTGTCTTCCTCTTCCTCCTCCTCCTCCTCCTCGCTCTCCAGCCAGTCCTCAAGGTCCTCAAGCTCATCCTCGCTCTCGTCGAGATCGGAGACGTATTCGATGGCACCCTCGGCGTCGTCTTCCTCGCTTCCGGCTTCTCTCTCCGCCTCTTCATCCTCATCAGACTCGATGCCCTGGTCCATGTCCTTGTCGCGCTCGCCCTCGCCACCCTTCTCCATGGCGTTGAGCACCTTCTTCCAAATGTCCTCGCTGACGTTGAGGGGCTGGTCGCCGTAAGCGCCTTGCCTCAGACGCTCGAGAAGCTCTCTCTCAATGGTCCTCTCTAGCTTGGCCGCCGCCTCGGCCTTGCGCTCTCTCGTCGCCTCGCGGTGCCTGACCTTGGGAGCCAGCTTGGGGACCAGCCTCTCGCCCAGGCGCTCGTCCTCGGCGGCGATCCTGCGCATGCGGATCTGCACCTGCGTCAGGCGGGTGAGGCGCTGCTTGCACTTGTGGATGAGGAACTTGGGCCAGTAGATGAGCCGCTCGTCGATCTGCTCCAGGGCCTTTGTGTAGTTGTTTGACAGCTTGATGCGCTCCCACATCTTGGACGGCAAGTGCGCGCGCTCGACAGTTTTCATGTAGAGGTACAGCGTGTCCTTGGTCGGGTGTTGCCGAATGGTGGCGTACCGCGAGTTGGCGAGAGGGCATGATTGCCGGTTGCACAGTCCGGTGACGTTGTATTCATTGCGGCAGAAGTTTTGCTGCTTTTCCGTTCTGGAAATCCCGTTAGCATTCGCATGCAGTCATCGGAGAAGCAGCTGCCAATTGCATCAAGAGCGACGGAAATCTCCAATCGCGTGATACCGATGGTGTTTCTCTGCTGGTCCGGACTCACTTTAACTTGAAGGAGCAGAACTGCTGGTTGATGATTTGCCACACAATCTCGTCCGAAGCCATCTTGCCGAATGAGATCCTCAAAGGAGAAACAACTGTCGAATATAGGGAGCCGACAAGAAACGAATAGGAGGAAACGAAAGGAAAAGGAAAAAGGAGGGAACCCCCAAGACTTGGATGATATGCAAGAACTTCAATGCAAAGGTAGGGGAAAAAAAAAAAAAAAAGTTCCTGGCGGGACGGATCTTTTCTCCAGATTCCCATATTTTTTTTCCTCAAGCGTCCCAGCAAAGCTGCTGACCGCCTGCCCAGTTCATGCCCCTGCCGCCCGGCCCCGGAACAAGGCAATTCCGCCCAGGCTGTGGCTGGTGCTAGTCCCAAGCGCCTGCGTCACTCGCTGCATCAGCCGCCGTTCTTCCATCATTATCGCCTCAACACCAAGCAACGAACTCGACCTGACCTCTCGACGATCCCTCGCGCATAACGTTTCCTTGTTTTCTCTTTCGCATCCCTCGTCGCCTTTGTCATACTCGAGTCTCTCCTCCGCGCTGTTTCCTCGGCTGTTCGAATCCCCCCTACGCGGGGCTATCATCCATCATAAATAATCCTCCCGCATCGAACTTCACCTTGTCCATCACGACGACATAATCCCGAACGCCCATCGCGCAAAGGTAGAAAAGAAAACATCTCTTCATCCATCATGCCTGCCGCCGGCCTCAAGACCATCATCGCCCTCTCCTTCGTCCTCGCCGTGGGCTTCCTCCTCGTCATCCTCTCCTGCGCCCTCTACAAGGTCTACTACCCGCTCCTCGTCGTCGCCACGTACATCCTCGCGCCGCTGCCCAACTGGATCTGCGGCCGGTGCGCCAACCCAGATGACTTTGTCGAGACTGGCGGCGCGGCGGTGCTCGATCTGGGGAGGTTCTTTACCGGCTTCTTTGTTGTCATGGGAATCGGTACGTTGCCGTCATCACTGTTGGCTTATTCACCCATCTCTTCTTACTGGGGTGGCGCTGTCGGGGAATTTATTCGAGAAGGTTGCTCTGTATTGTATATTAACTAACCGCTGTTTGTCATCATGTGTAGCCCTCCCCGTCGTCCTCGCGCATTCCGACCTCATCCGAGTCGAAGCCATGATCATGTCCATCACCGGCGGCTTGCTGATCTACGGGACCATCATCAGCTTCGGCATGTTCTTCCAGGAAGAGCAGGAGTTTTAAGGAAACCGAGAGCAGAGTTGTGTTTACGACAGTCATGCATGAAAAACTGCTGGAAGGGGTCTTGCAAAGAGGGGGAAAGGGGGTTGAGTTGCTCTTTTATGGCGTGTGCGAAAACGGGGGAATGATTCAGCCTACTACTTTTTCTGCTTGAGAAAGGGAGCTTCTTGTCGGCTTGTATGAGACTCGGTGACTCTTGTCATGTTTCCATTTGTTCTTCGAGGCGGAACTTCATACGGAGCATAAGCGGTCTTTCGGGGTTACTGTTTGCAGGCTCTTTCCACTATGCGTGTCTTGGATGCTTGGATGTGCGCTTGAAATACACCTTACCAAGATCATCTGCTTCCAATTGATCGAGTAGTGTAATTTGTTTTATCTAGCAAAGTAAAAAGCGTCGCTCGTGCGTCGTCTGATCTACCGTATCTAATGTTGAACCATATCCGCTCTCCCTCCTTTAACCCCCCCCTAAAAATCAAAAGCAAAGAACACCTGCTATGCATATGTTGAAGTATCGACATCTTCCAAAAGACTCCCTATACCCTGCTTAAAAGACAATTCCCCCAAACTTCCCTTCCTACCGCAAGAAAACCTGTGAAGTAGGCATCGCTCCCTCCTACGCCGCATCTTTGAAAACGCCCAGAGGCCCGCACAACTTGGTAAACATCTCCTCCGTCTCCCCCTCAGGCGTACTCAAAATCGTCACCGCGCCGCCCGCCCCGATCCGCCAGACCTCCCTGGGCCGCGTCTCGTCTGACCCTTCCGGCGGCGGCGCCTCCTCGTCGTCCCAGCGGAACATGGTCCTGATGGTGACGCTCCAGCCGCCGTGGCCGCGCGCATCGAGAAAGCCGACGACGCCCGAGTAGATGCTCCGCTCCTCGGGCTCGAGGGCGCGCAGGATCTCGCAGCTGCGCTTCTTGGGCGCGCCCGTCATGCTGCCGGGGGGAAGGGCGGCGGCGAGCACGTCGAGCCCGTTGGGCGCGGCGCGCGAGGACGACGGCAGCTGGCCGTTGACGACGGTGATCATCTGGAAGACGCTCGAGTAGTCTTCCACCTTGAGCAGGTCCGGGACGGTGACGCTGCGGGCGCCGCAGACGCCGTACAGGTCGTGCCGAACGAGGTCGACGATCATGAGGTTCTCGGCCTCTTCCTTGGGCACGTGGAGCAGCGCTTCGGCCTCGGCGAGCGTCGAGACGGTCTCGGACTTGCGGACCGTGCCCTTCATGGGCCGCATGGAGCAGAGCCCCTTGGCGTCGTGGCCCAGGAACCGCTCCGGCGAGCTGCTGAGGATCGTGGCCCCGCCGAGGCGGATGAAGGAGCCGTAGGGGGCTGGCTGGCGGGCTCGGAGGGTTCGGTAGATTTGCCACGGGGTGCCGTGTCGGGATGCTTCGTTGCTGGGCCATGCTGGAGAAGCTGCTTCAGGGGTTGTTCCGTTAGACGACGGCCGAAGGTGATGCGGTACATCGTCTCCGCGAGGTCGAATCATCTTGGTTTGAGCCGTCAGACACAGTTCGTATGACTGGCCCTCGGCAATGGCATCTTGACACTGGCGTACATCGTCCTCGTATTTGTCCGGCTGCGGTGTGTTGAAACGCAGTCGGCCGCCTGGCTCTGGGATGCTCTTTAGCAGGGCTTCGTTGGCCTGCTTCTTCGCGGCGATGGCCCTGTACTCTTCTGCTCCGTAGCCCGGCTGCAGCCACGCCCGCGAATTCTCCAACTTTGCCACAATCTCATCGATCCACGACTGCGCGTCCGAATCCGGCCCTGTCAGAGCCTGCACATATGCCACCCCAGCCTGGTGATCAAGGACCAAACTCTTCGAGATCCAAGCAAAGCACAAATCCGGCCGGCGATGGCCTCTGTTGTTGGAGACAGACTTTGGTGTCAATGTACTCAGTCCCATCTCGTATGTGACAAAGCCCATGAATCCGCCCTTAAACACCGGCTCCTGGCCGTCCTCCTCGCCTATCTTGCGCTGCTGCCAGTATTCAGATATGACATTCCACACGTCGTAAGCACCGTGCTCGTCACTGCGGTCGATTCCGATCCTCTGGCACGTCTCTTCCTGACCTCTCGCCCCTGGCTGGCGCAGAGTTACCCAATTGTCCCCAACGTGGTATTCAAAGCGCAGTGCCTGGTCAACCTCGAGCGCAATGACCGAGCTGCGTGCCAAGGGGTCGCCATTGACGGTGCTCGATGAATCCAGCATAACGGAGTCGAAACCGCCCACGCCCAGAAGTTCCGCAACGTCTGCTGCATCCACGCCGTCGGGCAGCTTGATCCGACTGCAAGTATAGACGGGGGCCGCCTTCGTCGCAGCTAGGCCGGATTGCATATCACGCCACCATTTCTGGGTCGCGAGTTGGCTCTCTGCAGCGAGTCTCCGCTCGATAATCGTCGAAGGGGCCAGGCTGTCGGAAATGTGTTCAAAGTCCACAGGTCGCACTCGTCTTCCGGTCGATTCGTTCCACTTGAGAGCCTGACTGAACCAGTTCTTCAGCACCCCAAGCGCCGCAGCGTCGGTGCATACAGACTCCGGATGGTACTGCACTCCCCAGAACGGCAGCCTCGCATGCCTCACGCCCATCAGAATCCTCTCGGGCTCGGCCCCGGCATCCTCGCTCTCCTCCATCGTCCACGCCAGCGGCACAAGATCCGGCGCCCCCTTGGGCGGCAGCCACATGTCCGTCCCCCAGGCCTCCCGCGAGACGTCGTCCTGTCCCACGTCGGCGCACAGGCTGTGGTACAGCGTCGCCCGGAACGGCGGCACGCCCGCAAAGACGTCGCCCGAGCGGTGCTCAATGTGCCTCACCATGCCGTGCAGGCCCCTCCGCAGGCGCCGGATGCCGCCGCCAAAGTGCGCGACCAGGCTCTGGAAGCCCAGGCAGATGCCCAGCACGGGGACGGCCTCGTCGCGCAGCCCCCACAGCAGGCGGAAGACCCCGACGTCGGCCTCGCACAGCGGCGACCCGGGGCCGGGCCCGCAGACGACGGCGTCAAAGGCCGGCAGCCGGGCCAGGAACTGCTCGGGTGTCCAGTCGGGGCCGGGATCCGCGTGCAGCGTCTTGAGGTCCATGTGCAGCACGTGCACCAGCACGTCGTCGCCCAGCGCCTCCTTGAGCAGCGACACGATGTTGTTGGTGAAGGAGTCGTAGGCGTCCAGGAAGAGGATTCGACGAGCAGGACGGCGGCCGTCTTCTGCCGGGGTCGAGGCCGCAGCCGCTTGCGACTCGAGGAGAGGCATGTCGGCGGTTTGGGGGGAGATGGTCCAGTCTCCAGCTGTTGCCTGTCAGCACGACTGCATGGAGGGATTGTAGGTAGGCCAATTGACAAAATGCAGAAGAAGGAGAAGAATGAAGCGGAAGAGAACCGAAGCAAAAGCGGTCGAGGCGCAGAGGCTGAAAAGTCGGAAGAGGCGCTCCGAGATAGGAAACGGAGAAGCCGCGTAGCGTCGGGTCTTTTTTTTTTGCCAACCTTGATCTCTTTCGGATACAAATCGACTCATAAGCGCTAATGACGGCGCCGGACCACGAGGGAAATCGTGCATGTTAGAGCCAACGGCTGACGGAGTGCATTCCTCTCATGTAATCGGTCTGTCCAACTCCGATCCCTTCCAGTGGCCTCTCATTGTCATTGGCAAAACTCGAGATGGCCCGGAAAGTAGGGTAAGATCACGCCTATCACAGCGAGAATGCCGTACGCAAGCTAATGCATGCAGATCACGCAGGCTTCCATCGAGCGACTTGACCATTTGATACGACTTCCAGTATCATACAATCCGAACAAAAAAAAGTCTACCTGTAATATAGATATATGCAGCATAACTATTCGTCGCAGTCGCAGTCGCTATTTGCCGTCGTGATCTCGGAGGCCGAAAAGCAACGTCTTGTCATCAGAAGCTCTAGATAGTTCATTCATCATCCTTCACCCTCAATATACATGGTCGTCGTGAATGCCACATCCTCCGCTCCTTTGCGCCGATCGCGCTATCCTCCCTCGTCTGGGTGTCCGACCGCGGGCGCCCCTGGAGCTGCTCGTCACCGTCTCCCTTCTCACTCTCCTCCAAGACCAGGACTTCCTCGACGGACGCTGTGAGCTCAAACTCTCCTCTGCAAAGCGCCGTCACGCCAATGACAAAGTCCGTGCTTCCCCCGCCCGGGAGCTCTGGCAGAAGTTGCTGTAGTGTACCGTTCCACACGAACTTGCGCGTATAATCGAGCGCAATGTTGACAGAACGATGACACAGCGCCGGCAGGAGCCTAACCAGGGGCTTGATTGGTTGACTGGTTCTGTTCGTGACTCGCGTCCTAACTTGTATAAACTCATCGACAAACGCCGTGCTGATGCTGTTGCCCTCGCCTTCTCCCGGACGTTCCACGGTGACATCAATGCCAACCTCACCAACCTTGACAATGTCGATAATGCGGGTAGTCAGGCGAATATTGCGAAGCTCGACGGTGCCACTTCGCTTCGGCACTGCTGTTGTTCTCCAGGTCGCCTTGAGACTGTCGAGAATCCTCTCTCTGTACCAAAACGCCTCTCTGTTGGCGCGCTCCATTTCGGGTGAGATCTTGCTGGTGCTCACCACAAACTGCCGGTTCTTCGAGGGGTTCAGACTTGGGATGGGCGCGTACGGGTCTTCCAGATACACCCGCTTTACGGGCATGATGATTCGGCTCGTTTTGCCCGGGAGAATGCCTTCTTCAACAGCCATGCCATCGTCGTTTTCGACATGGACTGCCATCTGGGTGGGCCAAGCATTTCTCAGGTCCACAGACAGTAGGCAGTATTCATCGGGCTTCGTTGGCTTCGTGCCCCCCAGGCGCTCCCAGAGCGGCTGCGGAATCAAGCCGTGCATGGGTATCGCGTCCAGTCTTGCCAGCTCAACGCTTGCATTGACGGTAACCGTCAGCGGCACAGATAGCTGTCGCGTATAGAACTGCTCCGTCACCTCGTCCCGAGGGACTCCGAGGTACGTGTAATCGATCTGGATTGTCGCTTGCGTCAACCCAGGCTTGCCGAGGATCTCAAACTCAAATGTCGCCTCCCCGCCCGGGGCAATGTCGCGACTCTGAGTGGCGCGCGGGAGTCGTAGAGCTTGTTTCTTCATGAGTATCAATTCGTATTCATATAGTTCCGCTGGTGTAGCATCCCGGTTCGCGAGAGCCGTCTGTAGAGGCTCCTGCGTCGAATCCTTAAACGAGAAGAGCATAAAGTCAACCGGTGTCGTGGACTGGTTCTGTAACGTGATAGAGAAGACATGCCTCTCTCCCTCTAGGATCATGACGGAAGATTGCGGCAGCGTCGTCGACTTGACCGTCACCAAGGGCTGAGGTTGGGTGACGTTAAGGTCAAGGCTGAACGGCTCCAGGGGCATATCATGAAATTTGCCCGACATCAGGGGGGCGGTCACCGATGCAATCCCCTTGGCCTTGACCTTGTCTTCGGGGTAAGGCTTCCAGTGCTTAGGGAAGACGGCGAATCTTCTCTCCCTGCACCCCTTGACCTTGATAATTGCCCCCGTCACCTTGAGGGAGCCTGCGTCTTTTGCCAGGCCTTGTAGCCGGACGGCCTGCGTTCGGTAGGGGCCGATGATGGTGCTTTCGCTCATGGCTTCGAAGTCGACGCCGTCCGTTTCTAAACGTATACTTTCGATATCCAACTCAACGTCATAAGTGTTTTGGATTGTCACCTTGAACTTGGCCACTTCTCCAGCAACCAGGTTCGCGGCGGCCGTCTCGTCCGGTTCTTGTAGGAAGGGATTGTAGATGAAAGGGTTCACATCCTGCGACGCTCGCATCGTCGTTTCTCCTGGCAAAACGCTGCGGGCGTGGGGAATAGGGATTCGAGTACTCGGCAGCGGCTCCAGCGCAATCTCCCGGACAAGAAACTCATCCCAAAACTCAGCAGTCAAGTGCGTCATGCCCAGCTTCTTGACGAGATTGGACGTCCGTGAGATGTTACTCACGAGACGAATCTGCTCGTCTCGATGAATCTTTGGCGATGCATCTTCGCGGCGGGGGCCAGGAGCAACGCCAGACCCAGCTGTGCGCATCAAGTCGCTGGAAAACTTGAGAACACCATTAAAGTCCGGCAGGGCTTCTGAAAAATTGATGCACGCTCGCAAGATGTTGAGCTTGATGTCGGGGAATCCGAAGAACCTCGTCTTCATCTGGCCACGGATTCGAGCAATCACAGCTTCGTCCGAGTCGTCGAACCCTTCTCGGAGGGACTGCCGCCGGGGCTTTGCCCTGTCGAATCCGACAACGCCGTAAGACTTGCAGAGGAGCTCGAGAAAGGCCTCTATGCCCTGCTCAATGTCTCCCTCGGCCAGGTCCAGCGCCATCGCCCCTGTCGCACCCTGCCCATTACTGCCCGGCGTCAGCGCCACCAGACCTGCAGCGGGATGGACCCCGGCATCCGCAGCTCCGCGTGTTCTCGCTTCGACGAGCCCTCCAATGAGGACCGAGACTAACTCGCGAGTCACCATGGCCTTCTTCCGATGATAGCCCAGGGGCCCCAGCACAGCCGCGATGCCGCTCAAGATCGATATCCGGTCAACGGTGGTGAGCAGCTCGGTGGCGGTGGAAGGGAATGCTTTGAAGAGTAGAGCCAAGATTTGTTGCCTCGTGGGCGTTATTAGCAGCCGCGGCGAGGTTGTGAGACGCACATTATCCAATCCTTTCCCTAGCACAATCATATCAAACGCCTGCTGGTTTAGCTTGCCATCGCAAAAGTGCATGGCCGACAATATCTTGCTGAATCTAATCACAGTCTCCGCTAATGGCAAGGGGGGGACGTTCTCGGCTGATATTCTAGAATAGAGGCTCACGATTCGATCCAGGAGTTCGGGGAGGAGAGCCTGGAGATATCGGAGGTGTCTGGGTTGAGACTGGTCGGTATTCTCCGGCTCTGGCTTGAGCGATGAGTGTTTATCTTGTGCGGGAAGACACACAGTCGGTATTTGAAAGGTCAATCCCGACCAGCCGAGCAGCAGCAGGTTCATGAGGATTAATTCGAGGGCTTTTCCGTGCCATATGTGGTCGTTCAAAGACTTGGCAGCGGCAGCCCCTTCGCCCAGTTCCTTTAGGGAATCTCCCCAGCGACCAGCCTGCAGGTACATGGATCCTATCACGATAGATGACCTGCCTTTTCCCTTGAGGCGCCAACGGTCGTTTGCTCCTCCAGGCCCAAATCCTTGCACGGAGACGCGGTTCGAATCCTCGGCGAAATCGGACTTGGGGTGCGCTTCAGGTGACTCTGACCTTTGGCTCGAAGCACTCGGAAAATCGTCCGCAGTCAGGGGAGGGCTGGACAGGTTGCTCTTCAAGGGCGTGGATGGGCGGCCTGGCGTTGAGACGCTCGAGCCGGGAATCCCCCCTTGTGAGGAAGCCGGAGGCAGCGACAGGCGGCCCCCTGATCGATCAGGCAAGCCTGCGGAAGAGTTGGAGCGCTGGAGGTGTTGCGGTATGGCAAACTGAGAGTTGCGCCTGGTGAAACTGGTTGGCGAAGTGGCATCGGGGCCCCACGATGTGGTGCTGAGCTGCCTTGCCAGGGAGTAGCCGCCCGGCGATTCAATCGCCGTCATGGCCTCGTACGACTTCCCCAGCGTTGTCATCTCAGCCAGCAGCAGCGATGATATGTCACACATGACCGTCTTCATCGTCGTTCGTTTCGACTCCTCGGGCGGGGGGATTGCCGCCATGCCCTCGGGAATGGGCACCTCTGTCGCCGGCGAGACATAATCAAAGATGAGGACCCGATGTATGAGAGCTTTGGGGTAGTTGTCGCGCAGCTCCTCGAGCTCCTGGTACAACGCCCTGATATTCTTCTCCACCGGCGTAGGTCCCTTGCCATTCATGGAATTGCGTTTGCTGTACGTCGCGTCGCCCAGCTCTGTGCCGTCGGCGATGGCGAGGACGGCCATTGGCTCCCGGAAGAGGTCGAACGGCGAGAGGGCGAGGTGCGAGGGGGGAGGAACGTGGGTGATGAGGTCGTAGAGCATTGCGCCGTCGGGATACGCCAACGGCGAGAACATGTCTGGAGAAGCTTCCCATCAGTTTGTCAAGTCCCGAAAAGCGGCGTGTCGATGCGGAGCGTGTTATGGCGCAAAAGGCTCCCCGTCCTTCTCCCCGTCTTCCCTCTTCTGCCTCTGCGTCTTTCTCTTCTCGTGGCATGCGTCCCATCGCTTCCTCTCCTCCGTTGCCCTTCACGCTCTTGGTTGCACTTACTCCTGTTGGGGCGCCCATCGGCGCTGATGTCCCTGAGCTGGACGACATGCTCGGACTGCAGCCTCTCGGCAAACGACGCAAACCTGGTCGCCTTGATCCTTCCGAGGGGTAGCAGCAGCGCCTTCACCCTCGCGGGAGCAATGGGAAGCAAAGGGTCCAAGCTCATTCTAGCATCTAGAGTCGCTCAAGCATCGTCCGGCGGGCGGTCTCAGGGATGCCCATATAGGCAGGCTGGTCGCGACGGTGAGGGAGAGTCGATGCCGCCGTGGGGGCTGCTGCGCATATTCTTGGGGGGGCGCTCCGGGTCGTCGAATCGCGGCTCAAGGCCTCGGGGCGTGCAGACGGCGGGGAGATTGAGCTTGTCGGGTCGAGCAATCGCCGGGCCGCTGGCAAGCTGCTGTGCGATGAGGTACTGCAGCAGCACAGATGTTGTATGTTGGTCTCCGGCTCTCTCTGGACAGCTTGTCGCAAGTGTCCCACCCGTGACCTCCCCAACTTCCCCTTCCCTCCCCTCAGGCCTGACGCAGTGGAGCTTTAGGAGGGACCAACGGACTGATATTTTTACGTCCCGAGCGAATCACTGGGGCCAATTTCTGGGGATCTGCGCGCAGCTTTTGGCGGGGGAAGCTTGTGCTTTGGTACATGTACAGAGCCGAGCGGGGACTCGAGTCCCTGAGTCGTAGGGCTGCTGGAGCTTAGCGCTGTCACCTGTAACCTGTACATGTAGTTGAGCGACATCAGTGTCCGTTGAGACGCGGTAACAATGCTCTGGAACAAATCATGTAAGTGAGCCCTGACCCTGGAAACCACATCATGAGAAGTAAGTACTGAGATCTGAAAACATGTCAACTCGACGCTATACGGAATCAAATGGCATCCATCCAATTTCGTCAGCCAGTCCAGCCCCTCAACCCCAGCTTCGTAGCAGCGTTACATTTCCAGGAAGTCACATGCGGACGAAGTCAGATATCCAAAATCACGAACCTGTCCATCAAACTACATGTACCTTAGGCACGCCAAGAAATCAATGGAAAACCGCGCAGCTCCCGGTGCCACTGGAACAAATCGGATCATGAAATCCGGAATTGATTCGTCATTGCAAAAGAAGACTCACATGAACCTGGGATGTTAACAGCGACAGGTATGTAGCAATCCGTGATATCGCCGAACGATGCTCGCCGTCATCCAGCCAAGCATCCACTTTACCAACAGGGAGGGCAGCTAATTTATGGCTCATACATACGGAGTTACACGTACGGACAACAGCCCGCTCAGATCCGGATCGGCAGTACGTGTATTTCATGCAGCCACCACAGCAGACGACGATGGACGACATCACGTCTGTATGGGGAACATGTAGCAGACTTGGGGATAAGAGACGCGAATTGCGAGAAGTCAATGGCCCGTGTATTATTGATTCCCGATCAATAGTAAATGAAGTCTATATAAGGTAACGAGTGTTAGAAGAAAAAGAAGAAGAAAAAGCAAAACTTTTCCAGCACCGTGTTGTACGCAACAGTGAGTGAAGGGAGTATCAAGAATAGAGCCATGGTGAAATGTATCCAAAGATTACCAAAATTGGGAGTAAGCACCGTTGGCTCGAATGAATATTCTCGCTTTGGACACTTCTTTGTTGAGCAACTTGTCTCGTCATCGAATTTCCCTCGTCGTGTGGAATTAGACGCCGTCCGTCGAGGGCCCAGTGGCCGGGGTCTGGCTGCTCGCGGCTGGTGTTTGGCTGGCACCGCGGTTCCTGTCGTCCCTCGCCTCCTCCGTCAACTCGCTCTCGAAGATGTCCACGGCGAGGCTGGCCTCGACGAAATCCTCCATCTCCTCCGTCACGGTCTTGAGCTTCTCCTTGACGGCGAGCGCGCCTTCGGTCCCTACAATGTGCCGCGAGGGCGGGTTCTCGTGGCCCCCAATGGCCGTCAGCGCGTAAATCGTCTCGTTTACGAGCTTGTCGATGGACGAGGGCGGCAGCTTGGGGTAGCGGTAAAAGATGTCGCCCACAGCTTCGCCCGGCTCCAGCGACACGCTGTCTGGTGACGTTGCGGCATTGTCCGACTCCGGATTGGCCGGGACCGCCGTGTCGGGGTGGGAATTGAGGACGGTCGTGAGCATCTCCCGGACGCTGGGGGCCTCGGCGAAGCTGCTGGCGTACGCGGGTATCTGCGGCGCAAAGGTGATGCGGTTCGTGAGCGACTGGATCTCCTTGTTGGGCTGCACGATGGTGACCTTGATATTGAAGGGAGCCACCTCGTATGCCAGGGAGTCGCAGAAGCCCTCGAGCGCCCACGTCGCCGCCGTGTACATGGACATGTGCGGCGTGCCAATGTGGCCTCCGGTGCTCGTGAGGACTATGATGTGGCCGGTGTGTTGTGCCCGGAGCTGCGGCAGGGCGGCCTTGATGAAGTTGACCTGGGAGAAGAACAAGGTCTCGAACTGGTCCCTGGCCAGGCTCTGGGTGGCGAGGTTCGTGGACAGCTCCTCCACGGTCCCGACAACGGCTAGCGATGGAGGTTAGCAAAACTTGGTCATCTCATCTGCTCGCTTGCTTGAGGGCGTATTCGGCATCCATACCTTCCGACCGACAACACAAGAGGATATCGATCCTCCCAAAGACGTCCACGGCCTCGGCAATGGCGGCGCCGCACCCGCTCATGGTCCTCCCATCACATCGTATGCCGCGAATCCTCTCCTTCCATCCCTCCCGGTCTTTCCGCCCACTAGTGCACTCATTGATGAGCTCACGAAACTCGGCACTTCTCTCCTCGTGCTCAATCTCCAGGGGAGGGAAGCAGGCTGCGACACAGTCGCCGTGCGACAGCAACTGCCGGATCAGTCGCACGGCCAAGGGTGATAGCGATGCCGTCAGGAGCCACGTTCGAGGCGAATTATGGGTCGCTGTCGGGCTCTCTTGGTCAGCCATCATTGGTGCTTATAGTTTGTCCTTTCGAGAACATTGTACGAAGGGACGCGAGGGGGATGGAGGGCAATTGGGGCTGATCAGCAGGCAGGACTCGCACGCATTTGTAGTGTGAGAGAAAGGAGAGGAAGAAGACGAGAAGGGGGAGGGGAGGAAAGAGACTGGAGGATGTGAGACAAGGAAAAGTGTTTTTGAAATATGTGAATCGAGTCCGGCAGACTAGGTATTAGCGAAGGTGGTGAAGGGAATAATAACACAACGAGGTTAAAAAATGTCCTCAAAAAAAAAAAAAAAAACCCCCTTTCATGACCCTCTCGGAATTATGGAAAGATAGACTGAAATGACATCAATTGAAAGTGTGTCTTGAAAAGCAAATCAAAGCCATCACGAATCAGGAAAATGCCCATCTCCGGCGTTGGACAAGAGGAACAGCCAGTGACGGCATCGTCACAGAAAGAGGGCGTCGTGCTGTATACGGCCCGGGCGATTTCCACAGAGGACATGGGACCTTACCCAGACAGCTGTGTGTGAGATGGGCAAGGCAGGGCAGGGCTAATTACGTGTATAGCCAGCAGAAGGGAGGTGAGGGTGAGGTGATGCGATCACGATCAAGATCAAATGCTCAAGGGGGGCTGCACGTACGGAACACGGCCGGAGTCACGTCCAGTCGGCGGCTCTGGCTCAGCAGGCTATAGCGCTGGGGCGCGGGCTTAGGCGGTTGTGCAGGCCGGTTGCCGCTGGACATGGTGCTGAGTTATAGGGCGTCGCTCGCTGTATTACTTGGACCGGCTGGCAGCAGCGGATAGATAGCAACGTGCATGGACCAGACGCCAGGCCACACAAAACGAGGCAAAGCGAAGATGCTGAGAGAGTCGAGGTAAGGATGTGAGGCGAACAACAACAACAAAGCAAAGAGAAGACTTGAGATACAAACGTCTTAAAGAGAGTATCAACGAATGCAGAAAGAAAAAAAAAAGACAAGTATCGAAAAATGAGGGTGAGGCACTTTGCAAAGAAAGACCAGGTCGGGGGTGGAAGAGCGCAGAGCCATATGTACTCGATGCCGTGTCCAGCAGCACATGTACACAACCGAGTGAAGCTCGTCTGCATCGTCCCTCTTCTCCTGCAACTGAATCGTTCAACCAGGCTGAATCCTGCCTAAGGGCATGTGCCGAACTGCAGAGCGGCGATATTCACGTTCAGCACCGGACGGATCAGCCAGTGACGGCCCCCAGTGCCCGCTTAGATCATGGCACACGGGCCCAGAGCGGACATGTAGCCTGAATCCATCGCCATAGATAGGTCAATAGCTTCTTGTCCTGGGCACATTGTCCCCATGGGTATGTTGGTTACGCCCCCACCAGGACCGGACGACCTCGGGCCTACAGCTGGTGATACCAGGCCCGTTGTCGGTCCACGCCTATCGGCCGCCCTGTAGGGCTGGCCTAGCACATGTAAGCTGTCGACTTCCTTGATTTCGCCTTACGAAGCTTTCTGTCATGACACGCAAAGCAGGACAAGAGCGGCGCACTCATGCGCCTGGGGGGCGACGGGCAAGAAGAGTAGATGGGGGTGGCTTCAACAGATGGAACATAGAGTTCGTCTTTGAGGCAAGACCTGACTCGGAGATGTAGCCGTTGGACGCTGGTTGAGCATCGGCGACTGGCGGAAAAAGTACATAGATGGCATCACACAAGTTTCAGCAGCAAGTACATATCATGTACTCTATCGCGTTCGTCTGCATCTGCCGGGAAGGGGGCCCGCGCGAGATACATCAGGCGTGGTGCGTTGGCCACGAACGAAAGGTCTAAGCCACTGGGTACTACTAAAGTACCTACACGTAGCTTTGGTCAGCTCCGGGAGATACCTGAGCTATCTACATGACGGGAGGACAGGGTCGGTTCATGTTGTCTCGTTTGCTAAATGGGCGTCCTCTCTCTGTCTCGTCAGCCTTGTATCGACGACAGGTCCGCATTTGGCAACTCTGGCTGTGGAATCAGCGGTGCCTCCCGCGTGCGCTTTGCCACCGGAGGCCCCATGGGCGTCCGACGCTGCCGAGAGCTCTTCCGGCCCGGGCTCGGTGTTGGCGGCCGAACAAACGACGGCTGACATCTACCCTTTACCTTGGGAACATGACAGCATGACGGACGAGTGCATGCTTGTTGAATACCAAGGTGTAGCGGATACCTGAGCGTGCTTGTGCACTAATCGCAGAGTCTTTCCTATGGCAACAAACACCCAGACGTTGAATCACGGATCTGATGCCCGGCTCAGGGCCCGCCCGCATCGCACATCACCAGCCCAGCCCTGCGGCCCACCATATGCCGCAATTGCGGCGCCAGTGAGCTACATATGTAACACCGCTGATAATGGAACTGGACATTGCTCCGGACCTGGAGCCCTACAGCGCGAACCCCCGAGCTTCCGTCCCATGCTGCAGGGGAGCCGCTAACACACGAAACAGCGTCACTAAAAGCGTCCAGCTGACGTATTTGACCTCACCTCGGGGGCAATATGCGCTCCTGGTCGACATTGGATCCTCCTCCGCCTGTGTTGCCAGCTTCTCGAGTCAAGAAACTGGGTGATCCACTCGATTCCGTACCATTCTACAGTTCACGGCAAGAGGGAAGCTAGCGAGGCTCCAGGCGTCAACTCGCGCGGCATCGTGGCGACAGGTTATCGCCGTCGAGCCCTTGGGCGATGTCTTAATTCATCATTACCTTATACAAGGTACGTGTAGGTGGTTCCCTAGATCCGAGGCTGGCTCCAGTCAATTCGGCTCTCGCTCGCAGTCGCATCATGCACTCCCGATTGGCCCGCTCTACTCCGTAGACCCTCGCAATTTGAAGTGTATCTGTCAGCAGGCGCAATCAATATCAAATCAACACAGGGGGACAAGCAGCACGACTGAGGGAAAAATAAGCGTCTGATGGGAAATGAGACTAGAATGCAAAAGCAAGGCAAATAAGCATCCCCTGAGCACGCTACACAGATCCACACGTCTTCCATGTGTCCGTCGAGCCGAGCATCAAGCGCCACAGAAAACAAAGTGAGAGGACCTTTCAAGACTTGATGTCTGCCCGCTCCTCCCGAATGCTATCCGGGTGGCCAAGTTCAGGCTCAGCTTCCACCTTCTTGACGAGCTCAGTGACGCCAAACAGCTCGTCCATGTGCTCCAAGCTAAGACCCTTGGTCTCAGGCACGAAGAACCACACAAAGATGCCCATGATGAAGCAAAAGGTCCCGAACATGAAGAACATGCCCTATTAGGAAGGACAGAGTCAGCACACCGGTTTTGGGGTATTATTTAAAGGGTTTCAACTTACATAGCCCGCCTTGCCCATGGTCCTCTGCATGGTGAGTACGGCTGTTTGATAGGTTAGCGAATGTTTCCAAACTAGTCAAATGATTGATCCTGCATGGCGAAAAAAGGGGGAGGCGGCTGGTGGCTTACATCGAGCACAAACAAAGTTGAAGAGCCATTGAGTGGCTGCGCCAATGGCCACGTTCATGGCACGGAGTCGGGCAGTGGGAATCTCGCTGACCAGGATCCAGCAGACGGGACCCCAGCCGAACTGGAACGACGCAGCCCACAGATAGATGCAGGTGATGGCAACATATCCAAACGCCGTGACCGGTTGTCCAGCAATAGGGGGTTGAACTCGTCCGTAGATGCCAACAATGTAAAGGAAGATGCCTTGGGCGGCGGCCGTCCACAGCAGACTCCAGCGTCGACCGAGCGAATCGGCCACGAAGACCAGGAAGACAGCGCAAGCTGCCGTCTTGACCACGCCATAGACTCCAGTGGCGAACAGCGACGAGTCATTGCCAGTCATTCCAAGGTTAGTGAAGATTTGAGGAGCATAATAGTTCTACGTCGTCCAACGTTAGCATCTTCCCTGCAAGTCCCACAGGACCGACAGCTTCAGGGGTCGGGATCTTACGATGGCATTGACACCGGTCATTTGCTGGAAGATCATGAGGAGGATGGAGATGATGGCTCGGTTGCGGTTGCCAGGAATTGTCCACATTTCCTTGAGAAGCGTCTTGAAGGTGGCGTCTCCAGTCAGGCGTCTCTCATGTTCGAGCTGATCGGCCATTTCCCGAATCTCGTTCTGCACGTATTCCGAGTCGGCAGGCAGACTACACACCCCCTACTGTCAGACAATCATACTTTGAAACACGGCTTGTGGTACTGATAGGTCTTACCCTCGGAGCTTCACAAGGACTCGCGTGGCCCGGTCCCAATCGTCTCGTCTGGCGCACCATCTCGGGCTGTATCGGGGATTAGTCTTTGCTGCGCTCTTGATATCGAGACCCGCTGCAAAAGGTCATCAGGAATTCCACGTACCTTTCAGGCGAAATGAACATGCCAACCATCAAGAAGCTGTGTGGCGGTCAGCAAGCGGAACGACTGCGATTCATGGGCTCTCCAAGCACTTACACGGCTGGTAGAGCCTGCAGCGTGAGAGGGATAATGTAGATGGCAGGGGCTGCGACGTGCAACAGGCATCCGTAGTTGACCCTAGGATGGCACACTTTGTAAGTTGACCGTCATCGAGAAGCACACGCGGAAGGAGGGGATCGGGCCCTTCCATACCAGAAGGCGAGCATGATGCCGAAGACATTGAAGAGTTGATAAAAGGCTGTTTTCCAACATCGTGGTCAGTATGGCTTTTGGCATTCATATTCTCATGTGGTCTGCAAAGGAACAAGTATGTATATGGCAAGGTAGAACTTGAAGTTGCCGAGTGCTGAAGCGGTAGGGCGGTGTCCCAGGGCAGATGAATGGATGCCTGAGGTTGGGGCGGAAGTACAAGTCGAGGGCGTTTCATGTCATCAAGCGCTCAAGCTCTCTGCTCTTACTTACCTGTCAAACCACCTCGAATGGCACGAGGAGCGCACTCGGACACATACAAGGGAGTAAGTGCCGATGCAGCACCGATTCCCAGGCCGGCGACAAATCGACCGACATACATGACAGCCAGCGTGCCCTTGGCGGCAGACGCAGCCTGGAAGATGATGCCGACGATAGTGAGCAAGCCAGCAGCGATCAAGGCAAATCGGCGACCATATCGATCCGTGACCCAGCTGGTGAAGAAGCACGCGGCAAAGCACCCAGCCTGCAGCGTCGAGACAATATTCTGGCTCATATTGGACTTGGCCTTGGCCGAGCTGTCTGCGTAACCGAACCTCTCCTGGAAATCAGGCATGGTCAGGATGCCGCCAATGGAACCCGTGTCCCAGCCGAACAGCATGCCGCCGAAGCATGCTGCGAAGACAAGGGTGAAGACACGCCATCCATAGATTTCGTCGGGATCGGTACGCATGGCCTCGTTGCGCACGATGGCGCGCAGGAACTTGGGGGTTACGCCCATGGTGGCGGCGTGTTATAGTCGACTTGGCTTGTGCCTGGCTGATGGATCCGACCCGGCAGTTGTCAGTAGTGTTGAGCGTGGAGTCGACAGAGGAGCACCACGATGTATTACCACAAGAGAGAAGAAGTGTCTGCCCTTTGCAAGACTCGCGGCTCCGGTCTATGTCCTTGAGCAGCGGATTGAAACGGACGACTCCTGGACCAAGAGAGACCCGTGAGATTCACAAGGAGACGGACAAGAACACAGGAGAAGAGAGACACGGGCGGACGAGGTCGTGCGACGCTGATATGTACTATTTGCTGAGACAGCCGGGGACGGGCGACCCGCTTCTTGGGCTGGAGAGCAGACCCTGGTCGCTCCCAGAGGAACATGCCCAAAGGGCAAATGCAAGCGAAAGGAGCAGGCTAGAGCTACCCCCCAAGATGCACGGAGCGATCAGACGAGTAAAACGGCCGGTCCCAAATTCCCCAGACTCTCAAGCCTGCCGGCTGAGGGGGAGTGGGCACCTGGGAGCTCATGGCCATGACCACCGGGGGCAGAGAAGCGATGATCTGGTTGTTGGCTATACATCATGCCTCATGGCTCACGGCTGGTACTTCCGGTCAAGTGTGGGATGCAAAAGGAAGTCTGTGACAAGCGATGCTGAGATGCATGATATTAGCCGTGGAGGGTGGCACCAACTGCAGACTGCGCACGCCTCTGCAGGAGAGACGAGACGACAGAGCTGGCTACACGGCATCGTTCTAGTATCGCACATGGATGTTACACGGCGCTCGCTCACCAACCACGGCTTATACGCTGTAAAGCACGCATATCTTCGAGGCCGTTGTTGGAAAGTCTTTCGAGGGGAACACGAGAAAACGGGTTGTCGCTCCCGTGGCCGGCGCCCTTTTTGGTCGGCCCTTTTGCTCTTTGCCCATGTTCCTTGCTCGACTTCCTCTGTCCTGCGAATGGGCGATCAACCAGCCCCAGCGATCCGCTGGGAACGGCTCTCCTCCTTTGCCTTCACACATGACAGCAAAGAATGCAGTGTCGTGTTAACCAAGTGTCTGGGTAGGGGGCGGAGGCCGGGAAGCTGAGCGCCGCGACGCAGCCATTGCCGTAACAGAGGGAGCCCTGGATTTCTTGCATGGACTAGCAGCCGTTAGCACAAGCCCTGAGCACAGCCGTGTCTCTTCAGCCAAGGCGCTGCCTCACCCGCCGCGGAGCGCCATTACCTTAGTGCAGAGACAGGGCCGGGATGTATAGCTTCGGCTCTGCATTGAGGAGCATCTTCCAGCGGAAGAACCACGTCCCACCAATGAACGGACGACTGGCCGCCAAGCACGACGGAATCTCCATCTCGTGATGACGGAGGAAAAGAACACGGATACAACAGAGGAAATGATGGCAGTTCGAATTTCTGGCTATCAGCGGCGCCTTGCTGGACTTACATGGAATGCCGAGTGCGTGGAGAGGCCAGCTTCCCCTCCCCCGGATTTCCCTCCAGCCCGCCAATACTCAAGACGCAGGACATCGGCAGACCCCAAGGTAGTACGACTACGGAATACTACATGTTCTCGTGCTTCAGCCTTCGTGCTACGGCATGCCCTATTTCTGGCCCAGACATGGATCCTTGGACAGAGACAAGCCATGTGGTATTCCCACGGTTCTGTGCTTGACTGACTGGTTCTTCAGCAACTCAGACATCGAGCAGGGGCCCCTTTCTGTTTAACCGTCTGTGGGGCCGTGAGGGTGGGGTGTATGGAGGCGGAAACGTTTAAACTTGTGGTCTTTTTTTCTTTTTACCCTTTTGTCGTTGCTCCGCGCCGAGTTGGACCTTGATTCGTCTTCTCCAGATTTCTCCGCATTTTGTGTTGGACGGCGCCAATCCATCGAGATACGCTATTGCTAGTGGCATCACCTGGACGGGGAGGCCTTTACATCAGACTACATGTACAGTATATCTGTACATACAGCCCTCAGCGAGAGTTATACTGGGCACGAGACGGCGGTTCGGCGAGTCCAACGAATTCCAGCTCCGGGAGCTCCAGAGGCTCGTGTGCGTCAGACACCAGAGAGCAGCCATTACAATGATGCAACCCTGTGCGCACCAGCGAGGCACCCCCGGTAAGCTGGACCGAGGCCACCTCTGCGAGGAATATTCACGAACTGGTGATGCTCAGAAATGCCTAATGCTCATGGCATGCGGGATGCTTCCGAGTGGAGCCAACGTTGAGCTGCTGGGATTCATGGAATTTCACTCCTCAGCGTCTCCGCCATTGACTGCCGACTCACTCACTGTCAACTCGCTGAAGCAGTTTCACACAACGTTCGGCAGGTAACATGCAATAAGCGTACGTCTAGCTTCGTGCGGAAGAATTGACGTCTCCTCTCCTCTTCGAGGTGGCTGACGCTGCACATTACGGTCTTTGGCATAGAGCTACTAGTGCGAAGTTCAAATTGGCACAGGTGCAAGTAGGTGCAAGTTTATTTCTACGTCTCGTCCCTCATTCTGCCACGTTCCAGTCAATTTAGGCAGAACTAGCCATGCCATGTTCTTTCATGCTCTTCTATCGTTTCTCGTCATGGCAGCTCCCCCCTCACGTGGAGAGGAGGCTATGTCGAGAGAAGATCACAGCCAGATGCGGCCACGCTCGGCAGCGTTACATCCCGCCATCTGCGGCCATCTCCTGAAGCAGCCAGTTGGGGATCGTGGGAGGGCTCTTCCACCCATCCAGATAGCTCTCTTTGGGCACGCCGGGGCCCGCTGGTTTGGCGTAAATGGCGGACACATACCACACCCCTTGGCCCCGCGGGATCGTGTGCTGCAAGGTCGGTATCGTCGTCCGACTCTCCATGAGATTTGTGTTGGGATCAGCATTCACAAGCATGGCCCGTCGCTGCCCCTGAGGCTCTAGAGCCTTGATGCCCACAGCTCCGGCATTTGGCGCCACCGCAAAGGCACCGTTGAGTCCAGTGTCCCAGCCAGCTGGGGTGTTGGTGTCGTAGTTGCCAATGATTTTGGGGCTAGTTCCCTCGCACTTTGACTCATCGTACAGCTCCAAGTATCTTCCATTCTCGGAGTTGACGTTGCGAATGGCAAACGAACCATCTGCGGTCATGACCTCGCGGCCAGCCTGGATATGATGCACCCGCAAGTGCCAGTTTGGCGTGCTCTCAACGGGCGGGATCAACAACGTCTTGATCTTGACGTCAGCAAAAGGCTTCCAGATTGAGACCAGGATTGGCTGGCCATCTCGCTCTTCGACGGCGGCGTACTCGGAAAGTCTTCTCGTCTTCCAGTACTCGCCGCCGTCGTCCGAGAGCCCCAGTTGTGATGCCAAGGCATACTGCTCCAGGGAGAAGAGCCCGGATGGAACGGAGTAGCCAAAGGCGCTGCTGTAGGCAAAGCCTCCATACTTGGCGTGCGTGGCCTTCATGGGGTAGCCACACGCTTGACCCGAAGAAAGGAGCATGCAATGCCCACCAAGGTAACTAGTATGGACAGCCGCGGAGAGCATCGAAGAGTTAGCAAGGCGTCTTCCAGCCACGTCATTGGTGGATAAATGAGGCTGCGCTCACCTTGTGATGTGGCCTGGCTGCCGTATGGCCTTGATCTTGGGGATCTGGGGGCTGATGGGCTCCTCCTTGGACGTCCAGAACGGGTGCTGCTCGGGGACCGCCAGGCAGATAAAGGCTAAGCATGCCCAATACTGATCGTCATTCGGTAGCGGTTAGCACGAGGCTTTCTCTGGGTTGTGCCGAGATGTTGGGTTGCATCGGTGATACTCACAGGACTTCCGGGGCTGTTGTAATTCTCGGTAATCTATCATGCGGCTCACGAGGACAAAGGGTCAGCGGACTGAGCACCGGAAGCAATACGGGACCTGCATGAGCAGCCAAGGTATTCAAGGCGATGATACGTACATACATGGTCGGGTAGGAAAACCCGAGGGACAGCGTCCCGCTCGACGTCCAGATGTCATTCTGCGTCTGCCACCATCTCAGGTTGCGGAGGACGACTCCCTTGACCATTCCCCACGTCAGGGGAGCGGGCAGGTCCACGTCCGCGTAGGCCAAGGCGCCCCAGAAGGAGACCATGGCGAAGCGGTAGACTAGACTGCGGCCAAAGGGGATGGCTCGGCCAATTTCGTCGTGGTAGTGGATGAGGTCGAGGGCGGCGACCTGAGCACGGTGCTTGAACTCTTTTGCGCGGGAGGGGTCCGATTCGCCGGCGAGCTTGGCGTAGAGCAGCTGGAGGAAGTGGATTGCGAAGCTGGAGGAATAGTAGTCCATTTCTGCGGAACAAGGCAAGGACGTGAGTGATTGTGGAAATGGCTTGAGGAGAACTGGGGAGTCGAGGAAATTGGGGGGGGAGCGGGAGGACTCACGATGGATGCCCTCGGGACCATCGTTGGACCAGCCTTCTCCTCGATAGAAGGTGTTGAGGTGCTCGATGTCGCTGTCGAGCCGCTCCTGGGAGTACTTCGCCCCGTTTTGCTTGAGGCCGAGGTTGGCGAAGACGCGGAACCAGAGCCAGTTGGTGTTGGGCATGCTGCGTGATCCGGTCAGTAAGTGGGCTCGAAGAAATATACTCTTTGCGAAGAGGTTATTTTTTTGGAGAGCGGTAACGTACTTCTTCTCGTTGATGGAGTTTCCAAGCCAATTCTCAACGTTGACGCGCTCCTTTTGCGAAAGACCCTTCCATATCTCTGGTGCTACTGCCAGTGCATATCCTATGCAACACGGCTTCCTGTCAGTTTGCATTCGACAGACACCGTCAATGGTCAGAATCAATTAATTACCCAAAGGACACATCTCCACCATCCTCTGGTCATTGTCGCGAGGATACCCCCAATACTCTGGGCTCTCCGGATCGGTCCCGGCCCTGATGCCCTGAATCCACCACTCGGTGCCGTGATACTGGCCGCCGCCCGCCAAGAGGCACGCCAGCCCCCAGAGGGGACGGCAGAGGCCCTCGATCTCGGACGCGGTCTGGTCGAAGCGGACGGCCGTGGCGCCGGGGCACTTGACGCGGGCCTTTTGCGGGGAGAAGAAGGGCTCGAGGGGGTCGAGCAGCGTGCGGAGGAGGTCCTGGACGGAGGCGCGGTCTGTGAGGGGGACCTGGGTGAAGGGGTGCTTGTCGTTGTAGCCGAGGGAGAGGGGAGCCATTTTGGAGGTCTGATGGAGCTGCTTGTTGTGAGAGGGGAGCTGCTCTGGTTGTGTAAGTGAGGGACTGAATAGGTGCTGGCGTTGTTTACATGGAAGGGAGGTTCTGGGGAGTTTTTATTTCATCTCCTGTTCAAAAGCTTCGATGGCTTCAAATTGCTCCGATAGATAAAATCACACCAGAAAGATAGCTTGAGTTGATTATCCAGGGGGTGACTGCAGAGAAGGACAGGAGCTCATCAAGCTCCTTTTGTTCGGATTCGATTGAGCCGAAGTTGGGTGCTATCAGACTGCGGCTTCACCAGTGAGGGGCAGGATGGGGTTGCGTGTGGGGATCGTCGAGAGGAAGAGGAGAAGCCAAAGACGAGCCCTGGAGTACAGGCTCTGAACTACATCGTCTGATGATGTTTTGAAAAGTGGCGGTATAATATCGTGATGAACGTGATGTGCATTTACATGTGTTTTGTCCTCAATTTTCCCGTCCTTTTTCTGGAGACATTCGTGTATGATACCCGGTATCTAACGTTGAGGTGAATCGTAGTAAGTGGCGAGTAACGAACAGCTACACTGCTCTACACACGGGCACGGGTCTACTGTACCTACCTACGAAAAGCTATGTACAAGCTGCTTAAACCCTGCGTGGTGGTCGATCATCGTTAGGATGGGGGCTTGGGGGCTCATCAATATACCGGCTAAATTGGAGGGATAATGTCTGGCTGCGTGGGGTGTAGCTGTAGTTTGCACCCATCACACATGTCATGTCATGAAAGTGATGCATGATTCGGGGAGCGACCAGACTACTAAATGCCAGGCTATAACGTGGATGTGCTAATATGCTTGGAAGGCCTCGTCTGTAGCGTTGGGCATGGTAAAAGGTGCAAGGGGGACGCAGTACCTTGCGGATGCAACATTCCGTGACATCTTCTTACTACGAGGCAGTGTGAGATTGCCTTGGCTGTTGCGCAGAATTACTGGGAGAAAATGCACGAGCGTTGTGGAGGTGAAGATCTGTGAATGCAACGGAACTAGGTATGCAAAAGATAATGAGTATCAGCGTTAGCAGTGTATGTTTCTCCTCTGCAAGCGGATTAGAGAGAAGACAAGATATATCATTATATATACTTTCCTGAAGTTAGAGGTCCGCTCTCTCGATCATCTGTATCGGCCTGTTTGCAGACAGCAAGCACCTCATACTGAACTTACCTTAGGTATATGCTACCCTGGAGCTCAATAGGTATTGCTAGCATGGGCGATTTAAACGCTGCACAATCATTCTCGCATCTTAACAGCTTCCGACATGAATAAAACGTATCAAGGGTCGTTTGCTTTGGCTAATCGTTTTGAAGACAGGGCCAATCACCTCCTCTGTGTTTTCCCGTTACTTTCATCAGTGCAGTGCCTTCCAACGTCATGGCGACTTTTCTAACCTTGACAACTCATCCCAACGCACCTTGAGCAAGCGACACACGCCCAAACGGCATCATCGCACCCTCATTCCAGCAACTCATTCCCCTCATCATCAGACCACACAGAATGTCACCCACAGACGACGAAGAGCCAACTCCACGACCAGCACCAAACACAGAGCCAGAATCCATCAAGGCTGAAATCCCATCATCCTCAACGCTGTCGTCGCTTTCCGAGCTTGAGTCGCCATTCACGCCTGTGCGACTACGGCGCAAGGTGACGCCCACGCAGCCCGCCGAATCGCCAGTCAAGGACGAGTCCAAATCAATCCCCCGACGGCCAAAGAGGAGAACCCCGGCGAAGAAGAAAGCGCACAAGAAGCCCAAGTGGGATGCCGAGAGTATCATCAAGGATCCAAAGTCGCCTCTAGCCACGGCGAATCTGAGGGTTGGTCCATCCTTGTGTTTCTTTGCTGAAGCTACCCATCCACCTTTAAGATGCCCCTTTGTTGGGTACGTGTGCGGATTTGATGGAAGTGTTGGGAGACAAGTCTGACTAAACGAGCAGAGCATCCTATGCAACCCCGTGGCATGGACATGCCTAGACCAGGCCGACAGGGCGGAAATCTTGGCCCTCTTCCCCGATAGAGATCACATCCTTGACGCCGACACGGAAGACGCGCGACCTAACCTTGCGTCACTGATGAACGACGACAGCTTCCGTTACGACTGCGCCGCGTACACGGAGAACATTGCGCAGGGCCGACATGACCCGGAGTGGCTCGCGTCAGCGTGGAGCGCGCACGAGAGGAGGAAGGCGGGCGACTTTGACGAGTTCCTGGTGGAGAGGCTGGAGGAGGACTGGGGGGTTGAGATCCCGGCGGGGATGAGGACCGTGAGGGGGGTGAATGGGCCTGAGAAGGAGGAGGGCAATGGAGATGAAGGGGAAGACGCGGAAGCACTTGGAGTTGCGAGCGTTGATGCAGCTGGTGGTGCAAAGGCGGATGGGAGCGGTGCGGTGGTGAGACAGAAAGTCATGCCCAAGAGGCTGGACGATTACATGGAGATTGATGAGCTTGCGGCTTAGGCTCTTGGAGGGATCATATTGGTTTGGGACTGGTTTGGGCGTTCATGGTACTACTATAGAGACATACAGATTGCGCAACCCTGCGGCAAGTCTTTCTACGAAGCTGAAAAAGCAGGTTGTATTAAGGAATCGTATAGCTCGATAATGGCTATAGACGGGTCTGTAGTTGACGGTAACTTTTTGCCCCCTTGCCATGTAACCGATGCCATGGTGTCGCACATGTTGAGATTCGACAACCCTTTTCCCGATTGATGCCAATACATGCCCATACACCCATACACGACGTTGATCTTGCACCGATGCTACTCGGCTCCGCGTTCTCGGAGACAATTGGATGGCATTATGCTGCGTTTTTTGTTGGTGAGAATGAGCTTGAGCAATCAGATGCCGGCGTCATACGAATTCACGCTATTAGATACGACAGCTTCATTGATCAAATGCGAATGTTCCAAATACTTTTACTGTTAGCTTCTGGATTTCTTTCACTCAGGGCAGTCTCCAATCAATGAATTACACCCAGTAAGTTTTCCAGAAGCATTCGAGTTGCAGCTCGGTTTCTTCCGATCGATCTCGTCACCCATGCCTGGTGATTACGTGCAGCGGCCAATGCTGACTAACACGGCCGCGCCACCCACCAGCCACAATTGCATCTTCCGCCACAGCAAGGCGACGAAGCTTAGGTTGCCTGGATCTGGACCTTGGATGCGTTTCCCGCATCAAACCAAGACTGCCAGCTCCAGACGGCCCTCTCCCTTCTTGTCGCTGCGCTGTTGCAAACAAGAACCTGTTTCTGTCATCCTCTTCTCCGACACTTTCATTAGACAGCAGCGAGTCACCATGTTCAGGAACAACTACGACAACGATTCCGTCACCTTGTACGTTGCCCTTGAGCGAACGGGCTGAAGCCCCTCCAGCTTGCTCCAAGCTCGCCAGTAGCTGACCTGCCCTCCAGCTCGCCGCAGGGCCGCATCTTCCAGATCGAATATGCCGGCGAGGCCGTCAAGCAAGGATCGGTCGTGGTCGGAATTGCCAGCAAAACACACGTCGGCCTGTTTGCCGTCAAGGCGAGTTCCCCATCTACCCCTCAGCACAACAACAACAACACACAAAGCACAGAGCGTCCCGGGGAACAAGAAGTCCAAGGCTGACCTTGGTGCGCGTGGCACAAAACAGCGAAACGCAGAGGAACTGTCGTCGTACCAGAAGAAGCTTTTCGAGATTGACGAGCACACCGCCATTGCCATCGCCGGCCTGACGTCAGACGCCCGCGTCCTGTCCAACTTCATGAAGCAGCAGTGCCTGGGCCACCGGCTGACGTACGGCCGCCCGATACCCATACACACGCTGGTCGGCATGATTGGCGAAAAGGCACAGATCAACACCCAGGTCTACGGCAAGAGGCCGTACGGCATCGGGCTGCTGGTGGCCGGCGTCGACGAGAATGGCCCGCACCTGTTCGAGTTCCAGCCGTCGGGCATGACGGAGGAGATGGTGGCGTTTGCCATTGGCGCGCGGAGCCAGATGGCCAGGACATATCTCGAGCGCAACATTGACAAGTTTGCCGACTGCTCCAAGGAGGAGCTGGTCAAGCACGGACTGAGAGCGCTCAAGGAGAGCTTGGTGCAGGACAAGGAGCTGACGGTCGAGAACACATCGGTGGGATTGGTGGGCCTGACAGAGGGACCCAAGGGCCGACCAATCATTGAGCCCTTTAAGCTATACGACGGTTTTGAGGTCAAGACTTGGATTGAGAGCGTCAGCGAGGGCCAAGGGGGCGAGGGACCCGAGGCAGAGGGAGAGACTGCGCCCGAAGGCATGGACGTCGACAGCTAGACGATTGATGGAAGTGACGAAGGGGTTGAGGAACAATGGTGTAGATGATGCATCACTAGAGGCTGCCCGGGACAGCTCAATTGGTGAGGTTTATTTATACGAACGAAGCAATAATGAAAAAACGTAAAAGAGAACAGAGAGAAGATACCTAATCATGCATGACATTACTCTCATTTCATGACGCATCCGAATCCTGTCTATGGATATATAGATAGCTTTGCTGACAACCAAACCTTCTATACCGCAAATGAAGAGCCACGCAAAAAGGCCATGATTTCCCTAAAAAAAAAGCAGACAAGGAACAACAAAGCCAAAAGGAAAAAGAACAAAAAACAGATGGACATCATTAACTAATGAGTTCCAAGTACCAAGGGCATATCAAGGCATCGACCCATTCCTCGTGCATGCTCATAACTTCTATATCCTATCCTTTCATAAGCCAAACGTCTATTGCGTACCCCATTCCAGCTTAAAAGTGCCCTCGGAAACCTGATAGTTCATCAGGCCCAAGATGGCGTCCTCGGCGCTCGTGGCGGTAACGAGAATGTCCTTGTTGGGCAGCTTGACGAAGCCCTGCTCGACGGCCTTGTCGACCCACTGGATGATGCCGTCCCAGTAGCCGTTGATGTTGAGCAGGCAGATGCCGCGCTTGTGGATGCCGAGCTGGTTCCAGGTGACGGTCTCGAAGAGCTCCTCGACGGTGCCGTAGCCGCCGCTGAGGGCGATGAAGCCGCTGCCGGGCCCGCCGGCGAAGACCTCCTCGGCCATGAGCTTCTTGCGGGTGTGCATGTCCTTGACGACCGTCGTCCGACCGTACTCGGACTCGGTGGGCACGTACTGGTTGGCGGTGTTGATCGTTTGGTAGGTGCCGTCGCGCTCGTACTTGACGAGGGCTTCGGGGATGATGCCGTGGACGGCGTCGGGGCCCTTGAGCTTGCAGAGGGTCTTGGCTACTTCGCCCATGAGGCCGACGGTGCCGCCTCCGTAGACTGGAGCAAAAAGGAGGTTAGCTACTGCTGGTGATGGAGAGGGAGAGAGAGAGGGGGGGGGGAGGGGGGAATTTGTTGGCTTACCGAGGTCGATGTCGTTTTCAGCCATGACGCGGGCGAGCTCGCGGGCGACTTCGACATGTTCCGGGTCGTTTCCTGCCGCTGAGCCGCAGTACACGCAGATCTTGGTGCGAGGAGTGTTGTTCGTGGTGCCGTTGGCGGTGCTGTTAGAGGAGCCGTTCTGGCCGGTGACGGAGCTATCGGCAGTCATGGTGGGGGTTGTTGGAGTTGAGATGATTTGGCAGGGTCCAGAAAGAGAGGGGTATGAAGGTGTCGAGATTGGAAAAGAAATGCTGATGTCGCTGAGGTTTTTGATTGAAGTCGGGTCAAGGACGAGGATTGTGGTGCCACAGGGTCTCTGAAGACGGAGAGGTTGGGTGTAGACGCCTAAGGAGTGGTTGGGCGTTGAAGAGAGCCAAGACAGCGAAAGGAGCGAGGCTACAGCAGTTGTTTGATTCTCGTGCTGAGAGCAGCAGTGAAATTCCACTCTTCGTCGGAAAAAAAGAGAGAGCAGAAGAGAGAAAACCAGGAAAAGGGAGAGTAGAAAAGAAGATTGGAAAGATGTAGAAACAGGTGGCGCAGGCGCGGCTAGATATACTAACGAACGGTGCTGGGGCGCGATGACGCTGCCGCGAATTTGCGGTCCTCAAGGTCCGGGCGGCGCAAACGGGCTGCCGCTAGTCTCGAGGGGTCCCCCGGCAGCCATCGGCCACCGCCGGCATCCCCTCAACAGGCACTCCGTAGTATTCACTGGATTGTGGCTGAGGACCTGCTTGTCATTGGACGAAGCATTTGGCTCGGCCAGGAGAGAGGCGGGAGTCTGGATGCGAAATGCCGGGGGTGGCAATGCGAATGTGGGCATTTCAGAATTGCCAGATTCGCTCGCCGATGACCTTGGCGGCCCAATTGGCGTCGTGTTGGCTCAGGCCTTTGAGAACCTTGGTGGTGTTTCTTTCTGATTGATCCATGAAGCTTGGTCATCTTCTTCTTTGTCTCAATTACGTGCCGCTTCGATTGGGCGTCCGTTTGTTGGTTTCACATGGCGTGGCTGGTGATTGGAAGCTGGTGGTTTAGCAGGGAGAACCAAAGAGGTCAGCAGGACGGGCCCGGTGAGAGGCGAGGCCAATTCAGCCCCAGGACTCGCCGTTGATGAGACAGTTCGCCTCCTGTTGTGCTTAGTTGGACGCACGCAGATGTGGCCAGGCTTGCTTTGTTCGCTGTTCTTCAAGTCGAGGCTCGATATCTGCATACCGCCATTGCATTTGGGAATGTACCACCTATCGCGGTTTGAGCGAAACCGGACCGACATGCATGTGTTGTCTCCTATGCCTAGATAAGCCGTAGTTATACCAGGCTGAGGCAAACTGTTGCACTGATAGCGTGATAATAAACCATGTACAACGTTTTTTATCACGTTTTGGCCCAGATGGCCACAGAGAAGAGCCTCTGGATGCGTCACCTGGACGGTTTGCCTCGTTCTGTTTGAGCCGCATCAGGGACGGCGTATCACGGAAGGCGATCAAATCGAGGTGTCAAAGTGCAAGCCACGACTCATGGCTTGCTAGCATTCAGGCACAGGCTCCTACCATTCAGAGGTGCACGATTCGCCTCCACTGACATGAGGCCGAGAGAAACAAGAGGCCCTTTTCCTTCTCCTTCTTTCTTCTTAGAGCCCTCCGCTCTCTCGTGCCCCGGAGCTCGCCGCTGATTCGCCGACCCGGTCTGATGGGTCCAGCGGCGCCGATATACTCCGGTCGCCGCCTGCCGCCCCTCAAGTAGGTAGCTTTTTGCGTCACACAGTATGACAGCGGTACAAGCGCCTCTTTGCACTTCTCCCAGTGGTCGGTCTAGTCCCAACAGGGAAAAACGGAGATGGACCTCAACAAAGCTGTCGTGCTTTGCGAAAGGCCATCTTGCACAATTTGACGGCATCAACGCGCAACGGCCTCTTCGCCTCTTTTTGCTTCCAGGACGACCAGCTCCTCCTCGGTTCACCACCGCAAGGCAATCAGGCGTCTGACTCTGTCTGTGTCTCCCGCGACGCAGCTCGACAGTCTGCGCAATGCCCGGTACAGCAGCGCAGCGGCCCGCGGGCCAGGCGGCACGGCGCCAGCAGGACCAGGGAAGTGTAAGTCGAGATGCCAGCACGCTCGGTGAATTGCAATGCCTATCGGTGGTTAGCTGTCTGCTGACTTGCCTTGGCGCGTATTGTAGGGTATCAGCATGAACAAGGTCATCATGGGCATCGCCTTCTACTTCGGCCTCAACATCTTCCTCAGCTTCTACATGGCCAAGGACCAGACCGGTGTTGTCACCACCAATCCCGAGACGGGCGAGACCATCACCGTGCCCGGCAATCTGGGCAAGATCCCGCCCTACCAGCTCCGGCCCAAGCACCTCGACGAAGGTGCCAGCTACAGGCACATTCCCAAGACCATCGCCCCCATCTGGCCCCAGGACAGCTACGTCGACGTCGTCGTCACGATTTCGCCCTCGCCCAACCCCGTTCCGCTGGCCCAGGTTCCTGCTGAGTATGTCGTGCTCAACGAGTCGCGGTTTCACATGAACAACAAGACGGACAAGCGATCAGTCGACACCACCTTCACCGTGCCGGAAGCCGTGCGGAACAATGGCACGCTCTGGGGTCACTTCTACATTGGTCTTTCCGGCAGCGTTCTCGATCCCTATCAGCCCAGTTTTGACCCCGGACGGGCATACCACGTTGCGCATCCTCTTACCCAGTATCTGCCCAAGAAGAAGGTGGCAAAGACGAGGAACCTGCTGGAGGATCTCCCTGCTCCCTCAGAGGAACCGGAAGAGGACACGTCGGGCCCCGTCATTGCGAGCTACTACCACCAGAATGCCAGCTTTTCTCTTGTGCCCGGTCTTGGTGTCAAGGACTTGGACACTGTTCATCCAGCGCTCAAGAGGTTCCTCCGCCTCGAAGCAACCGGCGCCCGCGATGGCACGGGCCAAAACGGATGGTACTGTATGTTGCCACCATATCACCCCCTGTCGTGGATGGATTCAGCTAACTGAAGTCTTTCATAGACCCGACATTGTTTGTCAACACGTTCTGGCAGCTGAAATCCCAGATGACGGTGCTGAATGATACAGTCAAGGAGCTTCCCCTCCACATCGACCTCGACAACATGCCTGGCTGGAAATTCTACGCAATGGCTGCCGTCGAGCAAAACTCAAAGGAGAATGCGCGCCAAGCTGCCCTGGGTAACCCAGTTCCCGGCGGCGGCGACGGATCTGAGATCGAAATGATCAAGGAGATCTTCATTGACACCAACCCCATCCTGCTCGGCATCACCGCCGTCGTGAGCGTTGCCCACATGATTCTGGAGACGCTTGCCTTTGGATCCGACATTGCCCACTACCGCAAGAAGAAGGACAACGTCGGTATTTCGGTCCGCTCCATCTTGGCCAACGTGTTTATGCAGACGGTCATCTTCTTGTACCTTCTGGACAACTCGCAGAACACGAGCTGGATGATTCTCGGCTCCCAGGTGGTCGGCATCGTCATTGAGTTTTGGAAAATCACCACCGTCGTCAACGTCCGTTTTCGAGAAACAGCCCCGGGCTCGCTTCTGCCGTACTGGATCGTGTTTGAAGACAAGCACAAGCTCACCGAGACGGAGGAGAAGACCAAGGAGTACGACGAGATTGCTTTCAAGTACATGTACATCCTGGCAGTGCCTCTGCTGATCGCCTACGGCATCTACTCGCTGGTGTACGAGTCTCACAAGTCGTGGTATTCGTTTGTCATCACCACGCTTGTGGGCTCCGTCTACACCTACGGCTTCCTGATGATGGTGCCCTCTCTGTACATCAACTACCGACTCAAGAGCGTGGCGCACATGCCCGCCAAGGCCATGATGTACAAGTTCCTCAACACTTTCATTGACGACCTGTTCGCCTTTACCATCAAGATGCCTTTCCTGCATCGTCTGGCGACGTTCCGCGACGACATTATTTTCTTCATCTACCTCTACCAGCGCTGGGCCTACAGGGTCGACTATACTCGCGTCAACGAGTTTGGCCAGGGCGGCGATGATGATGAACCCGCTGCCGAGAAGAAGGATGAGGACAAGGACAAGGAGGCTGCGGCTGTTCAGGATGCGGTCGGGGAGAAGGAGGGGGCCACGGCGACTGGAGCCGATGCCGGAAAGGTGACGAAGAGGAAATAGGCGTGCATGCGCATCCATCACTACCGAATAGCATCCATAGTACTACCTTGTATCCGGGTCAGCTGCAACCTAGTTTATTCTTGATCTGGGATTCCATGGCAGCCAAGAAATTGCGAGGGTCAACAAGGGCTATGAATCTCTTGTGCGAATTCAAGGTTAATGTTAGTAATACCGAAGAGATAAAAATAGCCTGATCGCCAGGCACATGTGCTAGCAGAGCGTGAGCCGAGCTGTCAAAACGTAAAAAGCAACTCCGGCTCCTCGATGAGGCCTCACGTCTGGATTAGCTGGTGGCTACTGTTTCAGGATGAACGACACAAAGAGGGCGGAAGGAGGGAGACGCGCTTCAGGTTGGCCAGCGGCCAGTCTTTTTGCTCTCGCCAACACCAGCTGCCTCTGATGCCCTTGACGGCTTCCATCAGCCTTGTGGACATTTGCCAGTACATCGGGTAACCTACCCACTTGGAATCCTTCTAGATCATCGTTCTACACTTCTCATGATCTTCTGATTTATCTTCATCTCTACCGGGCGGTGGTGGCGTCATCAAACGTGCATGAGTAGTAGTACTATTACTACGCCTTCATGGAATGGGCTCAGCATGGGGAAGAGACTGGAGTCACAGCGTTGCGAGACCCCTGCAGAACTCCAGGGAGGGCATCCCTGCATCTACCCAAGAAGCCGGCGCCCCTTCCAGCGCCATTTCTCTTCCCCCACAAGCCCGCCGAAGGCCTCCAACCAGAGCCCGCGACAGCGCACCCAGCCCGTCTGATAGCGCTCACTCAGAGGCTGTCTTCAGCGCTGTGGCCTCTCCAGCTCCCCGACGGTAAAGCGCTCACCTGCAGCAGTTTTCTTCCGGCGACGGCCAGATCCAGCGATTCTTGCATCTCCATCCCTCCCCCAAGCTTGTCTCTTCTCTTCTTTCTCGCCCCTCGTTGCTCGTCTGCTGCTCCCTCTTTGTTTAGCCGCCTTCTTCTCGTTCTCGTTCTTCTTCTTCCACTTGTCCATCTCTTCTGCTTGTTCCGTCCAGCAGCGTGCGTCACTCGTCCTGCGTCTCCGTGTATCCCTTACCCCGTCTTGTCCCGCCTTGCCTTGCCTTGCCTTGTCCGTTCTATCCCTTTCCGCCATAGCCTCCGGCCCACCGTTTGCAGCGCAGCACAGCCTCGCCTCTCGTGCGTCTTTGCGACTCAGTCCAGCCGTCCGGGGTTCGACGACCGAATGCTGGCCACAGCCACAGCGCTCCGTTGACGACTGCACGGCCCGTTATCCATTACCCCTACGACGTACCTTGATAGTAATAAACGGCCCTCGACCAGCGCTACGTCATCTCGTCCTATCCTGCCTTTGTCCTGTCCTGCGCAGAAGCTTCACCCAACCGTGGAGCATCATCCCCCCCATGCGACGCGCCCGTCGACGGGTGCTCTTCGAGGCCCCTTGACGAGCGTTTGTGTCGACTCGTCTCTCGTTTCCCAATACATAAATAAACCGGCCGCGCCTGGCCTGCCGTCTCACACGCTGTGCGTTCCTTCGTTCCATCAGATTCCGGCCTAGCCAACCTGCTCGCTCATTCAGCTGCAAGGCGGGGTTCGCATGCCAACGACAACGACCAGACATCCTCTCGTTTCCCTCGTCACCAGAGCAATGGGCGTCTTCGACTCGGTCGGGACACTGCTGGCAGACATTGCGAATCTCATTTCCGACGGCCAGCGAATCCTCAGCTTTTCCGACAAGCGCCATTGGGGGCAGGACGAGCGCGAGCAGGAGCGTGCGCTGGACTCGGTGCTGGACGAGGCCAGGAAGGACTTTCAAGAGCTCGGGCCGCTGGTCAACGGGCGCTCGCAATACGAGCACGACCGCAGACGTGAGAAGTTACCCAATGCCGGGATGCCTCTTTTCAGCCTGACTGCTGGATTGACTAACATGGTTTGCTGCTGCTAGATGATTCAATCGAGGAGCTGCGCGCGATTCGGGCCAAGTTCCAGGCATTGACGGAGAAGCTGAAGGACTGGAGTCGATCCGGCGGTCCCATCGATCCCACCTGGGTGCGCGAGACACAGTCGCTAAAGCGTGAGCTACATCGGGCTCAGTGCCGAGCAGCAATGCGAGTATTCACATCAGCGCGGGAGGCGTCGCAGCTGTGTTTGGGGGCCTACATCGTGCAACGGAAGCAACGCGCCCCTCTCCGCAACGCGAGGACCGGAGACAAACCCGACGAAGGCACAATCCAACGGTATTATGCGGAGGAGCTTCTGGCGTGCAAGAGCGTGGGGGCCTTTCAGCGGTTTGGGGAGCAGGATATTGCCTTCGTCTGCGACTTTTGCGACGGGCATCTGGTCTGGGAGGATCTGGAGCGCATGCCGACGGTGCGAACGTCTACTCAGGCAGCGCCGCCCGGCTCATCAAATGCGCCGGTATCGTTACTGCCAAACGCCTCCAACTGGCAAGCAACGGGCGTCACTCACTGTGGCCAGCATCAGAAACAGGTCCTCTTCGCCCCCGTGGCGATTGCGAATCATATCATACCGACACACGGAGATTGGGAGGCCAAGCTGCGATGTCCACTCTGCGAGGCGATTGGGCAACAGCCGCAGGACGAAGACGACGACGAAGAAGCATACCGCCCAGATGAGGAGTTTGAAGACGTAAAGTCTCTACAAGAGCATCTTGAGTGGCAGCATGGACCAACCAAGCTGCCGATTCCATTACCGACTTCGACGGCGGCGGAAACTAACTGTCGAATCATGTGAATGACGGGGATTGCAAGCCGACAGCTGCCACGGGAATGAAGAGGAAAGAGAGCGACGGACAGAAAAAGAATTGCTATTCGCCCGCTGATCTTTTGACGACGAAAAAGGACAAAGGCAGACATTCTGGGGCACCGAGTTTATTTTTTCCTACAACAGAAGACGATGCATAGAGGAATGGAGACGATACAACGTCTACGATGGGAGCTCTAGCGAAGCATCTGGATCACGGAGTTTGTGGCGAATAAGGTTACGATGGCATTGTTATTCCCCCTTTATTGCACAATGAATCATCAGGAGGACAGTATGAAGAGAGGCGCTGCTATAGAGGCAGAAAGCAACTGCAGGGAGAAGATGAGAACAGGATCGAGACACTTGTGGTGTATAGAAGCATGATCGCATAATTGTACATAGATTATAATGGATATCCATCAACGCCACGCTCCCGCTCTCTTTTGCGCATTGATTACTTGATGTTGCCCTCCCATCCCCTGGTTTCCCCCTTTGTTTGCCTGGTCTTTGTTCTCCCTCTCACACTCCGCTGGCGGCTTTGTTGCTCTTCCCCTGTGTCATGTACGAAACAGGCCCAACCTAAAAGAAGCGCCAGTAGATGAAGATCAAGATGAAGAAGCCCAAGCCAGCAAAGGGGCCGTACTGCTTCAACATGAGCTCCCAATTGATGCTCACGGCGGCCCTCCGGTACTTTTTGCTATCGTCCCTCAAGCGACTGCTAATCTCGCCCATGCGCTCCAGGTTATCCCCGCGATAGAGCAGATCCTCGATATTCTTGGTCATGATCTTGGTGACGTCCCTCAGCTCGTCATTGAGCTTGTCGAGGTTCTGCGTGGCCCTGGCGTCGGCGTAGGTGGTCCTCGTCTTTGCGATGAAGTTGTCAAACTCCATAAAGGCGTAGGGCCGGAGGGCGGGGTTGTGGATGGCCTGCTGGGTGTAGGTTGTGGTGAACTCGCGGGCGAGGTCGGCGAGGTAGGTGAAGGCGAGCTTGCGCGGGTAGGAGCGCTCGCAGATTGCGGTGAAGACGACGGCGGAGTCGATGAGGTAGTGGATCGTGAAGAGGGACGAGGTCGATTCGATGGAGGCTTGAGGCTCGGAGGTGGGGGTGAGCTTGCGGAGGATTTGGCGGAGTTGTTGCTTTACTTCGTTGAGGGCCGCGGCGTCGGACTGGGGGGTTTGTAGAAGAGTTGGTGAGTTGATTGGAAAGAGAAGGGGGGGAGATGAGAGGAGGGAAAGGTTTGTGGACGGACCTGGGCTTCGTCGTCGACGGAGGCGCAGAGCATGAGGCCTGTGAGACGAGGGTTAGTATTGCGAGTGGTAGATGATTGATGCTTGGCTGGGAGTGTTCGCGTACCATCTAGCCTCGAGATCTGTGTTGAGCGAATCATTTCGAAGGGGGAATTGGGTGTGGAAATGCCGTGACACAGAGGAGAAGCAGAGTGTCGTAGCTGGAGGGGGATTGGTATGGCGTTGCGAAGAAACGTGTCAAGTAGACGCACGACCCCCAGAGGAAATTGCTTTGTTGAGATGGCGGCTGAGACGATTGGACTCTTTAGTGGTGTCGAGGCATACGTAACAAGAAACAGACAGATTGCTAGGCTTTCTGTTTGGGGGGGAGCGCCGGAATCGAGGTAGAGGCTGTTTATCGAGAAGTTTTGTTGTGTTGGATGTCGGTTCCTGGGGTTGCAGGTGTTGGGTGTGGCTGACGTGGAATTTTGGTGGCGCAACCTTTCATGTGCTTGCTGTGCGCCTGAGGTTCGCTCTTGAGCAATTCAGTGTGGCCGTGCGTCTTGGGATGAACGACCCTGGAGCTCTCGAATGTTACAATCAGAGATAGTAATTCTAGACATTCAGCTATTGAACCTGTCAGTGAATGGTTTTTACAAAATTTGTATTTCGAAGCATAGTTGCCCTTATATCTCGTCTTCTTCATCGTCAAAATCATCCTCCCTGCCCATCTCGTACAAGATTCTCCCTCCCTCGCCCGCACCAATATCCGTCTGCGCATCAAAGTACGGCAGCACAATCCCCTCTCTATCCTTGCGCTGCTTCTCTGTAAGCCCCAGATTAAACGTGCTCTCCGGCTGTTCTTCTCCTTCGTCTCCCCGCTCGGCGTCCGGCTTCTTAAACATGGCATGGTCCGTGAGAAGACAGAGCTTGCCCAGCCTGGACTTTGCTGCCGCCGCCGGCGTGAGAATGAACTTCTCATCAACGGCTCGTCCGCTCCTCCTGCGTAGCTCCATGCTGATGACGATGCCTGCATCGTCTTCGGACCTGCTCTTTTCCGCGAGGCCGATGAGGATGCCTTCGCGGTGTTCCTTGAGACCCCACTCGGGCTCTACGACGCTTCTGTTGCGTGCCTTTTGCCGCTCGATTTCTTGACGCAGGTTGGACAGCGTCAGGATGGCTGTGGCTAGGTGGCATAGCAGCGTGAATGGGTGAGGCTCATATTCGTTGGACGACTTGGGTAGGATGACGGGCACGTCGGTGTGATACACGCCCACGATAGACACTACCGGGGTGATGATGCTTGAGAGGAAAACAGCCAGGGACTGGGTGGCCGTCGATGAGAGAGAATTCAATGAGTCGATGAAGACGACGGCTCCTATATGGGTTCGCTCAGTCATGGTGTCCTATGTAGAGCACTGGGCTTTAACTTACTCTGGGCAGTCTTGTCCTTGATATTTGCTGGCTGGAATGAGGGATACTGCGCCAAGAGCTCTCGGCTCACTGCGTTTAGATCCTTTCCAGCGGCTTTGACGAAGACGTCTGCATCTCGCGGCTTGCGGACCGTGCAGAAGGACAGGAAGATGATTTTCGTCTTGGCCAGCTATCACTGTGTAAGTTGGTCTGTCTTCATGCCGTGGTAGTAGTTGCGTATGGGGGAAGAATACCTTTGCTCTTGTCATGAGCTCTGAAATGACTAGTCGGGCGGGCTGTTCGAGGTTGTCGAGGAGGAGCGTCAGAGGGCTGGCGGCATCACGAAAATTCAGAAGCCTCTGGAGCAGCAGCAGGCTGTGAGAGCGGCCGTGGGAGTTTGCAGAGGGGGCCATGGCTCTGTACGGCTGACTGAAATATTCTGATTTGAGTGAAGAATTCTCTTTTAGAATGCTGGGTGATATGAGTCAGCTGTTCTGGGTCGCCGTGTCCGAGCTGCGTATAATGATTCGACAGCTATCAACATGAAGTTGAGTATTGGAATGTCGAGATTCTTAATCATTTGCGGCATATGGAACGCTCCCGCTATGGATCTGATCCGCTCGGCTGGCTTTAGTGCCTTGAGACTGCTAAAGGCGCTGTAAATGTCCCTCTGGACTAACCTCTCAGCGCTCATCCTTGGTTCAAGTTGGTGGTATCATGTACACCTCACGCGTCCATCTCTAACCATTCATTGCTGAAATTTTCAACTTCCGCCTACCACCGCCAGCCTCATCTCGACATACCAACGAAATGCGCACCCGCCACCATTCAGCTTCATAGCCACAGCCTTGCTCTCTCTCTCACGCCTCCAAGCCCATGCGCCGCCACAGCCTGCTGCTACAGCCCTTGACCCGCGCCTGCAGACGAGTTTCAGGTGTTGCCTCATCGATCCGGACATGCGAGCTCTCGCCCTCGAGCTCATGCTCACGGGTTGCATGTAACCGCAGCCTGAGGCCGTTCTCAGCCAACGCTGCACGGCGCAACGGGTTTCAGCAGCCGGACAGTGATGGTGGATTCGGAGCTGGTACCAACGATACCATCTATGCGCTCTCGACAGCCCAGGGCAAGGCGGGAATCGCCGTGATTCGCATCTCTGGCCCGTCATGTCTTGATGTAAGTTGACGGATCAGAAATTCCAACTTGAGCACAACCCACGTACATGTAGTAACCAAGTACGTCGTTTTTACTCCTATTCTTAGGTATACAGAGCCCTGTGTCCGTCAAAGGCACCGCCAAAGCCTAGATATGCCGCTGTGCGATCGTTGCTTGGCCCCAATGCTGCAGGAGGCAATCAAAACGTCTTGGACTCGGAAGCAGTAGTGCTCTTCTTCCCCTCGCCCAAGACGGTAACAGGAGAAGACGTCCTGGAGCTACACATCCACGGCGGCACAGCCACCATCAAGGCCGTCTTGGCAGCCATCCCTCAGTGTCCCTCGAAGCATCGGATTCGATACGCTGAGCCAGGGGAATTCACCAAGAGGGCGTTTCTGAACGATCGTCTGGATCTCGCACGGGTCGAGTCCCTGGGAGACATTCTCTCCGCAGAGACGGAGCAGCAGCGGCGTGCGGCAGTCAGGGGCACCTCGGGCAAGCTGGCTCGCACCTATGAAGGCTGGAGGCAAGAGCTCCTCCTTGCCCGAGGCGAGATTGAGGCTCTGATTGACTTTTCAGAGGACCAGCATTTCGATGAGTCTCCTGCTGACTTGCTTCACAATGTGGCAGAGATTGTAGACAACATCCTCCGAGGCATACGCTTGCACGAACGGGGCGGCCAGAGGAGCGAGCTGCTGAGGAGCGGCATCCGGATTGCACTGCTGGGGCCGCCCAACGTGGGCAAAAGCTCGCTGATGAACTTGATTGTTGGACGCGAGGCTTCGATTGTGTCAGGCGAAGCCGGCACCACGCGAGACATTGTAGAGGCCAGCCTCGACATTGGGGGATACCTGTGCTCGTTTGCGGACACGGCCGGCTTCAGGTCGAGCGCTGATCTGGGACCGTCGAGCCAGGTCGGGGCAGTAGAGCGAGAGGGAATTCGGCGGGCAAGGCAGAAGGCGCAGGAATCCGACATTGTCGTCGTCCTGGCATCGCTCGAGAGCGGGCCGTCTGGTCCGACGATCCTCTACGACCAGGAGACGCTGGACATTGCGGCCGCCGCCCAAGCCCGCCTCATCGTGGTCAACAAGAGAGACACGGTCACTCCAACGGAGCTACAACGGCTGTTGGACGACTTTCGCCAAAGACTAAGCGAGAGGGGGCCAGAGCTGGGATCAGCCCATATAGCCGCCATCTCGTGCAAGGAGGCCAGTAGCCTGAACTCTGCCGGGCAGGGCCAGGACCCGGGGGGGATTCACGCCCTGACGGAGGCCATGGTAGGCACTTTTTCGCAAATGACGGAGATGCCAGTGGATTTGCAGGATCTGCTGGGTGTGACGGCGCGCCAGGCACAGCTCCTGGCCAGGTGCAGGGGCCACCTGGAGGAGTTTCTGGCGGAAGCGAGGCCGGAGGATGAGGGAGTCGAGGCGGACACGGTGCTGGCGGCGGAGTTTCTGCGGTATGCGGCAGATTGTCTGGCGCGCATCACGGGCAAGGGCGAGGCTGGGGATGTGGAAGATGTGCTGGGGGTGGTATTTGAAAAGTAAGTCATTGGCGAACGGTGTTGCTGCTATTTGTCCTTCAAATGATGGCGATGTGAGTGATGCTAATGTGCGTACAGATTCTGTGTGGGAAAGTAAAGAAGATGGGACTCAAGGATAAAGATGATTGTATGAGACTATTCTACACTCTAAATAAAAAGAAAGAAGATGGTGGAACAAATTGCATCTAATGCCGTAAAGCTCTTCCATGGTCTTTCTGGCAAGCAAAGAAAGAAGTACAGTTGACCGAACGCAATCCATAACTCTATGCTGGCTGCCATTTGCAGCATGTTTGTTTTCTTTCCCGGACAATGTATCCAACGCCGCATAAAGATCGTCAAGTAGGAAAAAAGAAAGAAAGAAAGAAAGAAAGAAAGAAAGAAAGAAAGAAATGCGAGGGGAAATAGACGAAGGCAAGGTCCTGCTAAAGAAGAGATATCCATCCTGATGCCGATACAAATACAAAGGAGGAGGCAAAGTTGAATGCTCCGACGCCGATGCGAAGTTGAGCATGTTGCCGCCCGCGTTATTCCAGTTGATGTTGAGGTATTCTGTTGTTGTTTTTTGTGGGTTTCTTGTCTATCCGATCTTCTCCATGCGCCAAGATGAAAAGGCGAAAATAGGGAATGCCCGCGAAGGCTGTTTCAAAAGCTTCTTTCGAGAGAGGAAAAACACAACATAATGTGACAATATTGTAACAGCGGTTTGAAAGAGGAAGAAGGCAATTTAGCACCCTTGGGGCCGGCGGCCGTTTGAAGACGAGGACGAGCCGGAGCTGGAGCCAGAGCCAGAGCCGGTCTTGGGGCCGGAGACGATGTTGTAGCCGCTTCGGGCGGAGTCGACGAGGGCCGTGGAGGCGTCGAACGAGGTAGCAAAGGCAGCCATTGTGAGTTTTGGGTTGTCTTGTTTTGTTTTGGTGGTTGTAGACGGAGGGTGGTTTGAAGTGGTTGTTGAAGTGAAGGTTGTGGTTGTGGTTGAGAGTGGGTTGATGAGTTGAAGAGTGGCGGATATCTCTGGGGATATATAAGATTGAGGATATGTAGGAGGGAGTGGAAGAAGAGTAGAAGAGTTGGCTTTGTCTTGTTGATGTGTGAAAGCTGTTCTGTCCGGGCAATGGGTAGGTCCGATGTCCTGGGTCGAAGCAAGCCACCTTATATATTCAGAAACGCCAAAAGCAGAAGTGCCAAATCGACGTCTTCTTCAGTGTTCCCTGCATCGAGACCGATGTCCCAGGATTCCTTGGGACCGGGTCCCTCCCACGCACTCACGCGGCATACACCCTCCCTTGAATTCCGGCGTGAGATGACGAGCTTTACCTACACCCTTCTCTCTTCCCCAGTTTCTTCCGGTGCGTGCTTGCCTGTTTCTTAGCAGACGCGGCTAACTAACAGGTACAGCCCACTGCCAGCCCGGCCGCGTGCCCTACGAGACACACCCTGCTGCCTTACAACGGGGAAGGCCAAGCAGAATCCGTTTTCCTGTCATCCCAAGGCCCCTTGTATGGTACGTGTTATTACGACTGGGCCAACTGCTTGGGTGTAAGTGATTACCTCGGCAGGGGGTGTGTGTGTGTGTGTGGCGTGTGTCTTGGAATCCATGTGCTAGGGATGTATTTTGGGTGGTGGCTGACGGGGCTCTACTTTGTTGGGGGCGTGGACTTTGCCCGCTTTTGATCAGGAGCGGTTCCCCGTAGGGCTGAGGCTCGGTCTCCTGCATCCTCTCTCTTCTTTTCTTGCTGGGAGTCAGTCAGCCCAATCGTAGAGGCTACCGGCAACGGGAAGCGTGTGCCACCATGGCCGATGCTTTGGTAACTTGAAGGGTTGATTGGCAGCCAACTCACTCCATCGTTGGTGACTGCATCATGTATTGCTACCTGCATGTTCGGTGACTATCTAATGTCTGTGTCTGTGTCGTGTGGGAATGTCACGATACGACTCAAAGCGAGTGACTCGATTCTTCTCTTCTGAGTAATTGCTCGGAATTGTCATCATTATCAATGCCCCTTGTTCTCGAACTTCTCTTCTGTTCCACTTGTGCCGTGCGGGATGATGCAGAGCCTCGTGGCAATTCCTCTTCCTTCGTCGGCGTCTCCATCCAATCCCATTGCCGCACCGGCAGCCGGCTCTGCACAGGATGAAGAAGAGAAGGAACAAAAATGATTGGGGCCCTGGGCAGAAGAGGATTCATGGTGAATCATTCTAGCAGCCGTACTCTGAGGGCAAACTGCGACTCTCTTACAAATCTGAAGCCCGGCATTTTTGCTGGGCGCCTGGTTGTGCTTCGGATTTTGCGAGGCGATAAGCCGGGGCGCCCCTGTGAGCGGTAGCCGAGAGAGGTCGGCGAGCGAGTCCAAAGTCCGGGCTTTGCTGTGGCCGTCACTTTGAGGGATGTACGATCGAGTGTGTGTGTGAAGCCGTCATCATCACCCTTGCTTTCCCAATTTCTGGCTGGTTTCGATGGCCTTGTGCGTGTCGGCGCAACAGCAATACAACGAGAATGGAGAGCAAGACATCAGACGGGGGGAATGGCCGGGGACTCTCCCCATCCCCAGCCCAGGACTCGTACAAGGTGCGCACAGATGCTGGCAGACGTGCCGTCGGTAAAAGAATCCATCATCTCATCTCCAACTGCTTCCGTGCCTGTAACCTGTACCACGGGCCCATGTGTGGCAGAGGCAGAGGCAGATTGCACGTCGTGCCCACATTGATACAAGCATGTACCCTGACCCAGGGCTTGGTTCCGACCAAAAGGTCATGGCCCTCCTCCTCCTCTTCCTGCTTCACTAAACCCCCCCATGTCGAAAAATGCACAGATTGGGGAGCTGCTTTCTATTTGCCGCCCCCACGTGGTGCGTACTCGTACCTTTTTTTTTTTTTTCTGCTTCCGCTTCGCCTTGAAAGGATGCCGTATTCGTCCAACCGGGCAGTGAGCGTTCCTTGGGGGGGGAGACGGAAGAAGGGGGAAGAGACAAGGTCCATGTCATTCATTGAATCCATCTCATCGTGGCCGTGACATTTCCATTAGAGTTACATGATGCGCGCCCTACGAGGTACTGTATCATTGATGGCTTGGATACCCTTGCCTTGCCTTGCCTTGTCCTGCCTTCAATGCCTTGCCGTCTCTCCTTGCCATGCGAGCGATGGGGATCGATGTCACATAGCAGCTCCCAGCGCCCAGGAATCCACGGAATTGCAAATTACCACTCGGCTAGCCTTGTCTCATGGGCGCTTCCTATCTAGGCACTTTGAGGTTCCTTGAGGACATCGCGAAGGCGAGGTTAAAGTACATTTGATGCGGCGTCATGTCTATCGACATTGTTCATTTACCTGGCACTACCGGGTCGACATCATGGCATGGACTGTCCCCGGCAGATAAGGTACAGACGACTCAAGTCGAAGGTGAAAGCGGCCCGGGAGCGAATCATGTTCCCTGCTCGGCTTGGATCCTTTCGTCTTCGTCTGCCGTCGCTTTGCACTACATGTAGATTTTACCTACCTCTCTTTTGACCCAGGCAGTAGGGATGGGGCGCGTTGATTTGCCGAACCATCGTTTCTTGATATTCCCAAAATACGACTTCTGTTGCCGGACGACTTTCTAAGCCCTGCTACGCTGGCCTATGACACTAAGTACGGGGACCGCTGCTGATCACCTGTCCGCCCGGGGTGGGAGGTGGAACGGCGGACCAAAGAAGATGCTGCTCGCTTGTGGCCCGGGAATGGGGGCACCATTGACAAGTCAAATGTGCTTGGCGATGACACGAGCGCAGCTAAAGAAGACGGGCACTCGGAACATGTGGCTAGATAGGATCAAAGGCACACATCCGTGAGGACACGATGCCTTTTCTTCTTACTGGACCAAAAGGACTGAAACAAGCGATACTGAAGAGACAAGCCCCCGGATTTCCCCCCCGTAAGCGCCGCGAAGCTCACCAGCGAGCCCTCGGCCTCTCTCTGGCGAGAAAAGGATAAAAATAGCGGCCCAATGGGCATGCCGAGTTTGCGAGCCGCGCAGAAGAGAACTTGAAGCCGGCCGCGGTAAAATACTTTGTTGGTTTACTTGATTTGCCGGCCTCGCTTGCAGGCTGTTTCTGGTTTCCAGTCTTTTCTTTATTCGGTGCTTACTGTGCCTATTCCATGTCTTTGTCTGGCATCGATGTTGTTCCTGTAAAGTGACTGATGGTATGATCACTAGGTAGGTAGGTATGGGGATGGATATTACATGTACTGAATCGTTCGCTTCACCAGCCTCACGAGGCGTCAGCACTATGAGCAGCAAGCGAGAAAGGAAAAGGGGGGGGTGCCGAAACGCGCACTGCCCATCTCACCCATCGCTTCGCTGTGGCTCGTTGACGAAGCCTGGTGTTTTCCCTCGTCCTTCTATGGATCAGGTTATGAGCAACCGAGTAGAAATGACTCGTTCTGGGGCTGGTTTCAACGACGACTGCACAGTAAGCACCAGGAGGAAATTACATGTATCCACGATGAATTTTTTTTTTTTTTTTTGGTGTTGGAGAGTGACCTGCTTCTCATGTGGTAGCATGTACGCGTCCTCCGTACCGGGATAGCAAGTTCAACGACATGGCTCATAGTCCTCACCCCCACGATGCACATGCGCGGTCAGTATTGGGCGTCGCATTGCCTCAACATGAACCTACCGACCAATCCCCAGTTTCACAGAGCATGCAATTACATGTAGATTATTCTACTGCACATCCTCTATACCTGCAGCAGCATCATCATGGAGCTCGGCCTTGGCCAGCATGAATGTTCGGCGACCTCTTTTCACGCCTCGTTGGTCAGATGGATACGCGGCGGATGAGTATGACCGCCGTGACATGATTCACGAATCTTGCATCTCGAATGTCTTGCCTTATTTGTGTTCATCTTGACGAATCGCATCTGGCTCCCAGGCCAAGTCGTAGAGGAGGGAATCCCGGTGCCTGCAGAGACTCGGCGATGCAACATTACACCGAAGACGCATTATTCCTTCCAGTGGCAGTGACGTTTGTCTGGTCCCGGCGATGTCGAAGCCTCTCATCCAACATGCACGTACTTTGACGCTTCGCGTCCTCTCATACATGCACGCCTCTGTCCCACAGGTATCACCGCATCTCCCCTTTCGTTTTGGATCATTGAGTTGACTTGCATGCATCGCGAACACCGTCATCGTCATCATGATCGCTCCGAATGTGCCCACCATACATGTAGGAACGGTCAGGAACGGCGCCCTACGTGTATGGGAATCGCACGCCGGAGCCCGCGATGAAGGATCGGCACATCTAGTTTCGCATCTGCGCCAGACAGCCGGCCGCTTCCCCGTATCCATCGTATTGCGCCTCTGCCAAGATGGAGGAGCTTCGGCTTTGGCAGACTCGGTTTGAGTGCTTTTCGTGTTCGCAGCTCGATCATCATGGTGATGATGCCCAAATACTTGCATCGAGCATCCATGGCCACCAAGTTTCGAATACTACGGGCGAGATGCCGCACATACAAGAGGCTGAAGAAGCGAATGTAACACCACAGACAGCCTTACCGTCACCTCGTCGCCTGGTTTCATCAGATCTGGGTTCATCAGAAAAGAGCAAGGACCAACGCAGACACCACATGTACCTATGCAAGCGCCTGTTTGAAGTCCGTCGTGGCCTGGTGTCGTCAGCTTCTAGAAGATCAGACGGAAACCTTTTCTCATGCAGCCTTATTGGCGTGTAGGCCCGGCACAGCCCTACGGGATTTGGGGAGCATGTGGCTGCACGAACAAACGGGCTCGCTCACTCGTTCGGCAGCTCAGCCCGCAGAGGATGGGCCGCACAGGCAGGCGTCGAGGCGCGTGTAAGCAGAGAGGGGGGTCTTGATTCGCAATTTGTAATTCTCGCTGCTTGCCCTGATGTGTCTCTATGTGGCGCGGAGGATCATCTTCATCGTGTACAGGACGGCAGCACTCGACGAATAGCGATGAACTACCCTGTAAACTCCCAAACAATCTAGTTGGAACAACGGGGGGGGAAAAAGGTACTCGTAAACGTGATACTCAACGAGGAGGCTCCAAGGCGCAGCACTGCCCGAGCCTTGGTCACGCTTCAGGGGCCACAAACCAGGCTGCGAGGGCTGTGATATGGTACCTGTATTACAGACATCTTCAATATGTGTGACAATGTACATAAGAACAGTTGCAAGAGGTAAAGAGAAGGCAGGATGACAGGTTGACGCCGTTTGACTCATTTCTCAGGCCATCGACTTGTTGAATTCCCAGGGGTGTGTGTTTTTCTTTGCCTTTTCCTTCTGCAGCTCCCGGTCTTTGTCTCGGAATGCAGTTCAAGGCTCCAGACTCGGCTCACATCGCACTCTGCACGCGCATACTTCGTAGCATGTCCTTGTAGAGAGTCATCCTTTGAATTAATTACCTCTGGGTATCAATACGATGACATACTACCTGTCACCTTGGCGATATCTGTAGGGTCATACTTGTGCTTTGTATTCATGCAGGCGATCCCATTCTCCTCCAGGGCCGGCGCAACAGAGCCGGGGTTCCGCGGCTTTGAGTCCAATTGCACGGGCCGATCCGCGAGGACATCAGCTATTCAGCCGGAAGACAGCAGAAAATGTACAGAATATACAATTCTAACTGGTGCCGTAGCAGAGCCATAGCGGCTCGTGATAGCCGCAAGATTGAAGGTACTTGCACCTCATGTTTCCCTTTACCCAGGCTATCGCAGCTTGATAGACAAGCCCTAATCGCAGCAGATCAAAGGCTTCCTGCGGCAAGCGCTCCTCTTCGCTTCTCTTCCCTTTCTTCCCCTCACCATCCACTCCGCCTCCTCTTTCTCCTCCTCCTCCTCCTCCTCCTCCTCCCCCTCCTCATCATCATCATTCCAAAACTGCGCGAGACGAGGACAAAATGCAATCCGAACTTCGCCTTTTGAACGCCTCACAGGAAAATTCGTCCTCATGTCTTGAGCGGCTGGAAATTTGACGTGTCTCGAATGCTACCCACACAGCATCCCAACAGACATCCTTTAGCTGGGTTATTGCTCTTGACACGAGTCTACAGTATCTACACTACTTCTGCCAACTGTAGCGCCTTTGACCCTTGGCATGATGAGCCTTGCAGGGGGCTATGAATCAAGGGTTCCTTTATCCGAGCGGAAAGAAGCACGGGCATCCTTCTGGTCTGATCATACCTGGGGGCCGAACCCTGTGCGCCTGGGTCCAATCCATGGGCTGACGATGAGCTCAGAGCGTGGTGGATGCTGGTGCTGGCACGGGGAAATGCTATAGTGATGAGAGGCAGTACTGTAGGTTCAAGCATACAGGCAACCCCCAGCATACTCGCAGCTAACCCTGTCCATGACAGGCCCGGATCCAGGAAAGCGTCCGACCGATAGCCACGGCAGCGTTGTAGCGCAGTTGATCTCCACGTGGAAGACAGAGGCTCGTGTTGGACCTGCATCCGCTTTCAACGCCTGTCGTTGGGAACAACACAATTGAAACATCACGACTGTGGGTAGACGGGCAGATTCTAGGCATCTTGTTCCCTTACCAGGACTGAGCCCATATCTCTCACCACCTGCGGGAAGCAGGAACTACGACTACCACTCTTGCAGGTACCCGTATTACTCCTACAAGGACAGGGGCTAGCACCCAAAAGAAGCCAGGGACCGCTACCCTACGGAGCTTTCGGGCTACTTCTAGGCCGTTTTGCCCAAGGAATCTGCTGATGGCCCTGTAATATTGGAAAATCAGTACATGGGTGGTCGAGAAGGGGGGGGGGGGGGGGGGGGGGGNGGGGGGCGTGGAGAGACAGAGGTGCTCTGGAACTCGTCCGTCTTGAACTGTTCCGACTCGCTCGCGAAAGAGTTGATCTCGCCGCCACGTAAGCACTGAGATCTCTCTTGCAGTACCGGGTCCGAGATGAGGCCCGATATCGTGCCGTTTGGATGGCCTCTGCACTGGGGGAGTGGATCGGGAACGGTAGGCATGATCCTGCTCTAGCTGGACCAATTCTCGGCAGGACGCAGCGGGAATAGGCAGCGGACGAGCTCGAGGCGAAGCAGGAGATGGATCATTCGTGATGGCCATCGACCAGACAAGGAAAGACTCCTTCTACTTCGTATCTGTCCAGCAGCCTATCCTCGCATCTTGCATGTAGCATGCCCACACCACCAAGAAGCTACAATCTGCTCCATAGCTGCGCGTCCACGCGGACCAAAGGCGTTATCTCACCCTGTCCTTGAGGGGGGGAGATGGGAAGGTCAGTTCGACGCCACTCGTACAACTTCTCCCAACCGCCACGGGCCCGGGCTATCTACGAGCCGCTACAAGAATTACTGGACACGACAATAACAAGAGAGAATAAACCATCAGTCTGGATACCCAAAGTTGGAAATCCCTTGTTATGGGGAGGTAATGAGTCGTGCCTTGCCGTTACGCTCCATTTGGGTCACCTTGGAATAGGACGACAAGGGCAATCTTGTGGAATCTGACATTTTTCGGCAGTAGGAAAAGGAATGCTCTGGTCATGCTGCCCCATCATAGTTGACAACGTGGATATACCGCAGGCCTGCAAGTCTACTGAGGTCGAGGAGAGTCTTAATCAATGTGTGCACGGCCTCGGCACCTTCTTCTCCCGACGGCACAGACTCGGCTCTCAGATATTGTTGCATTCACTATCTCTTTCTTCTTTGTGTCTGTGCTTCCTTCAAAGTTACCGAATGCTAGGACCACGAGGCCCGTGTGTCTCCCCAGTCCCCCCCCTTCCTCCATCTTCCATCCTAGCCAGGAGCGTTGGCAATCACCCCATGATGTCGGGGTTGAAGAATCGGGGGTGGGGTGTGTAAGAGGCGTCCTTGTCGGGCGTGGCTCAGCCCATCCGGTTACTTCGTGCAATTGCCGATACACCAGAGAGGAAACCGAGACGAACAAATGACGAACACCATAGGAAGTCACGCCAGGTGCACCATGAGACGGTCCAGGGATATAACGGGACCCGCGGTGCTGCTCGTTTCAAGCATCTTAGCACGTCGACAATCCGTCATCGACTCACCCTCCCAAACCCATATCGTCTCGCCTGGCGACATTATCCTGCCGGTTCTCATGTAAATACACGACTGCAATTAAAATTACAACAGCAAGGGGGCTTCACTGCCGGCAAGAGATTCCAGCGGTGCAGGGCACTAGAATCTGACGTCGACTTTATTTTGGTTGCTGCCTGCTCTAGACAAGGGGATCTTGATCGCTTTCTCTTTCCTGCTCGAAGGATGAAATGGTTTGACCGTTGTCTGATTGAGCCCCTTGCAGCAGGCAAGAAACTGGGCCCATGACTTCGATCCCGGAAGGTGATCATTACCGTGCATATCGAAAGCTTACTCTTCCGGAAAGGTCGCAAGCCTCGAAATATTGGGACAGGTATGCCGTCGCATATCTCGGAGTCAAGGAAGGGGGTGATGATTGACAGGAAAGAAGCGAGCATGGCGCTGAAATTACATCTGCCAACGGTGGGCGCTTGCATGAGCCGTGCCAGACTTGCTCGAGAAGGGCAAGAAGAGTGACCAGGAACGGAGTTGCTTGGCTTCTCCTGATGTGTTGCCGTGGTTTTGACTGGATTGGGGAAGAGTGGCTTGATAAGGAGGAACAGTCTCTCCTGTTCCATGACACTCCTGTACGGCCAAACTTACTTACATACATACGAGCTGCATTCTTTTCACGCATGTATGGCGATCCGTGTTGAGTTGGCTCTATCGTGGCGATGACCCTCTCTATGCTCTGCATTTCAGGGGTCTGGCTGACTCGATCTCTTAGCTAAACAGGCGGAAAGGGTTCCGCGTCGAAATACCTCCGAAGGATCAGACTTGATAAGGATCAGGAAATCCTGATGAACATCACCAGTACTCACACTATGATTAAGAAGCGTATGGATGTCAATACCATGGCATGGGGATCCGCAATGGGCCGTGTCTGCCTGCAGCAATTCATCTAGCTTTATCAGACTACGGCAATCTAGGTAACAGATATGACAGATAATCAAGCCGTCGGATAGCCAACAAAAGCCAAAGACGCAAGACAAGCGGAAATGAGGCTCTGCCGGAGCGATGCGGGAGGAAGAGAAGTTGTCAAAGTGACAGGGTGGGTTCAAATTACAGGAAGACCAAGCTGCGAACTCGCCATCTATTCCATGCATATGGAAGATGGAAGAAGAAAAGTTGCAACAGGGGACATGGAGGGAGGGCGGGTTGCCGACATCCGCAGCCAAGAGTGTTCAGAATGCGGCACTACGATGGTGTTGACGATGGTGTGGCTGCGTTCGGTGACAAATATACCAATTGAAAACCACAAGTGAGAGACTCCCATGGCGAGAGTCACCAAATGACACCAATCGATATATATTCTCGTGAGATTATTTGCTGAAATGTTTGTCACAAGTTGACTGTTGGGCAGCGATGCATTTGGCCAGTGGCTGCGCGGGCATCCGATGGCCTCCTATAGTCTGGCAAGAAGGTTTGGTTTGCAACCATGATTTTCTCTCTTCTTTATTTTTCGCGGCATTAAAATCTTCAAAAAGCTCTGGCCGGCCCCCCCGTGAACATGTTCTACCGTTTAGAATTCGACTTTGCCTCGGACACCATCATGGAGTACCCGCGCATCCTGGCGGCCGAAGACGGACACCGAACCCGCGCCCAGAACGCACAGCCCGAGATCCTCAACATTCTCGACAGAGACAACTTTGATCTCAGAAACACCATCGTCAGGCTCCAATTCAAGTTTGGCGGTGAGGAGACTCCTGACAATCACGCCCGATCTGCACAGCAACATCATCTCCACCATGCGCTTGGGACTGTGACTGACTTTTTTGCTATCAAATTGCAGCAAGCACAAGACACGGCACCGGATTCTTCGTCAACCTGCCTTCTCCCACGTTCGACGTCATCTTGACGGCTGCCCATAACCTCATCGATGGAAATAAAGTCCGTGCTGAAGAGTTGATGGTGATTTACGCAGACAATGAGCCAGAGCTTGCGACCAAGGTTGAGATCTGTCCTCAGTATTTGGACATGCTCGAGACGCGGCCCAGATCCGACGACAGAGCGATTCACGACTACGGCGTCATTCTGCTGGCCAAGGACGAAAAGAAAAAGCCCAAGAGGCAGGGTCTGGGGCTGAGCCTTGCGCTCGGCTCCAACGGGACCCTGCAGAGTCCCAAAGAGGTGCGCGTGTATGGCTACGGGGAAACGGGTGGCGAGGGCCTCCTCCACAGCTCCGGACCCTTGAAGAGGGTTACAGCCCAGCTCGAGTACCAAGCACCGACGGAGCCTGGGATGAGCGGATCGCCCGTTTGGATCCCGTACGGTGGCCAGGCAATGGCAGTAGGTGTCCAGTAAGTTCAGTGGTGGCAAAAAGAATGACCTTCAAAACCAGGGGGGTTTAGGCGGGCGACGATATATATCATCTATACTTCGCTGAAACTTGTGTCTAACTGAGTCCCCGTCAATCCACCAGCAACATGAGGCCCAAGTCCTCCGGCTCCGGAAGCAGAGGCGCCAGAATCACCGACCAAGTCTTCCGCAACATCTGCCGCTGGGCAGACGTAGGCTTCTTCAACCGGCGGCTCTGCGCCGTTGGGAAGAAGAAGGCCTCGTCGTCGACAAACGGGGAGCAGCAGCCCACGCACAACACGTACCTCGCCTTTTCTCCGCACTGCGACTTCGCCAAGGTCTTTCTGGGTTCGTCGGAGGCGGCGGCCGCGCAGGACAATGTGAGCTTTGATATCCTGCCGGCGAGCATCCCCCCGAGCTGGGCCGCGAAGGCTTCTCCGCTGTGGGCGTTTCGGTTTCACAAGCCGCCTGGCTGGGGCGACAAGGACAGGTGCTGGGTCGAGTGGCAGCCCAAGAGGCAAAAGGCTGTCTTGGTGAGCGCGCTGAAAGAGGTCAATCTCGTTAGGCTGCAGGAGCGTCAGAAGTCTGGCAGGCAGCAGACATGGGTCACCGTCAAGTCTGGGAATAAGCTGGTTCGTGTTGTTCTGCCGGTGGGGAACGAGACTGGCAATCAGGAGCTGAGGTTGTACGATGACGATCGGGATGAGGACGATGTGCAGGATGGAATGACTGAGTTTGCGGGAGTGTCGTTTGCGGATCAGGGAGATGACAGCGGGTTGGGGGTGAGTTTTGTGCGTTCTTAACCCTGGATAGTTGATGAGCTAACGCTGCTCGTAGAAGAGTATGTTCAGGATTGAGTAGGTCTGGACGGCCTAGAAGCGAGGTTCGTCAGGGATTTGATTTAGAGATATTTGCAGAGTATTTAAGCATAGGATAGATTCACGAAACAGAGCAGCATGACCACGGCGGTAGCCGTGAGTTAAACAATCAATATCAAGCTTTGCCTGCTCTAACTGCAACGATCTATGAGCAGGGTTGCCGGGCGTCTAGTGATGTTTGATGCTTGCCGATTGGGCCAATTTGATGGACTTGCAATATCGGAGCAGAAAGGGGCAGGATGGAAATATCAGGCACTTGGTTCAGGTCCTACTGCCAAGAATAACGTGAAATAGCAGTGTGATGGAAGAATTCATGACAATGATAACTCCAGTGATAAGGGGGCGTGTCACTGAGCTACACAACACCAGTCTTGTATCAAATCTACCAATTTCAAGGTTTAAAGCCAAAAACTTGCCGACTTCTTAAGATAACCAATCATTATCATTAAACTATGTCACAAGTTATCGTCCCGTTCCACCTGACACAGTCCTCGCTCGAAACTTTTTTGGCGCCGACAAAAGAATAGAAGAGGGAAAAGAGTGTAGTAGAAGGAAAAAAAAGACAGTAGATGGACAAAAGAAATCAAATTGGAGAGACTGACTTGAAAGAAACCAACAGAGTAATAGAAGACAACGAACGGGAAAGAAATCCAAGGAATGTCTCAAACAGATGACAACCCAAATCCGACTCCCAGCGCCTCATAATGTTCTTAGAAGTCCCCTCCCCCTCCTTTTTTTTTCCCCCTGAGCCCGTCTCTCAGTGTCTAATGTCGACACAAAGACAGTTCGTATGAATAGGTGATTTAGTTGCGCCCGAAACTCAAGATTGGTTCCATGAGCGTTTGCAAGAGCTGTTTTAATCTTAGTCTCACGTTCGTTGCAACTGAAGACTTGTTTGACCCGACGTACCCATCGTTCGAGATCCTCTTCGTTTTCGTGGAGTTTCTTGTACTCCTCGTCGAGGCGTTCTGTTGGTTGAGAATTCACATCAGCTCTTCTGTATCTGTCATCGGTTTTGTGTAACGTCAACATTACTAACTTGTAGTGCAGAAGAGCACATCCTTGAGGTCGGGATCATCCCTAAGCTGGTTGAGGAAGGATTCGGCACCAGAGTCATTGCCGATCTGGCTGATTTGAAATCGCACAGCTGTTAATGCTGTTAGCACTGAAGAGCACATCATAGCTTGGTAGGCATGATGACAGACTTGTACGCGGGTAGTCATGTTTCTCCAGGAAATCAACGCAGCTGACAATGGTGTCCCTAAACTCGCTTGAAGGCTCGCCAGTAGCACAGCCGTCTGTGATGCAGGAGACAAGAAGAGGCCTGTGCAACTTCTCTCCCTTGTTGACGACGTCGTAAAGCAGAGGATCGAGGATCTTTCGCTTGAGATTGGTGCCAATCTTGGTGTTGCCACGAGGCGTAACTGAGCGCATGATCTCTTCGACTTGTTCTGCCTTGAGATTATCGTCCAGCGCACGTTTCTTGTTAATGAATTGCAGTCCTGTTCCGCAGCCATCGGGGACCAGTAGAGTAGAGATTCGTGCAACTCGTCGAACAAGGTCAGTCTGGTCACGAGCGCGAGTGCCTGATTTCATAGAGGTGCTGTCATCTAAGGGGATCAATAATCATTAGTATGTATTGGTGGTCAAGTGATACATTGTGTGGGGTGAGAAGGGATGACAGTCCATTCAACTTACCGCAGTAAAAGACTGGCTGATAGAGTGCAAGCTTCGTTATGTCCTGGACGTCTTCCTTGGAATTGAGCACCTCGTCCTCTCGCCCCTCAAGCTCAGCTGCCTTCACGGCGACATTCTCCAAGAACTTGTCGCCTTCCGCAAAGAAGTAACCCAGGCCAGTATCGTCGATGAATCTCATCATGCCTGCGTGGAACTGCGCCGGCGTGGTCTTTGCTGAAATCTCTGACACAAGAGGAACATCATGGGCATCGTCTTCGTCGTCGTCTTCGTCCCTTCCAATTGCCAATGTGGCAAAGTCACCAACGTCCCCGAGTCCGAGAGAGGCGTCGGTGCCCGAGTTGCCGTAGATCCTGCTTGGGGGAGCTTCGGCCCTGCTTTCTTCATGAGGGAGGTCTATGCCGCTGTCGGAGTCACTGCCATCTTGTTCCCCAGGTACGAACTGCCAAATCATTTGAATCAGTATACACGATATACACCAAACGTGTGCCTTGAGCTCGAGAGCGTGAATGTCACCAACCTTGGGGGAAGCATGCATGCCATCAGTCCTGAGGGGGGCGTACATGTTGCCGCCGATGCCGAAGAATCTGCTGATGACGCCCCCAAACCTCTGATTCATGTATCCAATCGACCTGAGGACATAGTGGACAACCTCGACCACGACCCCGTCATTGCTCGAAGCTTGTCCCGGCTCCAGCACTATGGCGTCGATCACGCTGGGATCCCTGGTAGCCCTTGCGAGATCCTCAACGCTCATGGGCTCGGAGCCTTTCTTGACTTGATGCTTCGTAGAGGCGCCGTAGTGCCGTAGAAGCTTGATGGCGGCAGGCTCGCGATGCTCGACGAACTTGGAGAGTGCAGTGGAGTCATCATCAGACGCAGGGATATTGGGGTTGGCCTCCTTTTCAAGAAGAGCCTCCACGGTAGCGATCCGCTGTTGTCTGCTGACGGAGGCATGGCTCTGAGCGGCATGCCAGAGCGCCGTTCGGCCTTTTTTATCTTGGGCGTTGACCTCTGCGCCCTGCTCGAGCAGGAACTGGACGACGTGAGGGTGCCCCCTTGATGCCGCGTGGCTGAGGGCAGTCCTGCCCCTGCCATCAGGCTGATCAATGTTGAACTCGGGATCAGCAGCCTTGGAAGACTCAAGAAGAGATACAAGTCTCTCGAGGTTGCCCTGAGCGGCGGCTTCGTGGAGGGTTGTCATTGTTCCGAGACGAGGAAATAGCTTTGATGATACAGGAGGAGTGGTGATTAAGTTGGAGGAACTGGTTGAAGAAGAGGTAGCAGAGAGGGCTTCGAAACGATTTTCCAGAGTCTGATGGCTCACCCTGGTTGTCTGGAGGTGTGGCTTGATTTTTGCGACCTGTCAGAATACGGCCGGCCCTTTTTATACCTGATCGAGATACGGGCCAGATGAGGGTTATAAGTACCGAAAGGAGCCGCATGAGAAGAGAATGCCAATGGCGAACACAGAAGGAATCCCGAGGAAGCAGCAGCAGAGCCTCAACCCTGCAGAGCAGGGAGGATACACACAGCATGGAGTCGAGATATTACGTATCGGCTCGCGCTCAGCCCATCGCTTCTCACCGAAGACGAACATGGATTGCAGGCTCAAGGTGCGCCTTTTCCTCTTCCGACCCGATACTGACGTGTTGCAGCGTCCTTGCAGCTGAAAAAGATCATTGCACCCATGCCAAGTGGAAGCGTCCGCCCTCGCCGAGTGGACACATGTATCGTGCTGCCCGGGCTGTATGCAGGCAGGCATACAGCATATCAGCCGCACCCGACATGCAGACCATCTAATGTACGCACAAACCGGCTTCTTTGCGCCATGATAGTGGCCGACGCGTTGCACGGGGGGACCTCCGCTCGTGTCTTGAACTGGGTTGAGCACTGCAGGCATTATCGGAACGGCTTTGCAGGGCAGCCACCTCTGGAAAGGCATCCGAGACAAATGTCTCACAGACACGACAACTCACTGGCAGCCGAGTCCGGATAAAGAGGCAAGCTCACAGCTGGCAACGCAAGGTAGGATAGAGGAGGGAGGAAAGATGTGATGCCTTTGGGCCTGGATTGCGCCCTCTTCCGCGAATGCTCTCCACGATATGACCGACCCTAAGCATCCTCTGCCGACGTCAAGTCGGCCCCCAAAAGGCCGAGGCATCGAGGCTTGGAGGCATGATTTGCCCAACGCTTGATCATGGGACCGACAAGCCCTTTGCCTTATGACGTGCTGGGCTGTGAGCAGGCGTCGTCGAGAGCCTGGGCGAGGGAGGAGGACCCGCTGGTGCCATGAGGCTCAATTGCAGCCCAAGATCTTGGTTACCCAATCGAGACACAACAGTGTCGTATCGGAGCCCCGGCTAAAGCGCCTCTACGTATAAAGGAGCTTAGTCCGGCTCACAGGGATCCAGAGACATGGTGGTGGGACATTGTTCCGTCTCCCATTCTCGCGAGTTTCAGCGTTCGAGCCTCACTTACACTGGGAACTGCGTGCTCAGGCATCTGTCCCACCGCACCCGTGGCACCACCCATTTTTGTCACCATGGGCAAGCTCCAGGATGTCACTCGCCTCCTCATGGCAGCCGGGGGATCTCCCTCAGCCGACGGAAAAGTCACCTATCTCTTCCAAGAGAAGAACAACAGTCTGTACATGGAGACGTGGACGGGGCCTGAGCTCACCGACAAAGTGCGAGTCGCTACGAACGTCAGGAGCGGCACCTCTGCGCCTCTTGTCTTCCTCAAGTACAAGGTGAGAATGTTCTCTTCGGTCTCTCTTACACGGGGGAGTGTGCTGACCCAGCCAATCCTTTGATTGTGGGGCAATTCAGAGAATCTTCACTGTCGACAAATCCAACAAGCTCAGGTGTTTCACCGAGACATTGAGCGCTGAGGATGAAGACGAAGACGAAGACGAAGACGACGAAGAGGAAGACGATGATGCTGGTTGGGAAGAGGAGGAGCTGGATGACGTCGACGTCCGAGTTCATCCGCAAAGCTGCCTGACCGTCTCCTGTGGAGATGAAGCAATCATCGTTCTCTATCAAAACCCAGACGGCTCTCTCGGAGCTATTGAAGACGACGGCGGAGGGTGGAAGCTTTCGGAGCTGCCAACTTGTATGGCCGCCCCCGGATCTCCATTGGCTTGCCTACGGGCCGAAGAGGCTTCGTACTTTGTCTATGCTGGCGCCGAGGGTACTCTTCAGTATCTGGAGCATGGCTCTGATGGCTGGAAAGGTATGTGTTAACCTGCTTACGAACAATCACTCGATTGCCCCATCCTACAGTGCTTACTCTGGTGTTAGATGCCCCGTTCTCGAGCGCCAAGATCGATGTGGCCAAGTCCAAGCTCTTCGCTGCCAGCGATGAAAGGTCGAGCAGCAGCCCCAAGCTCATGGTCCTCTGCCTCGCTGACAACAAACTATCCGCCATCACACGCGGAAGCGACGAAGCCGACATCCTGGGTACAGTCCACAAGGGGGAATTCAAGCCGACCTCTGACCAGGAGAATGCCTATGAACAGGCCTTCAGCATGTCGTCGTACATACCCTTTCACATGTTTCAAATCTTGCAAGGGCTGGATGGTCTCCTGGCTATGCTGCCTTATCAGCCGCACCCTCCAGACCCTTACGCCCAAAGCCCGCACCAGACTCCTCAGCCCCCCCTTTACCAGACTCCCCCGTATACACCTCAGCCGACTCCGCAACCACCGCAGCGGCAAGCCCAATATCCGCAGCCTCCGTACCCGCAAACCCCGTACCAAAGCGCTCCTCGAACGACTCGACAGCCCCCGCAACCAGAGATTCCCTACGCTCACCCCCCTTATCGTCCTGCTGCTCGACCGAATCAGCAGACTACCCAGCAACCCCTTCACCAGGGAGCCACCAATGCTCAACCTCCTCCCCGGAGTCCTCGTCCCCAGCAGCGTCCACCCCAGCCCGCTACTGAGCCTTTCGACGAGTCGCAAGAAGGGCCCATTGAAGAGCATGACGAGGAGTTCAACGATGAATATGATGAGGAGCCTGTTGAGGAGCCTGCTGTTCCACCTCCCGTGGGCTCAGCCCAGCGGCCAGCTACGAGGAATGCTCAGCGTCCTTCTCAGCAACGGCCCTCTCAACAGCAACCTGGTCGTCGTCCGAATGCTCGCCAGCAGCATCCCCCCCGGCCGGTCAATGAGCGTGGTGAAGACCTAGAAGAAGAAGAACCGTCCGAAGACGGTGAGGAAGAGGTTGTTGAGGAAGAGGCCTATGAAGAAGAGGCCTATGAAGAAGAGCCTTTTGAGCAGCCTGCTCCTCAGCCTACCAGGCAATCCACTCAAAGGCCTGCTGCAAGGAGTGCTCAGCAGCCTCTTCGCCCGCAGTCTAGTCGCCAACAGCCCCCCGGTCAGCAGTCCAATGACGACTTTGCGGAAGAGGCTGATGAGGAGCCCTTTGAGGAGTTTACTGCTTCAGGCCCTGCTCAGTCCGCCCAGCAACCCGCGTCGAGGACCACTCAGACTCCTCTTCAACAACAGCCCCGTCAACGGCAACCGCTTCGCCAGCAATCTGCTGGGCAGAACGTGCCCCCCCAGCAACCTGTCCGCCGGGCTCACGTTGAGCCATTCGAAGTGGCCTTTGAAGAAGCCCTTGAGGAGACGCTTGTTGAAGAAGAGCTCTTGTCTGGACCTCCTCCGCCTTTGCGGCCCGTACAGCCCGCCCAGCGACCTGCTCCAAGGGTTGCTCCGGGCATGACACCAAGAACGGCGCAGCCTCCTCGCCAGCAGACTCCTCGTCCGCCAACGGCTCGACAGCAGCCTCCTCAGCAGGAGCCTGTTCGCTCGCAAACTCCTCGACAACACCAATCCCATCGTCGGCCAGCCCCCGGCCAAGAAGACCCCCCTCTCGATCAGTTCGAAGTCCCCTTTCGATCTGCTTCGAGAGCCGCGCAACGCCCGCAACGCCAGTCTCCATGGGCCGACGGAGACTTTGATGAGTCCGTCCCGCAATACCCCAGGCAGGAACCTAACTTTGAACATGTGGGCGAGGTTCCCGGTCAATATCGGCAGTACTACTACCCTCCGCAGCTTGATCCAAGATTTGCCCATCCGGATCCCTACCAACCTTTGCGACCTCGACATGAACCTACCGTCGATCATGCACACCTCCGCCAACCGCATCACCGAGTGCCTCATTACGTCCATTCTTCACATTCTCACACCCATCCTCCCCGTTGCCCGTCTCACCCAAACCATCACTGTTGCTGCAGCTACCACCATAAACCTTCTCTGAGGGTTCGCATGCTCGACTATCTTTTTGGGAACCGATGCAAATCCTGTTACCGCCGCTACAAGAGGGTCAAGCGGATCCAGCGGCACACGCACGAAGACATTGTATATGATCACGTCAAGGCCTGTAGGTGTTGAGCTTTGAACCCACCGTGCCGACCAGATTGACCAAGAGCACGAACGGGATGGAGGAGGGAGCGGATGGGCATCAGATTGATACAGATACGATTGCCCGTCTCTTTGAGGACATGTCTGCTTTTTGTACTGCTTCTTAGTTTAGTCGTTCCAACTGCTTGCGAAAATAGACTCGTTCATAGCCGTCCTCGGTCCTCCTCCCCGTCTCTACATAGCCCAGCTTGAGATACAGTCCAATGTTCTCATGCATCTTGACATTCGTAAACAAAAACACACTCGACAAGCTCTTTCCCCTCGCAAACTCCTCTGCAAAATCCATCAGCACACGACCATAGCCTCGTCCCTGCGCCGCCGGCTCAACAACGAGATTATTCACAGTGACGGCGTCCCCCTCAGCAGTGACGCCCAGCATAATTGATCCGACCATTTTGACAGCAGGTTCTCCCCCGCCTTCGTCTTCTGATGCAGCCTCTAGGATGAATACATCGCGTGTCTCCAGCAGTTTGGCGTAGTCGGCGAGCATGGGGGCAGGAGGCTTTCCGATGCGGTTGATGTATTTCGAGTAGCTGGCGTTGATGATGGCCTGTACACGTGGGACGTCGTCTTGTTTGGCTCTTCTGATGCTGAGGCCATTCTGCACAGCTTTTCCAGAGAGCATAGTCATGGTGTTCTGAGAATGGCAATCATGCAAGGCGTGAGGTTGATGGAAGGGAAATGATTCACCTCATCCATTGAGTCATCGCTTTAGCTGCAGTTACATACAGACTACCTACCAAAACCGCCTAAAAGGGCCCCCGACTCATCTCCCCCCTAAAGCCATGTTCGCCAATCCATATATTATACACGACCAAATCCGCAGTCATCTTTCGAATTCTCATCATCCACCCTTCTCAGCTTCCCTTCTTCAATCCGAAGCTCTTCCGTCCATCTCATCGCCTCTCACACACAGAACAAGACGTGTCGTCGGCACCGAGCACATGACGCATCCTGCCATGCTCGATACTCAAGCGAGCCTGCGAACCACCCAGAAAAGAAATGCGAACTGACATCCGTTGCCCCGTGCACAACAGCTCGGCAATCTCCAATCATTTTTCCCCTCCCTTCTTCTCTCTGGTTGTCTCTTTTCCAACGAGTCGCGAGCGGATACGTTTTTAAATTGCATGCAGCTGCAGCGACATATTGGCCTGTCTGCATACCTTACCTGTGGAAGAATTGCGGCCTGACAGCTCACATGGTGCCACGTAGCACAGGGAGAACAAGGGGGGAAGAGCCCGACGAGCCCGACGACGGTTACACTTTTGCAGTCCGGCGAAACACGTTCCCATCAAAGTCTCTTTTGTTTCAATTGTGTCGCTGTAATATTGCGTTCCTATGCTCTATCTTGGCAGAATTCGTGGCCACATCGTCCTCAGGGCGCCATCATAACCAACTTCACAGCTCATCCCTGACGGGCACCGACTCGTCCAGCGGCGCCATTGCCATAATCTTCACCACCAGGCTCGTCCAGCCAGTAAAGTGCTGCGTGCGCTGGCCAGCTCCCGTCTCGGGGTTGTACTGCTCCCACGCAAAGCCCGTCTCCTCCCAGCTCTTGAACACGGTGTCGACCAGATTCGTGCGCAGCTTGTTGTACAAGCCTCTGGCTTTGCTCTGGAAGGGCCCCTCCTGCGTAGCAATTTTCTGTACAACAAAACGTTAGCTGTCTAGTCGCCTACATCGTACAACATGTCATAAGCCAGGTCGCTCTTGTGTATTACTTACGTGGAGCTGTGTCAATGCCATGTAGTTGATGGGCATCCATACGGGGCTGCGCCAGTAGTTCTCTTCCGTCCCATACAGTGGATCCTGCTTGCTCAGACTGCGGAGGCCATGAGGACTGAACAAGTGACTCTCATCACCAATTAGGTCGAGAATCTTGCCCAGCTTGTCATCGTCAGGCTGCATCAACCCGACCAGGAAGGGGAACAGCGAGATGTATCCCTTGTGGCACACGAGAGCATGCTCCTCATACTCGTCAATGGTTGCGTCGCAGTAGCAGCCATCCTTCTCGGACCAGTGGAGGTCGTCCAGGTTGCGCTCAATGGCAAAGAGGGTCTTCTTAAGCTCAGAAATCTCATCAGCAAGGCCCAGTGCATCTGCAATGTTGATGAGGGACTTGGTCATGAATCCAACCCAAGACATGAGGTCCACATGAAGCTCGCCCGGATGCGGCGGCTGTGGTCGTGGGTAATCATCCAGGCCGCTGGTAAGGCAGTGCGTCTCAGTTCGGCCCCTCCACCTGTAGGCCTCTTTGCTGGAAAAGGCCTCTCGGTCGTAGGCTTTGATGCTACCCTTCTGCGTCTTACGGAACCAATCGTACTGACGCCGAAGGAGAGGGTAAATCTTGCGGAGGAAATCGCCGCCAAGTTCCAGGTTCTCTAGGTGAGCATTGTAGAGAGTGTCTCCTTGAGATAAGAGCGTCTCTTGCCCAGCGGGTGCGGTGCCGTTAGCACCACGAAGGCGCTCCATGAAGCCCTCGATGATCAAAAAGAGGGTGGGAGGATTCGCATAATGGGGGTACTGGACCTGGAATTCCTTGGGAACTTTGCTTCTGGCCTCTGGGCCGAGGATCTGCTCACGAGGAATCCAGCCATCGCTGTCCATGGTATTGTACCAGCTCTTGACAACCTCGAGCGTCAAGTCGATATCCCAGTCTGCAATCGGGATAAGATGGAATCCCTCGTCCCAAAAGAAGCCGCGAGGAAAGAAGGGCCGTGACGGAACACTCGTAAAAAGCTCGTACGGGCCCTCGAGCTGCTCAGCGTGGCGTGCTCGGGCGGCAGCCGTATCCTCCCAGAAGCCCTCGTTCTCTTCTTCGTACTCATCCGCATACGATCGATCAATCAGTTGATGTCCGTGGAAGTATCCGATGCCTCCAATCAGGTTAGAAAACATGCTTTCGCCAAACTTGCGGTACTTCTCAGCAGAGTAAGGCGCCTTCAAGTCAAAGACACTGGAGAAGCGCTCTCCAAAAGCCTCCGAAGTATCCTTAATCTCCCGGGTCACGTCGTGGCTGGTGAGCTCCCTACCAGCTGAGGCCGATGAGAAGATGACGTCGAATTCGAACGATCCTTCGAACGTCTTCTGAACAAGGTGAGCGTTGCCACCGCCTGGCTTGGATTTGAGTCGGAACATTTGCCATGGAGGCGGCAGGGTCTCGTCGGTATAAGTCTGTTGAATTTCTTGAATGTGATCTTGCAGCTCCCGGAAGACTGCTGGCTTGGCCTGCCACAGGTGCTCTTCTGGGAGGCCGAGGCTGCGAACCACTGTCGTGTCTCCACGTCGTGAAGCTGATATCTCATGGTCCGAAGTCGGGTGATTGCCGCTTCCCTTGGTGACGACAATGGTGTAGTCTCCGAGCGCACTGGAGTGTCCTTTTAATCGAACATCGCCTTCGAACCCCAGTCCAATGTCCTCGACCTCGCCCTGAACCTCGAGGTCTCCGAGGCCTTCCTGGGCGATGTAGTAGTGCACTAGGAACTTGGTGTCGGCGGGTGCATCATCTCGGACAGTTCCCTTGATCCTCGCGGCCCAGCTGCCGCCATGATTCCCCCCGGGAACCTTGATGAACGAGGTGGTGATGTCAATGCCATTGCCCTCGTCGTGGATCGTTTGCACACCACCAGTTCTCGCATCGTACTCATCCCAGCCATATCCATGTATATCCTGGCCCTGTTCGCATGTGTATCGAAAAACTGTCACCGGATCAGCACCACAGTCGTGAGAACGGTCACAGTCTCACTTGATCTCTTCACGTACGCGACTGAATATCCATGTACTGCTCGGCTCTCCCCCACATCAAGCCCGTCCACAAGCCTTGAGGCAGCCTCGGCCGCACACCAAAGTAGAGATTTGGCTTGTACGGACCCCATAGCAGACTCTGGTTGTTCAAACGGCCAACTTCGCTGATCAAGACGGTTTCGCTCCCCGTGGCTGAAGCGCCAATGGCCAGCGCCGCCACAGAGGCCAGCAGTTGGGCAAATCTGGCCATTTGCCCTCTTCTTTTGGCTGCTTTACAGAGCTCGGCTCTATGTAAAGAGTCCACGAGACGATAGGCAAGAGTCGTTCCTCATCTGAAAACTGAAAGAAAAATGAGATTGGCAATGCTGGCCTCCTGACGACAATGGCCTTGTTTGGTGCAATGAACACGGTGGGTTGAGTGGCTCTGCCAGGTACCCAAGGTAAGTTGTCACTGCAAGGCTGATGAGTGGCAGCTTCAATGGCAGCTCGGCCAATCATTCGCTTGCAATGCGCCACACAAGCCACATTAGCCACATGAATCAAGCTCAACCACCCCCTGTCATTTCTTCAGCCTTGACATACCTACCTAGGTAGTATTTCGATTCCAGAAACTTCATCCAACCAGCTTCACAACCATCTTTACTGCTGCTCATCCTCATAGATCACAGTCTCTCCGACCTTGGAATCTTACTGCGCATAATCTCAGAATGAGCGATCCACGCCGCTCCAGGCGGCCCGACAGCCGCCAGATGTGGGATGAATCAGACCGTCACAACAGGAACCCTCCCCGAGACCGCGAGCGCGGCTGGGACAACCGAGACAGGGAGAGAGACCGTGGCAGAGATCGGGGCCGAGATCGAAGAAACTACAGATCACGGTCGCGGAACCGACGCGACAAGCAGCAGGACCGCTCAATGTCGCCAGATAAACACAGGCGAGAACGCGGGGGGGACAGAAATCGAGGCGGCTGGGACCGTCGCGGAGGACGAGATGGAGATCGGAGGGAGAGCCCTCGTCGGCAGGACGAAAAGGGCGACCGTGATGGTTACGACAGAGACAGACGATGTAAGCAGACAAACCCCGTCAAGACCTGGCGTTGGAGGACAACTCGTGCTAACACATGACGAAAAAACAGCAGCAAAGTACCACGATGACCGCCGCCGCTCCCCTTCTCCCTCTCACTCCACCCTCCCGACCCGTCCCCATCCAGAAAGCACCTCACGCAAACCCCATCCCAGCATAACTATCAAGACCGAACTGCGCAGCCCCTCGCCCTCCCGCCGGGACGACGAGCGAGATCGAGACGGCGACTCCAGACGAGGAGACAGATCGCCCTCGCATGACGAGATGGATACCGACGGGCATACGAGAGGAGATGAGGATGACGACGACATTGTGGTCGAAGGCCAAGACGAGCTGGCTGCCATGCAGTCGCTGATGGGCTTTGGCGGCTTCGGCACCACCAAGGGGAAGAAGATTGCGGGGAACAACGTCGGCGCCGTGCGCAAGGAGAAGAAGTCGGAGTATCGGCAGTACATGAACCGGCAGGGAGGATTCAACAGGCCGCTGAGTCCGTCGCGATGAGTATGATCCTTTCGGGCGAACGGTTGGAAAGGGGGGGGCTTGTTTTCCTATCTCTACATGTCTGTATAACATGATATCCATGATGGCATAGCACTGGGTTTGCATTCCATTTTATTCGTTCTATTCCCTGAAGCTCTCGGGTTTCTGGTTTATGTCGGTTGCTTCATACAGGTATGGCAGAGGATAATACATTGAACTGTTAATTGAAAACGCTGATCATGTTCAGTACTCTAGCATCCGAGACACGAAGCAGATCATACGTCTCAACCCATGCTCAGATGATTTCATAGGTATAAAAGCCGGTCGTGGGATCGAAATCCATGTACTCCACGTCCCTCAAAGCCTCGTTTCCATCCCGCCTCACCTCCTTCATCAGCATCCCGACACCGTGAAAGAAAAACCGCGTCGATCCAATCCGTCGAAACACCCCCTTTTCCTCCGTTCCATCTCCCACCTGTTCCAACAAAATGGCAAACGCATCGCCATATTCGTCCTCCGCATCACAATCAGCTATCATGAGATACATCTCGCGGTCTTCGGCCCATTCATCCAGCCTGCTCCTCCACGAATCGAGACAAAACCCCTGGCCGTCACTCTTCCACGCTTCGGAGCCGTCACCTCGCAGCACCGTGAAACCGCGATAGAAACCCGACTCCTTGTGATCCCTCGCCTTTCTAGCCGCGCGGATTCGAAAGATTGGGCCATGAAGGATGATGAAGCCGCTTTTGACTGGCCCAAACGGTCCTCCTTCCGTAACGACCTGGACATCCACCACTCGCGGCATGCCTTTGCATTGCTCTTCTCGCTTCTCCTTCAAGGAACTGCCGTCGTGGAAGCGCACCAGCCCGTCTATAGACGCCCACGACCACGATGGAATGACGTATTCCTCATCTTCTGCCCCAGGCTGCATCACATACCGTTCTGCATTCTCCCCTACGACCCAGTGAAGCCCAAAAGGAAGATAGCTTCTCCATGTGCCCGCGGCATATTCCCCCGGCGTATCGACTGGCAGGCCGGTTACTTGACCAAAGATTTGTGCCACCGCTCCAAAAGCCACCAGCTTGTCCTTTCTCTTCGTGAGAGCTCGTTGATTATACTGAGCCACGAGACGGTCCCATAGCCAAACATCCGGTGTTCTAGTCCGGCGCCGCCTCTCCATGTTGAAGAACGCCAACTTATCAGGCCAGGAAACGCTCCCTGGACCAGTAAAGAACCTGATGGGATCAATCGACGTCTCACGATATATCCCGTCACCGATGCCGTTCCACCACCACTCACCATCCGTGCAGTGCAGCACGCGCGGGGAGAGGGCATACTCCTGAAACGTCCACCCACGACGATTCAGCGGCGCAGAGACAATCGTGTTGCCAAACTCCTGATGCCACGGATTGGTGATGCGCAGCGTCTGGCCAGGCTGCAGCCCCCATTCCTGGATATATCCCGCCCAGGCCGGGCGGACGATGACGGTGCGAGGACGGGGGCTGGGTGATAGACCCGTGGTGGGGTTCTTGGAGGCTGATGCTGCGATTGTGATGTGCGAGAAGGCGTATACCGAGGCCATCCGCTGCGCTTCGCGGAGCCAGTCGGAGGCGGAATCTTGGATGATGCAGAGGGAGTCGATCCAGAGGTATGAGATGCCGAGCTCAAGGGCCAAGGCCGCGGCATCACGGAACGTGGCGGGAAGATTGTGAAATGCAATGCCGTTGGTGAATTCGGACAGGCGCGAGGCAATTAGCTGGATGGGCATTGTGTTGCCCCAGCTGTGGGAGAGGGCGATGTACGGGGTGTTGATATCGAGTGATGTGATTGCGCCATCAATGAGCCTCACCGTTGGCCCAGATGATGCTGAAGTCAGATACAGAAGCCGTGTTGGGAGTTGTCGGACGAGGCTCTTTGGGAGGTCCTTGGCGAAGTCTCTCGTCTCGTTGAGGAATTGGGCGACCCGCTGTATCGTGCTCCCTCGGTCCATCCAAGCAACGAGATGCTTGTTTTCCTCTCTGGACAGATCTGGGTGACTTTCGAATCAGCAAAACCCAAAACCACCATCAAGAACAACATCAGCTATATCTCTCCCTTTCGTCTTCAGGGGCTGTATCAACTCACCATGCATATCCAGCATCACATCCTTCACATTCCCCTCCCTCTCGCCCACAGCCGGATTCACATCCATATTCCTATTCGCCTTCCAATCCCTATCCACATGGTACCGAAAAACAAGCCTACTCGTCTTTCCCCTCTCCGTATAAACAAACACATACCCCTTCGCCCCCTTAACCTCCTCCCTCCCCCAAACCGCCACGCCATACGGCTTCCGCCCCTCCATGTAATCCGTGATGGCATCGTTCCGCGGATGCAGCGCGTTAAACGCTAGAACTACCGTCTGGCACAGCGCGCACGAGGCTCCTGAAGCGCGCAGCTCCTCGACCGTATGGTGCGGATACGAGAGCGTCGGGGGAGCACCCTTGCCGTGCACAAAGGGCTCCATGCCGTGGTCGTATGCGGTGCCGAAGGCGGGCTCTGGGTTGAATGGGTCGGGCGGTGCGCCGGGCCGCTTGGATGCCGCTCTCTTCCAGCCGCGGAGTTGTGGGAGCCATGTTCCTGTGAAGATGCCGTTGCAGACGCTGCAGAGGGGAGAGGGCGGGATTGCGTCCATGTAAACATCTGCCATTGTGCTGACTCTCTGTTAGGCAGAATCCAGACGTGTTTAGAATGAAGCAAGAATACTGAGTTATCAGAAGTAGGACATAGAAACCATTTGCTATGTAATTGCTACAAGAACAAAATGCCACGGAGACCTGATAGATGTACCGTAGCTTGTGAGCGTGGGTGGAGTTTGGGATTTCGATTTGTCTACACAGCAGAGCCCTGTCAACAGGTTTGCAAATTTAGCAAATCTGAGGTGTCGTATTCCATAAGCGTCATACGATGCTATTCATGGATATGTGTGGTGGTCATCGGAGTTGTATGGCATTGCTTCTGGATCGCACGCGAGTTGTTATAACCATATCACGACACGGCCTGTTTTGACGTATCCAATGAATGCCATGTTTGAAGTTTCCAATAGGCTTTGCAAAATTCCCAGTCCTTTTCTATTGAACGAGTCATTAGTCCAATAAGCAAACAGTCAAGCGATTGCTATGGCACTCCCAGCCCTGTATACATGCAGGTAGACAATCCCATAGCCAAAAGAATATACCCTGCGAGATGCTGATCTGTATTCCTGTGACCAACTCCGTCCGTTTTGAGCCCTGACAACCCTTATACCATTATGCAAGGCACATTGTCTGTGCTCGATCTGCAACTCCACCCAATTACCAGGCGATATTCCGTCCTAGTCTCTACATTCCAAAAAACGCCAGTTGTTCGTGGTCGTCAATGCTTTTCCCCCACGTAAAACATTTCGTCTTCCTCTGCCATCCGTCCAAGAATGAGGCTCTGGATCATGAGCTCGTCACACAGCACACGAATGTTCCTCGTCACCGACGGCGCCTGTGATCTCCGCCGTTTCTTTCCCGTGGATTCTGATATCGTGAGCACCGAGTCCACCGTGCCAATCGACTCATCCATATACAGCCAGGTAAACGGCTCGCCCGCCTTCTCTTGCGCGTCCAAGAGTTCGCGAGCCTGCTGTATCGTTGACGCCCAGGAGATGGAAGGCCCCAGCGCCTGGGCGAGAAACATGTACGGCCGCTTCTCTAGGTCCGTCTTCTTCTTCTTTCCCTCGCTCCGGGTCCTCGCATCGTCCACAACTGCGAGGAGCTTCTCACCTGCAAGTAACTTTGGCCGATGTTCGACCATCTCCGTGAGCCTGGCCTCCACCACGTCGTATCGACGCAAGCATCTAGACCTTACGGCGTTCCCCAGAACAGCAGACGATCCTGCTGCAAGGAGATAGGGCTCCCAGTCAATCAGGACCCCCTTGTTGAGGCACGTTATGATCCACTGGTACGCCAGACAGGGCAGGCCCAAAGCCAACGCTTGCATGTACTTGACCTTACGCGAGTGTTTGTCTGCTACCAAGGCAGTAAACCCATAGAGCAGACTAGTCTTGGAAAGACTCAGAGATGCTCCGTTAGCAGTGGCTGGTACGTCGTAGGTGCTCATGACGGAAGAAGGCTCAAACAGCTCCTCAAAACCAGATTCCAAGATCAGGCCACCAGCCTGCTTGATCTTCGTTTCCAGATTAGCGCGCGTCTTTTGACTCTCCTTGTCGGGAGACATTGATATGGCAAACACCATGCCCTCGAACAGTCTTCGTCCGCGAAACGTAGATCCAATGCTTTGCTTGAATATCCTACTTGATCTCAAGGAAGAGATACCCATCTCGAGAGCACTGCTGGGTGGTGATTGCTGCAGCTCGTCGGTAGAACTGGGGTTCGCGCCTGCAGACGGCATATTCGTCTTCGCCGCCTTCACGGCTCCCTGCGGCGTCTTTTCCCTCGATACCCGCTCTGGATTTCGAGTCCGCATCTTGCGATTCTGAGCCGGAGAAGACTGGTTGGTGGTGGGTTTCGGTTGGTCGGAAACCGGAGAGGCCTGTGTATCTGGCGTTATCTTATCTGAAACGACTGGCGTTGATATAGCCGTGAAGCTGGACGACGTATGATGCCTCCGCTCTGCTACACGGGCGCGCACAGGTGTAAGCGGTGCCCGCTCGCTCCTCTGAGTCATGACAGATGTTGCTACAGTCGCTGCGGAATGCGACCTCGTAGGTGACAGTTTCGGGAGCTCTGGTTCTGCGCTGCCCGCCTCAATCTGCTCGCCATGTTCCACAAATCCATGAGACATGGGCTTACGATTTGATATAGGAGCTGCGTCGCTCGAACCTGCAAGAGCGCCCTTCCGTCCTTGAAGTTCCGGTTCAACCGATGACCTTTCGTTGGTTTCCGAAGAGGTGATAATCCTATTCCGACGCCGGCTTTGTGCTTGTCTACCGTAAACTCTCTGCGCGTGTCGACGAGGCGGAGGCAACGATGAGGATTCTACGTCGTTGTCGGCCTCCTTGTCTCCCGCCTCGGTCTCGACGAGGGTCGGGAGCTCTGGTTCGGAGGCCAATGGAGCACCGCGCTGAGCCACTGCGGATAGAGATCTCACAGGACTAGTAGCGGGAACCATATCCTCAGAGGCAGACTCCTTATTTCTTCTGCCTGATCGAACAGCCCCGATCCTTTTGCTGCCATCGCCTGATATCGCATCTCGTGGAGTCGCTTTGGTAGACCCAGCTGATAGACTCTGCTCGAGCAAACTTGATCCTTTCTGAGGACTGTGCGAGCCAGTACGTGTCTTGGCATGCTGCAGTTGATCTGAAGCTGATGGATTGAGAGTGCGGTCCTCTCCCTCGCCGCCTGACGACAGCTTTCTTCTCTTACGATTCCGACCTTCGCCCGAATCTTGCCGCGGAGGTATGGGTACCCTCACTTTCTCCATCTCCTCCGCAGCCTGAAGCCTGATCTTGTCCATCTTCTTCTTGCGCCTCATCCTTATAACGGCATCGTCCGGGTCGCTGTCAATGCTCAGCTCCTTCGGCGGGGCTCTCACTATCGCTTTACGCTCTTGAGACTTCTTCATCGGCTCATAGTAAGATTGAAGTTGAGCAGGGGGTTGCCGATTTCCAAACGACTTCAGCGGCTGGATTGTTGGTGACTCCGGAATCATGTCGTCTTGAGGGTCTCCGTCTTCGTCTTCGTTAATCACCTCTTCCCGAATCGGGGACACTCTAGGCTTTCGAGTAGTCGTGGCGACAGTAGTCAATCGACTGGGGCTCGACGTATGCAGAACGGTAGGCGAGGATACATTGTCGCGACGCTTCAGAGGAGACGTCGGCATCGTGTTCAAGGACATTGCGTCGGTCAGCATTGCCGGCGACGGCCGCGACGACGTAGGGCTGTGGTGCTTCATAGCCGAGGTTACCGCAGGTGTCTGCTCGAACAGCTGTGTGCCTGCAAAAGGAACGCCGGCGCCCCCATTGTGCTGCATAGCAAATGGATTCTTCGCCGGGAGTGGTGTCTCTGGCAAGAGAGCGCCGGGTTTCAATGGGGTGTAGGCATGGCTCGACCGCTGCTGCGACGTCAAGTCCGGCGCCCTCCATTCGCCTCGAGTGTTCTCAAAGCCCGCATCTTCAGAGACCTGTGATGACGGACGCACGCCAGGGCTCAAGTTTCCGAAATTGACGGCACCGGTATCGTCAGCCTGCAGCGTCTTCTCGGGCTCGTCGTGCAGAGGCAGGGTGTCGGGCGGCGGGCTCGATTCAGGAGGTCGGTAGAATTGGCCATAGTCTTGCTCTGTATTTTCCTGCGTGGGCGTGTACTGTGATGTGTCCATCTCCTTTGCTCGTGGTCCCCCAGCGCCAGTTGGCAAGGCAGGAGGCTTGTCGTTCGGATTGCGGGTATCGTCGTTGTGTGGAGAGGTCGAAGATGGTGCATTTCGATTGAACGGGCTGCTGGCGGCTATGACAGCATCTTCCGAGTCCCGTTCGCGCAGCCCCGGTCGAGCTGGTGGTGGGCGAGACCGGGGTGCTTCGCGTCCCACTCGGTGAGTGCCGCCTGTGAAATTGTTCACATCGCCATGGGCAGTGGCAACGGCTTCCTGTGGCGCAAGTTGCCGTTGGTTCTGTCATTTTTCACATTGTCCCGTCAGCTTTCACGTGTCTCTCGCTGCGAACCTGGCTCCATCAAATAGCAGTATATACGGCACACAAAAGACAGGGCTTCCCCATAGACACGGGGCCAGAAAATACGCGTTACAGGGGCCTGCACAAACCTCGAGGCCATCTCGCCGTCGCCCTCTTCGCCTCGGATCGTCATCATCAGCGTGCCAACCTCGCAGCGCGTCTCCAGCACCTCCCCCAACGCTCTCGCTCTGGCTCCCGATCCCGGCCGGTGGCTGCGAGGCAAGGGTTTCGTCAAACTGCTGTCATTGGTCGAAATGCTGGTCAGCGCGCGCAAAACGCAAACGCGGGATGCATGTCATGACCCCCGGTCTGGTCGTGGCTGAGCTACGTACCGCTGCAGGCTGGAACTCTGCCTTCAAGGCCTCGAGGATGAGTTGGCTGTCTTGCGACTCCACGGTTTCTTCCAGCAGCAATTGGTCGGCTCGCGTCGCCGGCCGTGATGGTGACATTATGGGAGCATCTTTTCCTCTGGCGTCTGAGGGAGAGGGAGGAAGTTAGTGGTTTGTTCGGAGATTCGTTTCGCAAAGGGTCTGGCGGGGCGCTTGCAAGTGAATCCGAGTGACAGTGAACGAAGTCTCAACGCCACAGTAACGCGGTATCACGTGCGAGCCATCAGTGCTGTTTTACTTCTAGGCAACCACCGACTTTTTGATCCCTTGAACCATCTACTGGCAGTTGTGGCTTCAGTAGGCAAAGAATAGCTTCAACTTGACGTTTGAATGAACTGACCAACTCGATGATCCCATCAGGATGCTGCATCAACGTCGTTCCTCATGCTACCTCTCGACTCGAGCAACTCCGTCCAACACAACCCTCATATTAAATACGGAGTATGTCATCCATCAAATACAAAAGAAACTGGGTATACATCTCTCTATATCATAACCATCATGAAAACTCATCGTCATCATCCCCCCAATCTCCCCCCGAATAATCGACAGGAGACTTGCCCGCCCACTTGTTGTTCTGCGAACCTGCAACTGGCCTTGTCGACGCTGACCCTCCCGAGAACAGCGGAGCAGGGGCCATGTTAGTCGAGTATTGCTGCTGCGAGGGATTGTTAAAAGCGTTGCCTTGACTAAACGTCTGGCTGCTTGACGGCTGATCCATAGGAAACTGCTGGCCACAGGCCTGCATCCCAAACTCATTGGCCCCGGGAATCGGCTGAGGAATGGGCACGGGAGGGAACGTCTGCTGCGGCTGCTGAGCCACGGGAGTTTGGGCCGCGGATTTGGAGCCGCTGCTCTTGAACCACTTTCCCCACGACTTCCTATTCTCCTTGCCGCTGGACGTGGGAGACGTCTGTTGAGACGTTTGCAGCGGTGGTAGAGGAGCGGGCTGTGCTGCTGAGGGAGATGCGGGAAGAGCCTGGGACACTCTCTGCTGAGGTTGTTGCCGTAGCTGATATTGCTGCGGTTGAGGCTGTGCATTCTGATCAAGCGGTTGAAATCCTTGCATGGGCATCGCATGACTTTGACTTTGGCCTGGTTGCATGATCGGGCCTCCCTGGATCAAGACAGGAGCTGGCTGTGGCGCAATGTTCATGTGGGGAGCTTGACCATAGGCCAACGGCTGTCCCTGAGGGGGCACCTGCTGCTGTACTGGCATTCTTTGGCCTTGGAGAACATTCTGCTGAACCGGCTGTTGCGGCCCGCCCTTATCCAGCGGAGAAGCAAGCGTGTCGAAAGGCGGTGGCTTGGTAAGAGCCTTTCTCTGCTTGACCTTTAACGGAGACACGGCTGCGGCGCCATGCTGCGACTCGTCATGCTCCTCGATACTAGTTAGGAGATGACTAGAAGCCGATGGCCCGACACCCGTGGGCAACTGCGGCCCCATCTGGTTGGGCACATCAGAGAAAGACCCGATGCTGGGTCTCACTTGACGTGAAGATTGCGATCTCTGGACTCCACCTGGTCTCTGATCTGGGCTTGGTTGCGGCTGAGCATGAGGCTGCGGAGATGCCATCTCCTGCGAACCACCCTGCATCGCATACGCCAGCTGCTGCTGCTGCTGCTGCTGCTGCTGCGGCAATGAATGTCTCTTGAACCTGTCTTGCGTCGCACCAACAGGAGGTATGTAAGGGGGCTTCACGTTAGAACCTGAAGCGCTGGTGGAGACTGGAGACTGGGGTGGTTCTTGAGGAGGAGGTCTTCCTATAGATCCGTTCGAGGGAGGTACCGAGGATGAACCCCGAGAGCTGGGCGTGGAAGGAAAATAAGAGTTCATGGCATTCTGAGATGAGAATGAACCCACAGATCCTCTCCTTGACTCAAGCGGTGAAGGGGTTTCCAGAGGGAGCGCTCCGGATGACTGGCTTTCCGACCGAGACCGTATAGGCGACACTGGTAGGATTTCGTCTTGAGTTGCCCGCCGCTGAATAGGCCGCGGCTGTGGTGGAGGTGTTTGATAGCTCGCAAAATTAGCATAGACGCCTGGATAAGCAACGCTTTGTGGTCTTGATGGCTGGGAGGTTTGTGCTGGAGAGACGCTCTGTCGCGCATCGCCTCCCGGCTGGTAAGAGGCTCGACGTTGCTGCTGAAGCTGCTGTGCCGGCCCAGTCGTGGCTGAACGGGGCGCCATTCCAGCCGGTACTATCGCGGCTCCAGAAGGCGGAGGGCCTGTCCTGATGGGTATCTGTTGCGGCCGGCCTAGAGTGGGTTCCCGTCGTTGATGCTGAAGGACTGGCATCGCGCTTGCAGGCCTCATTGGTTGTTGGCTTTGGAGCGGCCCATAAGGGGGTATTACCGGCGGACCATCGTCGATTGGATATGGAGCTGTGGAAGTACGAGCAATTGGTGAATGAGGCATTGGGAACGGCTCTGTTGGATAGGGAGGTTCAGCTGCGACTTTGAGCGGAACTGGTGGTGCAGCATATTGCTGGGAGATTTGTAGTTTGCACTGCGGAGGGTCTGGTGCTGTAGTGTATGGTCTCTGGATAGGAGCTGGAGGTTGAGCCGTGGTAATGCCAGAAGCTTGCTTAGCCGGAGCTGGAGGGTTCTGCTGCGGCAATTGCTGAACAAACGGTGCTGGTGCTGGCCCTGGACCGGGCGCCGGGGTCATAGACGGCGGATGTTGTCCATGGGCAACGAACTGATATCCCGACGCTCGGCCATCTTTCAAAGGCGTTTCTGCACTGGACCCCTGTTCCTGTCCTTTCGCGGCAGCGTGTCTATCGGGCGACTGTCCCGGCCTCCCCCGGGCAGGCCGAAGAACAGATGGATACTTGACCACACCAACCCCAGAGCCATCCTGAGGAACTGCATCATTCTGCCCCTGGGGAGCCAAAGGGGGAGTTGGCGTCGTCGCCGGCGGTTGCTGCTGTATACCAGAGTTTCGAGGCGACCCATTCCTGGCTGGCTTCAGTACAGATGGAACCCTCCTTTGGTCTACCTGCGGCGCAGAGGCAGTACTCGGCCTCATGCTCATGTTGAGCGACCCCTCTCGCTGCAATGCAGGACTCATGATCCGTGCCGGAAACGAGTTCGTCGGCTGTATGGTCTGCTGAGGAGCTTGGCCCGGCGCAAAAGGTTGGTAGTCGTCCTGCTTCTGTCCCGTAACGGCATACGCATTATAAGTTGCGCTGGACTCTCGCAGCGTCGGTTTCCGGGCAATCTTGAACGGCGTTGGGGCGTCACCGCTCTGTTCCTGGGTCGGGCCGTGAGCCTCGTTCTGCTGTTGTCGTCGCAGCTCCATCTGCAATTCCTCATCTTCCCTCCTCTTGCGCTCTTCCTGTCTCTTCTTGACCTCCCGCTGCCGCTCCTCCTGCTGCCGTCTAACCTCCTGTCTCCGCAGCTCCAGCTTCTGCTCCTCGGTCAATCTTTCTTCTCTCACAGCCCCCTCCTCCGGCGGTGTCACCTCAGCCGGCAGCTCCACAAAGCCAGGTCGCGGTTCCGTTTCAATCGGCGCCATGACATAGTTATCGGCCAGCTCAATGGGATCCGGGTTCATCTCCGCACGAGAAGGCGCCGTGTGTTCCGTCGGCATCTCGGGCACCGTGCCCACGGGATCAAACTGCAGGTGCATGGGCACGGCAGTCTCAGCCGGCAGCTCAAACATATCATAGCTGTAGCCTCCGTCTATTGGCGCGCTGGCCTCTCCCACGATGTCATCTCCCACAATGAATTCCTGCGGAGACACCACCGCTGCCGGATCATGATACTGTATCATAGGCGGTGGCGGCTCGACAGCGCGTTCGTCCACGGCCGTCGTAGATCCAGTAGCAACCGTCTCGCTCGTCTGCACCATCGGCGTCGTGTTCTGGCTCACCAGAGGACTAACACCTCTGTTGTCCGTCTGCTGTCCGCCATTCCGCTCCCCTCCCACCACCGTCCTCCTCGCCGCCTCTTCCTCCTCCTCCACCAGCGGGCTGACATCCGTATACGTTCCCGGGCCCAGGAACATAAAGTTCTCTGGCTGAAAGACCCCCTCCTCCTCTGCCTCCGCCTCCGGCTCCTCCTCCACCCGAGCGTCCTCGTCCTTCGCAAAGTCGTCGTCCCAGACCGCGCTCACGGGCCGCGCCGTCGCCGACATGCGCGACCGCCACCCGTCCCTGTCCTCTCGAGCAGCCGCCCGGCCGGGGACCCCGCCGACGCTGGCATGCCGCTTGACCTGCTGCTGCGACTCGAGGCGCTCCTCGGGCGCGAGGTCCGGTGCCGGCGACGAGGCGTCGATGTAGTCGGGGAACTCGTCGCCCGCGCTGGGGAAGTGATACTGGACGTGGCCGGTGGGCTTGTAGCGGTAGAGCCATCGACTGCCATCGTAGTCCCACTCCCAACCGGCGGGGAGGGTGGCCATGATCAGGCGCCGCCGCCGCCGCTGCTGCTGCTCTGCTTCTTCAATCCAACAAGCAACGGACGCAGAAGCCGCCTCTACCAGTCCGTATCATGAAGTGGAATTTGAAGAGCAGGATGTTGAATCTCTGGAGAAAGTGTCGTACTTTCGAAGCGGGTCGTTTTCGTTCAGCCGCACCGTTGTCGCATCGCCGCCGGAGAGCCGTCCAACAATATGCATGGGAAGCGCTGGATGTATGATTCAATCGCCAAATAGCTCCAAAAGCCCAAAGAAACAGATCACAGAGCGAGTATTCAGTATTTCGCGCCGGATGGAATCGGAGCAAAAAAGAACAAACCAACGGAAAGAGAACAAAGAAAGACAACAGCTCGCTCTGCCAAGGGTCCAGAAAGAAAAAAGCAAAGAGTTTAAAAATAAATATCGAAAGCTGACAGACAGGCAAGCTGAGGATCATCCCGCTCCCTTTACTAGGACTATGGTATCCAAGCCACTGCGGCTGGGGCTTGATATTGGGGCTATTGGCTGCCGGGCGGGGAACTCCAGATCTAATGGACGCCTCGTTGGGCGCGCTTTGGGCGAGACAAGCTGGCCTCTAGTCCGCTCTTCTTTGACCAGGGAGATTCCTGCAGGAGGCGGCCTTTATTGAATAGGATCCTTGATCAACGTCCGTGTCATTCACACAATCACGAAGCTATGCTTTGTTCGCATATATCTCAGTTGTCGGTTGATTCGTATACCACGGTATAAACCATCATCTCAGTCATGTACATGGGCCGGCATTGACACCAGCATCACAGCCCCAAGGTAACGTTGTAGAATCTCCTTTGTTTCGGCGGAGTGAGTGTTTCATTCCATAGGTACAGTCTACTCTAACATGCATGTCATCCTAATCATTATATGATTTGCGGCATATTCCGCTGCCTTGATCCGTCAGTCAGAGCCAACGAGCATCACGATATCCCTTGTCCAAATCAAACCTACTGCGCCACCAGTATCCCAACCCACAACCTGACCATGGAGTTGTCATAGCCTGCAATGCTAAGCTTGCTCAATTGAAAAAAGGAAAGAAAAGAAGAAGAAGAAGAAGAAAGGTATTAGAGCGAATCGCTTAAAATAGAATCATCCAATGCCAATGCGTAAGGTTTGATTCCAGCAAACCATTCAATCTATGCTCTTGACTCATGAAGAAAGAAGAAAGGGGAGAAAAGGGACAAGAAGGGGGCTCGTCATCAGCTTCGCGGATGGGAAACAGCGCGGAGGCCATCGCAGGACTAGACCATGTCTTTGTTGCTCTGGGCGCTCCTCGTTCCACTTCGCGCGCGTCCAAAGATGCGAGACCGCGACTGCATCTGAGAGTCGGCCGACGTGACCGGGGCCAATCCTGTGCTAGACGCACGGGCAGCTGCTTCTTCCTCCTCCTGGAGTCCCCTCTCCTTCTCTCGGATGCTGGCCATTCTCTGCATAAGGACGTGTTCGCGTCGCTTCTCAAACACGTCTTGGAACCCTCCGGTGACGGGCTCCTGGTTCGGCACGCTGCGAATACTGCGCGTGCTAGAGGTGGCCCGAGGACGACCCTGAGGCGCGGCATCGTTGTTGCCGTTGTTTGCGGCCGGTTGAGGCAGATTCGCCCAGTACATAGGGTGCTCGCGGCTACCACCAGGATCGACCCTCAGCGGCGCCTCAATGCCCACCTGGACCATCTGATACATGAGTTCCGTGACAAACTTGTTATGCCGGTTCAGTCGAAGAAGCTCATTTTGGAAGCTGCTCTTGTGGAAGAAGACCATGTTCATGGTGCATGATCGTACTTGATTGAAGCCGGTCATTTCGGTGATGATGCTCGGCTGATAGTCCCGCTTGTTGTTCTTGACAAATTCCAGCATCCTGGCCTTGAGATCGTCAATCATGTGCGCCGGCGTGCCAAATCGCATCTCGAGGGGGATGACATCCGATAGACCGTTGGACCGCCTCTGGTTAAGAATGAAGAGCGTATTGAGAAGGGAGTTTGGTGCTTGAACAATATGGCCCTGCATCTTCTTGAATTCGGTATAGAGCAGCGAAATCTCCGTGACATAATAGTCGTCGCCCGTCAGTGTCGCTCCGGTGTTTCCGTAGATGGTGACCCGGTCGCCCACATCAAACGGATGCTTGATAAACACAAAGATGATGGACTGCAGGAACTCCTGGGCCGTCGCCTGTAGCATCCATGCTAGGCCGAGAATCGAAGAGCCCGCAGATGCAAGGCCGGCGGCTGTCGAATCGGAGAAGATGGCGACAAAGACGATGACGGCGATGGCCACAATGAGGAAAAGGAATACCTTGTCGAGCTTCTTAATCACGGAATCGAGGTCCTTGAGGGAGGCGGCGATAGCTTTCTTCTCCAAATGAATCTCGTTGCACACAGCCTCGAACTCGTCCATGGAGATGTCGCCGTTCAGGTCCTTGTCGAACATGCTAAAGGCCGCCTCAGCCTCCTCCATGCTCTCGAAGGCAACCTGCAGGTCCTCCAGATGCACCGTCTCGCGGCCCTCGCGCACTATGCTACGATAGATGAGGCGGGCAAGGGTGTGCGCCGACGCCGTGTTCCGTAGCAGCTCGGCCACGATTTTTCGAGGATGGTTGTTGTCGGCCCCCTTCCGGCCCAGAATATCATTGCCAACTCTGTTCGCAACATGGCCAACCTTGCCCAGAACATGGAGGGCGTTGTTGTGCAAAGCTCTCATGGGCGTCTGCAAGCCGCTGCTCGAGGCATTTCCAGCGCTGCCCTTCCAGAAGGTATCGGTGCTTTCAAGACATTTTTTCGCATACTCGAAGAGGCACACCAGCTGGCGGATGTCTGCCTTGTTGTTTTCGATGCGAGTGGCATACGTTCGCTGATGAAAGCTTTGGGCGATCCACTGAATGAGGATCTTCTCCACAAAGTTCAGCGTCGCCAACACGAACAGCGAGATGATGACTTTGTTGACGACGCTGATCCAGTGTATGTGAACCTTTTCCGACTCGCCGTCCGGGACGGGCGCGCGGTGGCTGTCCATGGTCGGCTTGAAGGAGATGAGGATGGCCAGGAACCACAAAAACATGGCCGTGTGAAGCTCGAGACGCTGTCCAATATCCCGCCACTTGGGGGCATTGGTCGACCCGACCATTCGAGCGACGGCGTGAAAGAGCGGCGGGATCAGATTCGTAATCATGCGTGTCACCCAGAGTGAGCACCACACAATCTCCAGCCAGATGCCAAACCACATAACGTAGACGCCGCCCGTGCCGCCCACGGCATGCTCGTTCCCATTGAACCTATACGTGCCGAGCAAGACGGGGGCGAGGAGCAGGGCAGCGCCCGGGATGAGGTAGATGATGTATCGAAAGAATCGCGGGAACTTGCTGATAAAGAGCCACAATTTATAGAGAGCGGCATCCGTGTTCTTTCTCTGAATCGGCACGGGATCCGCGTTGTGTTGGTTGAAAGCATCCTCAGGCTCGGGGCTGTGATGCCTATTCTTCGTCCGGGCCTTGGACGCTTGGTCATGTTCTTGGTTAGAGACCAGACGCTCAGCGCGAAGTAACTCGAGGTCGTCGTTGAGACGATTAGCCTCAGCCCGGTGATTAGTCGGGGTTACGCCGCCATTGGAGTCGTGAGTAGGGGCCAGTGTGTTGAGGGTGTTGAAGGTGTCGAGGGTCGGCGCCTCGTACTTTTCGTCGTACCGCTCTTCAACCTCGGCGCCATCCGTCTCACCGTACTGCTCTTCTATCCGCGCCATGTGGTGCTCTTCCATCCGGTCCATGTGGTGCTCGTCACTCCGGTCTGTCTCTGACGATACACAGCGCGGGTGAGAAGGTGGAGGGCCCGCAGGAGCATGATGAGCTGGGGGAGAAGCTGGAGAAGCTCCAGGAAACGGCTCCCCAGCCATGGTGAGGTGGGTGATGGACGAAACTGTCCCGCAGTTATCGAGGCGTCGATGGCAGCTGGCTGGGGCTCGGCTAAACCAGAAGGGTGGTGGGTAAATATGGGAAGAGGAACACCGTCGACGGCGGTTGATGTATATATGAGCAGACGACCAGATGCTAACAGGAGATGAAGATGAATGTACTGTGGACTATGGGTATATGATATGGGTTGATGTGCGAGCTAATCGTAGTAGTTAGAATGATAGCTGCCTGACATCGGATCCAGCGGGAGGCTCTCCGCAAGCCAGCGCGATAAAGTAGCTGCAGCACCCGATGCTGGAGATGCCAGGGACATGGACCAAACCGGACGCAAGCTCAGGGTTCAGGTTCAGCGGGCTGCCGAGACGATCGGCGTGGTGTTTGTTGGCCCGAGTGACGGCGGCTGTGGAGCAGTGACGAAACGATGCCGTTTGCTGGGTCCTCAAGCCCTGGGATGCGAGGCAGGGAAAAAGGAATGAGCAGCTGGAAAAGCGAGCGAGAGACGAAATCGTCAAGAACAAGCTTGATATTAAAGAACCAGACGGGCCAGAGCAGGAATCCACTTGTCTTAAAGAGCAGATGCCGAGAGAGGAAAGGGATCGTATGTACATACATGTCGAAGGCATTAAGTGAAGTTTTTTTTTTCCCCCCCCTCCTGATAGCCAGCGCTACGGACACGACTAATGCGGCTCGAGGAAAAATCGGCCCCCGTCGCGATGTCGCCCGTTCTGGAGTCGCTATCATGCCCGTTTTGTTCCCCCCTGTGGCGTCTGGTGGCGTCTAGTGCTTCTGCAGCGCCTTCAGGGCCGTCCTGCAGCCACCAATTCCCTCCATCTTCTGCCCTCCAACAGCGTCCAACTTGGCTCTATCTCGACTCTGTTCGTCCGCTAGTGCCGCCCCTTTCGAGGCGCCACGGAACAGAACACCTCGGGGGTGCCTGTTGCGGCCTAGCGCCGCGGTCGCTGCATCATGACAGAAGACACTGGAATTCTTCTCTCCCATCCCCAAACCACCTCGACCTTTTCCCAATTCCGCCCACCCTCGACTCGAGAAATGGGCAAGTCGACGAAGCCCTGGTCGAAATCTCCAGAATGGCCGAGGTCGACGTGGATCCAGTGGCCCACCGTCTGCTGCAGGATTTCCTTGATTTTCCCCCCTTCAGCTTTTTATACCTCTGGTGCTCGACAGGGTTTCTGACGATCGTGGTGGAGCTTCAGCATGCGGGACACGTTGGAGCACGGGGATTCGCATTCACCGATATATCCCAGAGATTGGCTTTCTTGGCTGACTCGATCTGCCCGGGTTTGGGGAGCTTGTGCGAGGATCCTGCTTCGAGGGCGGTGGTATCACGGCGGGGGCATGTCGTGCCAGGACATGCAGGTGGCCGCCGTGCAACAAACTGTCGGTTGGCTGATAACGAGATGCGCGATGGCCTCACTCGTACGGACCTTTGACCGCGTCTGCGGATGATCGGCCGCGTGCATACCGGCTACTCAAGCTAGTACTGCATGTAGGGGTTCATTTGTCTCCGAGCTGCTTTGCCCGCGGGAGGGCATGCCTCCAAGCCGCGAGATAGCACCGCACGCATTATCCGCCGCTTCCGCCTGCTTGAGTCGCAAGCTCCATCGCGGGAACCGCCTGGCACACGCTGCGTCAACGTCCAGCCTCAGGGCCTCAGCTCGGCTTGGCTACCGTCCGATCCAGCGCCGATTCCTCACTGTGCTACCGGCCGCGCGTGTCCTGCCGCTGCCCAGTCCGGGCCCGGATCCCTAGACTGTGGAATGGAGAATGCCCGATCTGTTCGCAGGCCTAGCCATGGCTCCGGACCCCGTTGCCAAGAGTCATCGGCGGTTGGTATCAGTCGCAGATTAATTGTCCGCGGAAGCCATGACGACGGTCTGCACACAAATTCGTTAGCCGGCCAACTGGCTTGCAAACCGTCATCACGTCAGTCCAGGCGCTCGTGCGGACACACTCTGTCCGGCAAATGGACTGATGATGTTGCGGATGATCATTTTGTCGGTACTTTTTTTCTTTTCAATTGTTCTTTTTTTCCTGAACAAGCAAGCAAACTTCTCTGTCTCAGAAGAATGACATACTCGGGCCAACTCTTACGACAGCCAAGCAAGCCTCTCAGCAGACGGCCCTGTCAATACGAGGTCTAGTGGCAAAGACAAGCTTCTCGGTTTGCTCCCAGGCCCGCTACGAATCGAGATTGCCCATCATGACATACATTCACGCATGCCAGCACGACCAAACAAAACATGGCCATTTCTCATTTGACGATGAATCTGAGCCCCTGCATGAATTCACATGCTTGCTTGATACGCCGAGCTTGGAGGGCTGTTCGGTTTTCCTGCTGTCATCCTGCTTTCTCTCCACCTACCCTGCATATTTTCTCGATTAGAAGATGCTTTTTTTAGAATGCATCGGATTCGCTGGATACCTCTAAGCTGGTCTCGGTGTTATCTTTATCCGTCATATTATTACCTGTGCCCATCAGGTTGTGTATGGTTCGGCAGTTGTTGGACTATGCTGCATTTTCACCGCGTTCCTCGTCTGTTTATCTACCACTTGGCTGAGCATGGTTTGACTATTTGCTTTCGATATCGAGAGTTCCTTTAACGCCGGGTGTACAGGAAATGCGCCATACACTGCAATCGGCCAAACCTTCCCGACTGCGAGAACGAGATGCGGCGGTGTTTCCAGCGTCCCGAAAGAACGTGTGTCATACAAATCACTCTTTCGCCGGAGAAGCCAAAACGAACCTCCTCCGATAGGCCGACACCAGCCCCTCGCCAAACACGCCTCGACTCGAGTTCTAGATCATCCACTGTGGAAAGTTCCTGCTCGATGCAAACTTGAAGTTTGACAAACTCAAGCCCAGTTGAGCACGTTGCCAAAGCCACTGATTAGACCATGCACGGCCTGTCCCGATGCCGTGTAAGAGATGCCCCTGCTATGGACGTCGACGTGAGCATCCGAGTCTATTCAGCCTGAAACCCATGCAAACGTCAGTTGTCGTCACATGGCAAGTTTGCATCTCTTATTATCGTACAGTTACTGACTCGGTGCATCGTCGTACTGAAGAGATCAATCGCATATATTAACGACAGCAACACCAGCTCGAGCTGAACTCTGAAATCTCTTCAGCGGTCCGCATCCCCCCACTCTGCGCTACCGCATCGCCGCTGGTCTCTCAGATGTGTTCGCTCCGGCCACTGCATGTGTGCAAGGCCTTCTCCCCCGTACACAGCGTTCTTACTCGTCCGAGCGACAAGGTTTGCCAGCGCGTTCTTCTTGTTTCTTGTCGCCCATCTTTCCTCCATCTAGCCCCCATCTTGATGCAATGACACCATCACAAAGCGCGAATACTATATGCGCCTAATGAAGACACCACTCTGCCGGTAATAGGACGCATGCATCCATGCTCGGAACCCATTCAACCTATGATTCCCGGGTTTGAGGATCCATTTTGATCCCACCGACACCTCATACCTGTATCCCCAATACATCAACTGGGAGGCTACCTGGGGAACATCAGCTTATGACCCCCAACATGGCTTCTTTAGTACTATACGCTGGCAAGGCCAGCTTAACAAAACGTACGAGGCCAGCACCCGCGTCTGAGTCATGTATACTCAGAAGCCAAGGGTGGCCACGCTTCGATTGAGTTTCCTACTAATTGACAACGGCCTCCCTCCAGTCATCGCATCCCCTGATACGACTTACTTATGCTCCTGAGAGTGGCATTGAAGCAGAGTGAGTGAGCGAGATGAACGGCGGGACCTGTGCATGTGCCCAGTGCCTGTTGCGCGTCTATGGGATATATAGCAGACTCATGCAAACTCATGCCGATGCCAAGCGACAAGAATCTTCTAGCCGAATTGTTTTCGCCATCGACAACAAATCGGATAGCAAAGGGATAACAAGTCGGTGAGTTGCAACCGCAAGCGGTCGAACCAAACCACTTTGCTCCGTATAAATTTTTCAGCTCCAACCCCGCGCGTCCCATCGTGGCATCCAATATATCCCCTCCTATTCCCCATCTATTCCCCTCATTTTGCCTTTGGGGCGGAACACCTCCGCATTCTAGACGAGTCATATCCCTTGTCAAGGTGCTGTAGGCTCTCTTGGCTCACCCAATTCTGCCACATGCGGCACTCGTTCCGAGCGAGCGATGCAGCCAGCGGGACTGTCTGGAGTCTGGGTTCGTTTATCCCTTCCCAAAGGGCTCGTGGAAAAGGGCTCATCTGCAGACTGATTGGTGCACGACGTTCTCGGTGGTGGTGATAATGATGCCATGATGCCGTTGCACGCCCAGTTGGAACACGAACACACAAGACTTGTCCATGGATTGCTGCGTGCTGGACGCCCAGTCGATGCTCGACCGTCAATCGCACGGATTTTCTCGAAATACCTAGATAATGATGATATGCCTTGCTCCGTGGTGAACGCTCAATGTCGTTCGATGCCGTTCGAACACGGTTCTGACTGTCTGCCGTTGAGATTAGGTGCTCTGTCCCAGAGATTAACTCTCGCCTAGCGGGCCTCGTCAGAACGCGGGGTGCAGCCGGAGCCACTAACGAGCTCCCCCAATCCCCCAAGGCCGGGGAAACCGTTAGTGGACGCCGGGGCACTAGACCCCCACGCTTCAGTGAGTGCCGACGCCTGGGCAGCTGGAAGCCGGTGCATCAGCCGGGACCTGATCCTTGGATCCCGTCCTCCCTCTTACGTCGTACAGATCAGTGCTACACACATGTCAGTCTGCGTATAAAGACGCGGGCTCTGCCTCAGGGAGCGACCATGAGCATCCTCTACCGCATCCCCCATCATCGACAGCAGCCAGCATGCAGGCCGACGACGACAAGCAGCCCGCCGAGGTGCAGCACTCGGAGCACGGCCAACTGCCGGGCTCGTCTCGACACACCGACACCGACAAGCTCGCCACCAAAGGGGCGGATCGTGCGCTGGCCCTCATTGGCAATGAAAAGGTTGAGGTCTCCGAGGAAGACAACCGTCGAATCGTGCGAAAGACGGACCGAACCATCCTGGCGATCCTGGTCTGGGTTTACTTCCTCCAGATATTGGACAAGAGCGTCCTAGGCTACGGCGCAACGTACGGCCTCAAGGACGATGCGCACCTCACTGGCGGCCAGTACTCCATCATCGGGTCCATCGCCCCCATCGCCCAGCTGGTGTGGCAGCCCTTTTCTTCCTACCTCATCGTCAAGGTGCCGCATCGCATCTTGATGCCCGTCCTCTGCCTGGGATGGGGCATCGCCCAGACCCTGATGGCGACGTGCAACAACTTCTCGGGGCTGATGGCCACTCGCTTCTTCCTTGGGCTGTTTGAGGCCGGTTGCTTGCCCCTGTTCAGCGTCATCACCAGCCAGTGGTATCGGCGAGCAGAGCAGCCGATCCGTGTTGCGGCATGGTACGGAACCAACGGACTGGCTACCGTCTTTGCGGCTGCGGTGAGCTTCGGGCTGGGCCGCATCGAATCCGACGTCTTGAAAGAATGGCAAATGCAAGTGCAAATGATAGTTCTGCTACCATGACGCGTAGAGTTTGACTAACACAATGTGTACAGCATCTTCCTCTTCGTCGGCCTTCTCACAATCGTCTCTGTCCCGTTTGTCTACTGGAAGCTGGACGACGATATTCCCTCGGCGAGATTCCTGACCGAAGAGGAGAAGCCAAAAGCCATAGAGCGGCTTCGCGCCAACCAAACGGGCACCGGCAGCCGAGAGTTCAAGTGGGATCACGTTGCCGAGGCTGCTATAGAGCCCAAAACCTATCTATGGTTCGGCATGACGCTGTTGCTCAACGTGGGAGCTAGTGTCACCATGACCTTTGGTCCTCTCATCATCAATGGCCTCGGCTTTGACAAATACAAGTCCAGCCTACTCAACATGCCGTTCGGCGCTCTCCAAACAATTGTCATTCTTCTCGCCAGTTACTTGGCCCAAAAGGCAAAGCTGAAGGGTGCCGTCTTGGCTGCCTTTATGCTGCCGGTGCTCGCCGGACTGGTCATCCTGTATTGCGTCCCACGAGACACCGGAAGCCAGGGGACGTCGCTTGCTGGGTACTATCTCCTGGCCTTCCTCTTTGCGGGCAACCCGCTCATTGTCACCTGGATTGTCGGCAACACCGCCGGGACGACGAAAAAGTCCATCATCATGAGCATTTACAACGCGGCCAGCTCTGTGGGCAACATCCTCGGTCCAATCCTGTTTAACGACAGAGACGCACCCGAATACAAGCCCGGCCTCCGTACGTGCTTGGCCGTATTCGCGGCTTTGATCGGTGTCATCCTGCTCCAGTGGGCCAATCTCGTGGTGCTCAACAAGGTGCAAGCCAAGACGCGAGTGCGCAATGGAAAGAAGGCGGTAGTCATTGATCGCTCGATGCAAGAGCACTACCACTCAGCCAGGCAGGAAGACGGTGTGCTTCAGGATGCTGAGAGTGCCGACGCAACAGACGACCATACTGGGCAAAACGCCTTCCTGGACCTGACGGACCGTAAGAACGACGAGTTCGTGTACATCTATTGATGAGTTCAACAGAGGCTTGGGGCTCTTGGAGGTGTGAAAGCAGCCATGCTGTCTTCCTAGTGAACAATGTCACAATTTTAGCGTTACTGTTATTGTTATTGATACTACAACTTGAATTACTGCCATGAACCCTTTCCAAGCCACCGGATCCGCATGGTGTTGATTTTCTTCCAATATGATTGAGCTGAGAGATGTGTTCTAGTTCTATATGCACCCATTACCCTTCTATCACTTTTATACATGTTGGCAAAATAGTGCAACCTCTTCACGATCTGCTGAACAGACCCTGAGGGCTCACAATCTTGGCCAGGAGGATTATAAAGCCGCCAAACAAGCACATGGCACCACTGAACATGGTGGCCTCGAAGAATCCAGCATAATGCTTCACGAAAGCACCATCGATAGGTGGCCCGATCAGAGCTCCGAGAGCTCCCAAAGCCAGCCCCATGCCAGTGTAAGTGCCGATGTCGCGTGGGTCAGGGCTGCAGCCCGTGATGGACACCGCTGCTCCGGATACGATTGTGCCCGAGGCGAACCCAAAGACGGCGGCATAGACGATGATCGCCGCGTTGGACGTGGTCGAGTTCATGCAGAAGATGACGACGCTGGTGATGACGGATCCAAGGGCGTAAATGTTCAGTCTGCCGTATTTGTCTGCGAGCACGCCAGGGATGATACGGCCAAATGTCGACGCGGCGTTGAGAATGGCGGGCAAGTATCCCGCAAGCGTCGCACCCATGCCTCTCCCCACGGCATATGTCGGAAGGAAGATGACTGGCATGAACATTCCGATGAAGACGAAGAAGCTCGAAAGAATGAGAAAGTCATATCTCGCGTCCCGAAACGCCGAAGCAATCCAAAAGCTCGTCGTCCGCGGCGGCAGACGCGGCCTAACGACGACCAAGGAGAAGGCCATGAACGGCAGCATGAGGAAGCCAATGATGCGGACCGTCCAGCCGAAGCCGAGAGACGTGCTGTTGAGCATCTTGGACACGGCAATGGGCATGACGATGCCGCCGATGGAGGAGCCCGAGATGGCGACGCCGAGGGCGGCGGCGCGCTTCTTGTCAAAGTACTGGGAGACGCTGGCCATGGCGGGGAACTGGAGGAAGGCCATGGCGAAGCCCATGAGGACGCCCTGGACGAGCATGATTTGCCAGTATGCTTTGCAGAGGCTGAGGATCATGACGGCGAAGAGGTAGAGGACGGCGGCTGGGTAGATGACCTGACTGCACGGTTAGCTATGGGAAGAGTCTAGACGTTACGTTTATGGTTGAGGAGAGAGATGCGTACCATTGAGCCGTAGCGATCGAATAGAGGACCTCCGACCATGCCCACGAAGAACTGCAGGAACGCAGAGAGGGAGCCTATCCAGGCGACATCATCCGGAGAATGGGCGCTGAGCTGGTGGCTCAGGTAGTACTCCGTAAAAGTACCAAAGGAGTTGGAGAAGCCCAGGCAGCAGAAGAAGATGGAGCCAGCCCCAAGGGCCACGAGCCATGCCCTGAGGCCGCCGTCAGGTGCCGGTTCCAGCTCGGTCTCGGACAAGGACCGTCCTTGGTCAGAGCCGGCTTGCTCTTCTTTGGACAGAGATTTGCTCTGTTCTGATGGATCTGACGGAGTGGGTGACATGGCTGGAGAGCGAGTGGCTCAAAGACTTGATTACTTGTAACGCCGAATGCTGGGGTGGCTACTTGATAGATGCCCGTCTGGTTGTCCTCCAGGAGGATGCGATTGATAATTCGAGTGCGACTGATAAGTCGGAGAACACTCATCTTTATAAGAGACAGAATCTCTTGAGAATCCACTTTCAAGTCCCCGACAAAATCCACTCGGCCTCAATCCGTGACCAGAGAAATTAGACCCCTCAGTTCGCATCTCGGAGAAGGATCTCACGGTGCCGCTGGAAAAGGTTTCGCGTGGCCTCGCAATGTGAAGTCGTGCTTCTCGTGTAAGTCGGATTTTTGCCCGATTGGGAAAGACGGAGAACAAGGTACGCAACAAGTCCGAGCGATTGATAAGCCGCTGGACTTATCAATCAAAAGCCCGCTCCGGATCGGATTTAAGGCCCTATTAGGAAAATCCCGAACGACTATGAAGACGACGAGACGTCACTCCGAGCTTTCAACTTCATTCACGCACAGCTTCTTGTCGTGCCCTTGATGGGGATTGGGCATTACCGAAGTCGGAATCTGTCACTTGTAAACGAAAACGACGTCCAAGGCTCTACAATGAATCAGCCACCCAAGACGCTGGTCGTCCGAGGAGAGCGACGAAGACGCAGACCAGCCATGTGAGCCAGCCTTCTCATCTCTATCTGAACCGTCTTCTCATCTAACGAGTGAGAAAGATCATGCGCTCTGTGTCGGAAGCGCAAGCTGAGGTGCAACCGGGAACGGCCCTGCAGCAACTGCATCCGCTCCAAAACCGAGACCTGCGTCTATGAGAACCATCACCTGGCGGATCAGCCGGGACCGTCGCCCACGCAAAGCCAAGTCGGCGTCTTCTTTCTTGACTCCCAGGCTCAATCTCAGGCGCAGAGTTCCAGTCCGAATGACGCGCTGAAAGCAGGAAGCGCCAGTTCAAATCCATCATCCAGGAATTTCATAAGCCCATTGACGCCGAAAAGCCAGGATGACTCTACTGCCAATGTGAGCGTTTCTGGAGCGAGCAACGCTGGCCCTTCAAGTCGGAATCCAACCCAGGTCGCGGCAGAGCCTCCACCAAGGTCTACCGACGCAAGTCCCGATTCGGATTTTCTCGCCAAGGCATCTCACATCACGGGAGGAGCTATTCATTTTCATCGTGAGAACAATCCGGTGGACTCGGCGAGTCCCAGTCTGATACGGTGTGTCACGCATAAGAAGCGGTTCTTTGGACAGACTCATTGGATCAATGTCTTTCAGATGGTAAGTATATCAACTCACTCCCAGAGCCTCGAATCAGTGTAGGCTGGAACACCGCTGACCTCACTTTTAGTTCAAAGGCATGTTTGTGATGAATGAGATACACAATCTGGAAACCAAATCCAACGTCTACCCGCTGCTCCTCAAGTGCAAGTCCCTGGGAAGGATCATCAAAGCCAATCGGACTCCCGCCTGGCCAACCATCCCAACAAGAGAGCTGCCCGAAAAGGAGGTATGCGACAAGCTCATTGACTGCTACCTCGAGACAACAGAGAGCGTCTATAGAATCCTGCACGTACCTTCCTTCAAAAGAGACTACGAAGAGCTATGGGAGCCAGGAGCCTATCCAGACATGGCATTCATCGTCCTCGTCAAGCTAGTGCTGGCCATGGGCGCAATGTCGTATGACGATGAGTTCTCCTTGCGGCCCTTGGCCATCCGGTGGGTGTACGAGGCGCAGACGTGGGCAGCAGAGCCCGAGTTCAAGGCTCGGCTGGGCATCCAATTCATTCAGACACAGATCTTACTGATGCTTGCTCGGGAGCACGTCGGTGTCGGTGGCGACTCGGTCTGGGTATCTGCGGGCGAGCTGGTCAGGAGAGCCATGCACATGGGCCTGCATCGCGACCCGCATCACCTACCCAAGCGATCCCTCTTTGCAACCGAGATGCATCGGAGGCTCTGGAACACAATCATTGATATTCTCCTGAGAATGAGCTTGACGTCAGGAGGCCCTCCGCTCATTTCCCTCGAAGACTTTGACACGGAGCCTCCAGGAAACTTCGACGACGAGCAGCTCATGGATGAAGGTGCCGTACAAAAGCCGGAGAACGAATACACCAACATGTCCGTCGCAATCGCCTTCCGACGAACCTTCTCCGCCCGACTCACCGTCCTCCGGTTCCTCAACGACCTCACCTCATGCGGCACCTACGAACGAACCCTCGAACTCGACGCCGAACTCCGCTCAGCCTACAAATCCATCTGCCAAACCCTCACGAAGTTCAAGTCCCAGCCCGGCCAACCATCATCCAGCCCCTCCGCGCTCGCCCTGCGCATCGTGGACTTCACCATGCAGCGATACATCTCCGCCCTCCACACGCCGTACCTCATCCCCGCCCTCCGCCAAACCAAGTACGCAGTCTCCCGCAAGCTCGCCATCGAAGCCGCCCTCAAGACCTGGTCCGCCGTCTACCCTTCCTCGGCCATCATGGCGCCGCATCACCGCCGCGAAGACTCATCCGCGTTTCTCGATGGCGATCCGCTCTCGCGACTGGCCTGCTGCGGGCCGGGCTTCTTCAGGACCGCCTCGTTGCAAGCGAGCCTGCTCATCTCCGCTGAACTGGATAACCAGCTCAGGGAAGAACAAGGGCTCGTACCGTCGCCTTTCCGAGCAGATCTCATGTCCGTCATTCACGAGGCCAGGGAATGGTGCCTCCGCTCCATCGAAGTGGGCGAGACGAACGTCAAGGGCTACCTCGTCAGCTCCGTCATCCTCGCTCACGTACAAGGCCTCATGCGCGGCCTCGATCCCCAGGAACTGCCCCCTTTGTTTCTTAAAGCCGCGGAAGAGTCGGTGGAGAAGTGCCTTGAGATATTGGAAGAGAAGGCTGGTCAGGGTCAGGATCCAGCAGTGGATGCTAGGGAGGAGATGGACATGGTTGGGATACGGCCACAGAGCCCCGATTGGGATTTCTTGGTGAGTTCTGATGTGGCCTTCACTTGTTGCGTTTTCCTGATGTTGTGGCTAATCTCGGCTTTTGCGAATTGCTTCACAGGTCTCGGACGCTCTGTTTGCGTACAACGCTGGCATGGTAGAGCCCATGAACTGGATGTTTAGCGAAAGCATCCGGTAAACGCCTGTTCACAAACACTGTAACCCATAAATGTCTTGTCGCGAATAATTTAAATCTCACCTCTCATGAAAATACCAGTCATTGTACATAAACCAGTCATACCTCCTAGACAAAGATGCCTATGCACGAGGGCTTCCATTTTCTCCTGATTGCGCAAGCCGTATGTAGCATTCTGCGACGAAAGCCATCAACAACACAAATGGGCGGATGGTTTAGTGGTATAATTTTCCCTTAGCATCTTGCAGCCTGGGAAAGGTCCGGGGTTCGATTCCCCGTTCGTCCAGTTGTTTTTCTTTTTTTCCCTTTTTCCCTGTTCGCTTATTCTTTTTCCTTCTCCTGTCTTTTTTTCATGCCATGGATCTTGTTCTCTTCTCCCTTTATTCCCGTCTTTTCGTCCTCTGGACTCAGAGAACCTGGGGTCCGTCAGGACAAGTAAACCACACAGGCGTCTTGCGGACCATCCAACTGCTGAGATAAGCAACTGTCCTAGCTATGAATCGCTCATACACACGGCTTTCACCAGTTTGCAGAAGAGCAGCTCAGCTCTTTTTACCATGTGTGTCAGACAACAGTCCATCTGGATCAAGTGAAGTAATAGAGCACGGCGTTACTTCGAAAGAGGCAGACAACAGCTCACCGCTTCAGATCCATTCAATCTAGAGATTGATAGCTCAATGGTGCTAGCAAGTCGGGACTGTCGTCCGGCATGGACTTGTCTCGATCCAGTTTATGCCCCCTATCGCGGAAACTCGTGAATATACTTCGTGTGTCCACTCGGTTTTGGCACGGGGTTGATGAGTGACCGAATTGCGGTGGACATGCCGAATCATGAGTCCCCGGGTCCTGCTTGTACAGGTAGCAATTTGCGGAAGAGGTATGAGGCACACTTTGCTTACCGAAATTCTTGGAGGGTTCGGGAGGGGGCTGGAGACATGGAATCAGAGTGTGCAATTGTAAATGCAATCAAGGCAGCCCAACAGAGCTTTACTAGAGGATTGGACATTCGTCGGGGGCAGTACGGCTCGAATTGGTTGTCGTACATACCTCGATGCTGACGTGCGGGATCGTTGCAGGAAAGCATTGGGAGAACGGAGAGCCTGAGTGCTTTCGTACACAAACACTCGCTATGTTCCTCGTCCCTCAGGGTCCCTTCACGGACAAGGATCCCGCGGAACAGGATGGTGGGGGAGGCGCAATGGCGGGGTGCTCGGGAAAAGCCTCCAAAAAGCTTGACCAGCCATAGCTCCGACCCAGCAGCAAAGCCAGTCTGGCATCATTGGTTCCGTAGCATTCGCATGCCCGCTTCTGTTCTTATGCAACTGAAGTCATGCCACATTGAGCTGCTCAGGGATTCGCAGCATAATATGAGCCACGGACAACACCCCCTTAAGTCAATGGCCATTCGTCAGGAAATGAGAAACGATGGCGCCTCTGCCCCCCCCTCCAACTCCGTCCTTCCCATGCGCCACTTTGAGAGGATATGACGTTGGCAATGTCGAAATCAGGGGGAACAAAGGACGGGTGGCCTCACGGCCGGTGAACCATGGCATGGGCCACAAAGGTGCCGAGCTACTCCACGATTAGGGGATGCTTGCCATGCAACTGTGTCCAGCTGGGCTGCTCTCTTGCGTGGAGACCCTTGGACCCCGTTTGCCACACTACGTGTGTGCTGAGAGCCACCAATCGCGTTATCATAGCTCTGCAGCTGTTGCGAGTCCGGATCATCAAAGACGTGCGGGAGCTCGAGGGCGTCAGCGTGTCCACGCATGGAGCTCGCCCACGCCCCTTGATCCACGCTGCTACGCCATTGAAACTTGCCAGAACCTCAACCCAGTAGCCTCGGAGGGGTGTACGAGTAGCTGTATGCGTGGCCAAGGGGCAAGTGGCTGTCCCGTAGATCATTGGGTATCCTGAGCGCGTGAGGCCTCTGACCCCTCTTGAGGAGTGTGGGAGCTTCAAGCTTATAAATAGCCCTTTGCTCTCCCTCGAAACTCTCCCCTTCTTCTTTCCTCCAAGCAAGCACTCCTTCACACATCCACACACAACACTCTTCACAACACTCTCAACTTCTCTTCATTCACAATGGGTTGGTTCGACGGTATGTTGAGCTCCGGAAACGCCCATGATGTCATGTCTAACAGATGTGCCAGATGACTCTCAGCAGGCTCAGGCCTACGAGCAGGTTACCCAGCGTCCCCACGAGGCTGAGTGGTCTCACGAGCTCATCGGCGGCGCTGCCGCTTATGAGGCTGCCAAGGCCTACGAGAACCACATTGCCGAGGAGGGTAAGAAGAGCTTTCCATCGACCTCTGCCTCATGGTTCAGAATCTGACTCCAGCTGCTTAGGCCACCCCGACGACCACGCCAAGGCCAAGGAGATCCTCGCCGGTGCCATTGGTTTCTTCGTCGACCGCGAGGTTGAGACCAAGGGCCTTGACTTCATCGACCGCGAGAAGGCCAAGCGCCATGCCCAGGAGCAGGCCGAGGAGCAGCTCAACAATCAGTACGGAGACCGATGGTAAATCCAGTCAGATAGAATAAAATAAAAAAAAACATCTCGACGTATAATTCGAAACCAATCGTTTGCATCGACGCGTGTCTCGCTGCGGGGTTGAGAGAACCCCTCCATGAAGCTCTCCCATGTAGCTCGTACTCGTAAGCGTTGGTGTGTCCGTGAGTCGGCAGGATGATGCTATCTGCTGCACCTGTCTCGCAACTGGCCAGCTAGGGGCTCGTCAGCCGTGTTCCAGCTGCAGTGGAGGTACGTATCTGGCCATGGAGAGTGCCTGGTCAGTTGCGTGAATTGTGATGCAAGTTTCGTTGTAAACCAATCTCATCAGCCCCTGGGGCCCGGTGACGCTGGTGGTTGGCTAGCCGGAAGACGATTGCCGATTAGCTCCTCGGCCGCTGCATGCAGAGTGGCTGAGAAAGCTTGCTTGCTGGAGAAAGCTGGGCCAGGACCAGCTGGTGGATGAAACGCTCAAGCATCTGCAGCAGGGAAAGGGTCTCTCCATGCATTCTTTAGCGGGGTTCGTCGACCCGAGCCACAGCAGGTGGGCCGAGCCAGGCCTGCGAGCTTGCCGTGTATCCGGAGGAGCGCTGCGGAGGCACAGGCGAGGCACACCGCGTCCTGTCGAGAGCCCTGGGATGGTCGAAAGCTGGCCTTTTCTGGGCCGTAGTCGCGCCAGGCGCCGCAGCTTAGGTGGCTGGCATTGTTGGAGAGACGCTAATGGGAATAGCACTGGACGAAGGAGGCCTCAGCCGTTTCTGTGTTGTCATCGCCCCTGGCCTCGAGTATCGTCGCCGAGAACAACACGAGCGATGCCTTTAAAGATTGCATGATGTCGTCCGAGATCTGATCCAATGCAGATGCAGTTGTAGGTCCATGTCCATGGTCTGTGGAACGCTGAGCTGTGGCAGAAAGTTGCGCTCGCGGACTATCATAAGTTCCGAAGTGCTCGGTACCTGCGTTTTGTACTTTGCCTCAATCCTGGCGGGCCTCATGCATGCATCATCGTTTCTATGACGAAGAGACTACAGCTCGAGGCGGCAAGTTATAGTATAATATTATCCGTGAATTCAATATTTAAGCTTATTCGGCCATTGGACTCATATTCCGGGAAACTCTTAAGCTCGAGTGGAAATAGAGAAGAGGGTGGAATGACGTCGAGATGCCTCTCGGAATCAATACCAAGTTGCTACCCTATTATAAGTTGGCTTCTTCGACCTGTCAGCTGGAATTATCATGCCCTCTGGCAGGCGTAATCATTTGGATTTCATGGTAGATAATCTGACTGATCGAGGGCAATCTGGTACATAAAGAAGCTCTGTTCCACCAAGGACCATATTCGTACAACTGCGCTCAACGCACGCTTTCATACATGTATTCACCTGCTTCCTACCTACCTAGGTACCTATTCTACGTACAACATGCAAAAAACTGGCTCAGACATCAAGCTACCCCCAGCAGAACACCATCACAGCTTATACCTAATGGCCATCCATGTCTATACAGCGTTAAGTAACAAGAAAGCTCCCTGACTTGCACATCTAAGCCAGCTTGATGTTCCAGTCGTCCCCAACACGGGCCTTCACATGGGTCACGGTTGCAAATGCAGCCCTGTCCTTGTCGGCGGCGTGGTAGACCACCTTGGCAGCCCAGGCGCTCCCGTCTGATTCGATCTGCACCGCTTCCCGGTCCCACGAAGCAGGAGCGCCAACGATGATGATCTTGTCAATGTGGACATTCTGCATGGCCTTGAGCCACTTGCCGGGCTTAATCTTCCGGGTATCCCGGCCTTCGGCATCGACCGAAGAAAGGGCATCGTCCTTCAGGCTGAACTTGCGATGGATGTATTGACCATCTTGGTACTCGTAGCTATCGCCATCATCGACGTACAGCTCTCCTTCGGCCTGACCATCCTTGGAGACGGAGACGACGAGAGTATAGGGGTCGAAGCGCATGAGAGAGCTTGAGCGACGGGGGATATCACGGCGTGGGATGATGTGTCCTCCTCGCATCAGGATGGGGATCCGGTCAATTGGAGTGTCAAATGTGACGTGCTTGCCCTGCTCGGTCTTCGCCACGTTGTACGTGTCATATTCGTAGTAGACCTCATCGTCCGGAATCCAAATGTCGGCGCTGTACTTGTCTTTCTCTGCCACGGGCTTGACCAGCAAGCCGGTTGATGCCAGGAAGAATTGGTCATCAATCGCCAAGCCTCCTTCAGCAGACGGATGCGTCCAAAACATTGGGCGAAGAATAGGGCTGCCATCCCGATTTGCGTGGAAGAAGGCAGTGTACCACGCGGGCAAGAGAGAATACCGCAGTCGCAGCGCTGCAGTGACAATGCCAGTGTAGGGCTCGCCAAGCAGGTATGGCTCACGTCGACGGGTGTCAATGTGAGCATGGGCGCGGAAGAATGGATAGAACGCAGCCGTCTGGTACCAACGGGCAAGCAAGTCCTTCTCAGGGTCTCCGAAAAACCCTGCGACGTCGGCTCCCGAGAACGGGAATCCAGAGATACCCTGGTTGATGAGCATGGTAACGGAGGTCTGCAGGTGGCCCCAGTCCGCCAGGTTGTCACCGGTCCACATGGCACCGAAGCGCTGGGACCCGGAGAAGAAAGCTCGGGTCAGCACGAACGGACGTCGGAACTCGCCCTTCTTACGGCTCTTAAGAGCTTCAAAGGTAGAGTGGTGGTACGTCATTCCGTTCAGGTTGTGGACATCTCGGTGCTCCCAGTTGTCCCAGTGGAGGTTGTCCTTGGGCATGGTAGTCTCTGGCCCCTCAAAGACTGAGGGTTCGTTCATGTCGTTCCAGATAAAAGTGTTCTCCATTGTTCCCTTGAACTGGTCGTACTTGTACAGACCCTTCCACCATTCACGGGCCTTGGGGTTGAAGCAGTCGATCCAGTTGGAATTGCCTGGCCAGCACGAGCCTTCATAGGCCTTGCCGTCCTTGTCGTGCACGGCGAGATCAAGAGCCAGGAGCTGTTCATTGATAGGATAGTTGTCCACCCTCTTGATGTGAGGATCAATGATCGTCACAAGTTTTCTGCCGTGGCTGTCCAGCTGTTTGCCCATTGTGATGGGGTCAGTGAACGAGTGGGGGTCCCAGGTGAAGTATTTGACTTCGTCAGTGTACTCAATATCCAGCCAGATGACGTCGTACGGGATATGAGCCTTGTCAAACCTCCGGTCCACGTCTTTGACGTCGTCTTCAGAGAAGTAATTCCATCGGCACTGGTGGTAGCCGAGGGCAAACTCCTGAGGCATAGCGGTCGTTCCCGTCAGCTCGCCATATTTCTTCGTGATGTCCTGGGGCGTGGGGCCCAGGAAGACAAAAAGATCAATGATACCGCTTTCGGAGATCCAGTGGGTTTGAGTGTTCTTGGGGGCACCGGAGATCAGGCTCAGAGGGTTACTACTGCCTTTGACCTTGGTGATATCAACCCACGTATCGGCGGCATTGAGCCACAAGAGACCGACGGACGAATCCTTTCGGTGAGCCTGCATGAAAGGGATAGAGCCATAGAGGGTCATGGGACTGTCAAGAATATACTCAAACACGTCGGCATTGTACATGCGATAGGGCTCCGCATAGTTGCCTTCTCCGCCTCGGGTTTCCTTGAGAGAGAGAGGCCCAGTGTGTTCGGGGATACCATAGACGTGCTCGTATCCATGGAACGAAATGTCCAGGGCCACACTTTCGGGACCACGAGGCTTGGTGTCGGTATGTCCGTTGAAGGTTTCATCCCACCAAGTGCTTTCGTCCTCCTCGGTGTCCTCTTGTCCCTCTGGCCTTTCAACCTTTGCTCTCCAATGCTCAACATTGAGCAGACCACGTTCATTGAGCTCGATGTGAGAGACGCCATCTCTCCGGAAATCAATTCTGAAGGGCGAGAGTCTGATGACGGCCTCAAAGTTGGATTCGGGACCGTATTTGACATTGATTTGAGAGGCGTCCTGGTGGACAATTTCGGCTTTCAGATCAGGCTCAAGACCGCCAACAACGGACCAGTTCGCGGCCTCGTTGTAGCGTTCCTTTCTTGCGGCGCTGCCGTGCCTGAGCTCAATGTCCTTGTTTTGCCGCCTCTCTTCGTCAATGGTGAGGCGAGCAACACCCGATTCGAGGAATGAGATTATGACTGGCAGTCGGACCGTATCGCCGGCGGCATTGATCGTTTTGAGGATGACACCTTGGATCTGCCCGTCTTTCAAAGAGGGCGAATCGAGGACAGCTTTATAGGGAGACACCCAGGTCGAGCTCTGGGAAGCCGCAAGATCGGCTAACGCACGGTTTCGCTTGCAAAAGCCAGCCTGGTGGCACTTTTTGAATTCGTGTTCCTTGACAGCCACTATAAGAACTTATCGTCAGCAAGAGGCTTCCAGGGCAGCAGTTTTATAATTGTTCGTACAGGCAGGCCCAATCAGGCACAAAATGGCACTGAAGAGGCTGAGGAGTGCCGTCCACTTCCAGGACGACCCCATCGTCGACCTCATGACGAGGGCGATGTTGGGTAGGTAAACAAACAAATCAACAAGCGTGGTGCAAGAATTGCAGTTCAGATGCAGGCAATGACAAGCCGCATAGGTTTCAGGCAGGTTCAGCAATCCGCAGCCTCGCCTTGACAGCCCGCTGAGGCTATGTGATGATGATGCTGGTGATTGAATCCCTTCCAGAGGCGTATCCGACACCGCTTGGGAAGGGAAACGTGGAGTGCGGTTACAAGTAAGCTGTCCGTTTCGACCTCCTCGACAGCTCTCGATCGGGCATGGCGCCCAACTTAGAACACGTTCCCGCACCAGACCCGACCGCCAAGCTTGGAGGGGTTAGTCCCTTTAGGTGCATTTGATTCAACAATGCGATTGAATATCGCTTTATGGGCCCAGTATCTAGGTAACCGGTACGAGACGAGGTTATTGTCGACACTGTGCCACCGAGATGCGACATCTCTCTATCAGCCACCAAACAATCTACTGTAGATGTGCTGACCTGGCCTTACCGATACCATTTGCTTTTGCCTTGAACGTACTTAGTAGCTACATTCCTATTCTTGGACCACTGTCTTTGCCAGATCCTCGATCAGTATGCGGCTCTTCTAAAGGCTGAAATCGTCACTCACACAATCCCATCGCTTCTAGGTACACAAAGCTGCCTCTCGCCGCACTGTACAGCCGCCAGCTGTCACTTCTCAAGGTTCCCAGCCAAAGGCTCGCTTTGCACCCGAATCGAACTCCGTCCACAGCGCCCAAAGCCAGCAAATCACCATGCCTGAACCCCGCCACGAGGACCCCGCTTCGAGCCAAAAGCCCACTCAGGAGAGGCCGCAGCAAAAGCAACAGCAGCACCAGCGAAGCAACCCGCTGCTGAGGTGGACTCCGGTAACCCTCCCCCCACCAGTTTTCCTCGTCCCGCTACTATTATTACTTCTCGCCGCCTTTTACAATCTTCTTCCTTCTTCCTCTCCTCCTCCGGTCCAACAGAGTTGTGAATCGTCTCAGCATCTTCCGCCCGTCCAAGCAGTTTCTTATACCCCCCCTTCTTCAACCCCTCCAGAACCAGTCGCCATGGCTTCCACCGAGCAGACGTGAGATACACCCCGCCATCTTACCCCTCCATTGCCGCAATGGAATTTTTCTTTGCGATAGTCTAACGCACTCGATAGCTTCATTGCCATCAAGCCCGATGGTGTCCAGGTAAGCTTCACTCGAGATTGCTTGTTCCCTTTTCGAGAACGCCAGTTCTGACTCCCTCTACAGCGTGGCCTGATCGGCCCCATCATCACCCGCTTCGAGAGCCGAGGGTAAGAGATTTCGGCCGTACCGTCGATACGATGTATAGAGATTGACAAGAGGATAGCTTCAAGCTCGTTGCTATCAAGCTCACCACCCCCGGCAAGGAGCACCTCGAGGCTCACTGTTCGTCACTCCATCCGGATTTATACCGCGGCTATCATCTTTTGCTGACCCTTTTCTAGACGCCGACCTCAAGGGCAAGCCCTTCTTCAACGGCCTCATTGAGTGTAAGGATCTGATCAATGCGTTAATAACATAGACCTCAAGCTAACTTTTCCCCATAGACATGAACTCCGGCCCTATCTGCGCCATGATCTGGGAGGGCCGTGATGCCGTCAAGACCGGCCGCAGTATGTTTCCTCGCCGATGTCACTCGTCAGATCGTGTAGCTAATGCCCTCATCCAGCCATCCTCGGTGCCACCAACCCCCTTGCCTCCGCCCCTGGCACCATCCGCGGCGACTACGCCATCGACGTCGGCCGCAACGTCTGCCACGGCTCCGACTCTGTCGAGAACGCCAAGAAGGAGATTGCCCTCTGGTTCAAGGATGGCGAGGCTGTCAACTGGAAGTCTGCTCAGTTCGACTGGGTCTACGAGAAGGCCTAAGCGTTCATTACGACTAAGCTCTGAAGCAGCTATAGAGCTCTGCAATCCTCGTACCTTTATATAACTTGCATCAGGGTAGAAGAAAATGAAATCTTAAAGCAAAAGAAAGAAAGAAGAGCATGCTGAACTCGGTTCCTTTGCTTGCTTCTACGTTTTCCGGGCCAGTGAAGGCTTGAATCTAATGAGTATCTTCGCGAACCACGGTGTAGCCCAGACACTGGCAATGATCCGAAGAGGCAGGAGGGCTTTTGTGATGGCATACGCCAAGGCGACCTCGACGAGAATCCTGTACTTTTGCTCTCCATTTTTCCACCGCTGCACAGCGTCCTCCACATGCCCGTCCTGGGCAGACGTGCCGCTGCCCTCCTGCCCAAAGCCAAACCAGCCCTTCCGTTTAAAGTACCTCTCAAACCTCTCGACGCCCGCCCGGACGTATTCTCCAAAGTGCTCCGTTGCATAAGATATCGGCAAGTAAGTGGTGTAGTGAAACAGGGCAAAGAGGCCCAGCAGAGGCACAATCGCCGTGATCTCGTGTAGAATCATGAACGAAACGACATGCGAAACAGGGGCGTCGCGGAGACCGTTCGTGTACTTTCGCAGATACGGCAGGCGGTCGAGACGCGAGATGATGCTGGCTTTTGTTGACTGGGGCCGGGCTGGCATGCGCAGGTGAAGCGCATGAGGGCGTGGCCGCAGTATTGGGCGCCAATTGAAGAAGATGCGGGAGGGAGGCATGGTGTCTGAGGGGAGGAGACTTGGGGTATGAACGGCAGATGCAGGCTTGTTGGAGAAAAAGATTTGGGTGCTGGCAGCTCGTATCGACGTGTGTTTATGCGCTGACTAAACCATGGTTACCCAAGCTTCAGGTGGACAAAACCCAAGGTAAGCGGGGGTCAACTGTGAGGATGGATGTCCTACAGCGTCCCAAGGTGGCTCGATCAGGGCTCTATCCAGGACAAATGATGTTTATCGTTTTTGAAGTGAGCAAGGTAGATATGCTTTCAGTTCATTCGTGATGTGAGCCTTCACGCAATATTTCCTGATGATGCCCCAAAAAAGAAGAACGCTTCTTGTCGCTTTGCTGAGTGTCCGTCCAGCGGTATCAGCTCTATGTCGAGCCCACCAAGCCCACCAAGCCCATCCTGAATGCTCCCAAACATGTACCCGAATATGAGAGCCCAAACCAGAAAGACAACAAACTCCAATATTATCCCTATGCGTTTGATTCGTGGTATTCGTAACGTCGTAATAGCTCGTTGACTGTATAAGTCTGTTTTTTTCCCCAAGTCAGTCCCACTGAACATCATAGCAGGCTACAACTGACTTACCGTTCAACTGCTTCGGGCAGACATCATTCGAGAAGTGGGACGTTGTCGTTGAACATATCTTGGTTCTGGGCAAGCTTTGGCTCTCCCGCAATCTTCTTATATGGTGCACTTCTGTTGCTGATCCTAGCGTATAAGCTCGTGCTTTTCCCGCCGGCGGTCTTGATCCATTGATAACAAGCAATGAGCCTTTGCGCCATGTCGTTTGCGTGTGATGGTATGGTATAGTTGAGGTTGGGCGAAAGACGGGAATTTTCGTGTGAAAAATCTTAGCAGTGGTTGCGATACCTGTCGCTTGATTCCTGGAGTTGATCGAGTGACGGACGCCAGAGTATAAATACAACGCCCTCTACTCCATACCGACCGGACGGACCATATCAGAAATAGATATTAGGCCCAGACAACGCAACGACAAGCGTCGACGCATCAAAAACCATCCCTCCCTTTCTGCGCCGCCCCTGAAGAGCCCGGTTGGGTTCTGCAGTTTGCCCCAATGTTTGCCCACCTCAGTCATACATGTCGAGCTTCACTTGTGGTTCGCCATCCGGATCTGAAACGACAAACATACCGGGGCTCCTGGGCGCTTCTGTACTGATTCGCCCTGCAAATGCCGGCGCATTAGCGGAGGCTTTTGGCCAATCAATGCCGCTGACGGTGCAGACCGCGGCAAATCCCGTTCAATGATGATGAGCTCGCCTCGAGATGCTGAAACACATATCGCGCAGTGTCTCTAAGCCTTCATGCAGGTCGGAGAAGTTAGTGCGAGGGTGCAAGTCATGCTTGGTTGACGTTAGGTGAAGGCTCGGTAAGCCCAGTGACGTTACCCAAGGCAAGGTATGCCACGGCAGCAAAGGAAGACGGCGGGCGCTGACCTAGGCGCGCGGCATTGAAACAGCTGGCTACCTCATCGCAACGAGAGGGGGGGCGCAGTGGTTCGCGCTTCATGTAAGATGTCAAGCCTCACTCAGTTCTGTGCTCATAGCTCATATGCAGCATTCACTCATCCGCCCCGGAGGCCGCTTCGATGGAAGTGTCTCATCCCTGACCGGGTCATATACCCTGCCGTGGGGTTTATCCTTCGAGGCATTGAGCAAAGCCTTCTCACCTGACACCATAGAAGCATGGACTTGGTCCGGAGCGTAGCTTGCCAATCAAGACCGTTTCCCCCTATCAAAGCCATTGTCGCTTTGGTGGAATAGGTAGGCACGCAAAGCACATGCCGACTTTCAATGCCCACCACATCCACATGGCCTCTCTTGTCACGCAAGCTCGACTGACGGCATGACGCGTTTCCAGTAGCAGCAGCAGTCTGACCTCAAGGGCTGGCAAGAACAACACTCACTACCTACGGTTAGAGGCTGAGCCTTCGAACTTCCGTCGGGCTCGATCCCGAGTCGCCCCTCAGAAGGCGTGGGCCTTTCCCATTTGTGAAGAACTATAACTTCGGGTGGTTGGTCTGATCAGCGTCTCAATCTGAAGACAACATCTCCTTTGTGACGGCGACAAGATACATGTACCATGAGCGGGTGAATTCCCCTCCAGCTGCCGTTCCTGAGGGAGGCAGCAGAGGCTGTCTCCTTCCTCGTCTGGCCGCATCTGTGACCGCCTCCATCGTGCGAATTTTCAATCTGGGAAGGCATCAAGATGCTTCCGCCTGCTCAGACAAGCACCTGCCAGTTCAGCTTCGACGTCACCGGCACAGTTTTACCGCCTCAAGGGACTCCTTCTCCTCACTCCAGCGCCTCTCTTGCCGCAATGGCCGGCGATGCTTCCTCAACAGAGTCCCAACAGGACGATCATGGCGGTGAAACAGAGTTTCTGAGCTTGCAGCCAGCAGATGGCCACGGAGCCTCCATCTCTTCATTTCTCATCCCTCGGCTCTCCTGATCTCTCTCCAAACCTCCCACTCACTCCCTTGATCCCATCTGCAGCAGTTCTCGAGCTGGCCCAGTCGCTTCAACTTGATTATCTCCATTCGTTGCCGGTTTCATATACCACTCACCTGCCTGACGCTTTCATCGAAAAATGGCCATCTTCAGGCTCGCTGCCGGCCTTGTCAGCTCCATTGGCCTTCTCAAAGCCGTCAATGCCCAGCGGTTCCGCAACGAGGACCTCATCCTCTGCGACTGTGGAATCGGAGACAACCCTGACCAGCCTGATTGGTCAACCTCGCGCCAGATGAACTGGTACCAGGACATCGTTTGGCCCAGTTCCGCCTACAAGTATCCTGACGCTCCAGATATGGCTGTTGAGATCCCTTTCAAAGAAGGCTGGTATCCCTGGGTTCCCTCTGGTGCGACTGCTACTATGCCCAACGGCGACGTCTGGACTGCGTACATCGAGGATGGTACCCCCGACGGCTTCAAGGCCGGAAGTGCCGTCACTACCAAGGACAGCGGCCAGATTCTCAACTGCTGGGCTTACCGTGGTCGCCCCGTCAGCGCCGCCATCAACAAAACTGTCAATCACGACGCCATCTGCTGGAGTGCATTTGTTTGCAACAGAGATAACCACCCGCCTCCTCGCCCTGAGGATATGGGCTCGCAGACTTCAACATTGAGCACATCCCCTGCGGCCCCTTCCACTACGTTCTTCTCTCAGCCGCCGACCACTGCTACTTCTACCCCGAGCAAGGGTGGCCAACCTGTGCCAACTTCCCGTCCCCATACTGGCCAGCTCGCTGTCTATGCCACCGTCAGCCCTCGTTTCATCAATTGGCAAAGCACGTGGGGAGCATTCATCAACAACTTTGTTTGGGATCAGACTACTGGCAACTGTGTCGGCGGTCCTATCAAGGGACAGGGCTACACCATCAACGTTGAATGTGCAGGAGTCAAGGTCGACGAGGACACCCACATGACACTCCTGCTCATCAAGGCCCTCCGTGACGTCGGCCTCAAGAGTCTGTGGTTCAACCAGAACCCCGTCATCCCTGGAATCAACGGGACCGGGACCAACGTCACTGCTCCAAGCTGGGTGGTGATGCCCGAGGCTTTCACCGTCAGAGCCACAGATGCGTCAACTCGAAATGTCGTCGGCTATCTGTCATACAGTACCAAGTACGATGGCTTTCTCAGCGGCCCATGCTCGGCCTGCGAAACTGCCCGCTTCAACTCGGACTTTTTCGACCCAATCATCGCCGCCGTCCAGGGCAGTTACCCGGTGTACAACAACTTCACCATCGAAGCCCAGTGCAGTCCCTGGATGGCCTGCAACTAACAAGCACGCCCCGCTTGGCTTCATCTTCTTTTTGTAGCTTTCGGCATCTGTATGTATCGACAGAGTGAAGTGGCTTCACCTGCTGTCATTATCTATCCGTTGTTGAGGGGGACGAAGACTCGTCTTTACACTACTTGCTCCATGCTATAGCTGTATTTATGCTGCTCAAATACAACCTCATTTTTGACCATCTGCCCTGTTTCTGCGGGCACCGACTGAAACGTAACGCGATTACAGATATGTGCTCTTTGCCCGCCTCTTGAATGCACGTGTATGTGCGTCTTACTCTATGAATAAAAGCCATGTGGATTAGTCGCTCTATTGGCTGCTTCATGCATCTGAGCCATCTGAATAGTAGTCGAACTGGCTGGGGACTTGAACTGGCTTGTCGCTGGGAGCATCAGGATCGGCCTCTACCTCTAGCACAGGTTTTGTCGACTCGTTAATCGGCGGGGGCTGGCTGCTAGGTAGAGAAACATCATTTCTCAAGACGGACGTCATCTGCCTCGCCCATTCCCAAGGCCTCTCGTGCCCGCCAGGAAGACTATTGAAGTACTCCCACCCCATAACCCCTCCGAACCGCTCATGACGGCCTCGGAGCAAGGTCAGGACGGCCGAGAGAAACTCCCAGGCGACGAAGCCGCTGCCGTTGGCCGGATTCGTCACAAGCCCAACGACGACCTTTTCGATGGGCCAGCCCTTGCGGATGATCATTTCGTACATGATGGGGTTATTCATATCGCCCCAGCCACAGTAGAACTGAGCATTGTACCACGCTATCTCGTGGCCGCGCATGACTTCCAGGGCCTCGTAGTCGAAGCCGCTGAGGTTGCTCCTGTGGTCGAGCAGGGCGGCGGCGACGGGGGCGAGGGTGATGAGGAAGTCCTTGCCGAAGTCGCTTCTCAGGCGATCAACCAGCTTGACGACGCCGCCGAGCGACATTTCCTCCTCGACATCCAGATCCAGGCCATCGAGGCCGCGGGCGCGGATGACGTCGCGCAGGGGGCGGTAGTACCTCTCGAACTGGTCGTCGGAGGCGTCGAGGCGGGCGTAGGAGCCCTTTGCGGCGCCGCCGAGCATGGCGAGGACCTTGACGCCGGAGGCCTGGAGGATGCGGAGCTCGGCCCAGAGGGGGTCGAAGCGCGGGTGGTGAGGCGGGTGGTCGTTGAGGGTGATGTGGTGAGGGTCGTCGTTGAGGTGGATGGCGGCGAGGATGACGTGGGTTAGGGAGATGCCGGGCTGGGTGATGAGCGGGAGGAGGGAGATGTGCTTGCCGGCGGGGTCATGGTGGGTTTGGTAGTAGGTTATGATGCGGGGGAGGGGGGTTGCTGTCTGTGGTATTGGAGGCATGGGGGGTTTTGAGTCTGAGTGTGAGAGAGAGAGATGTGCGAGTAGAAGGATGTTGGATGATGGAGGTGAGAAGAGGTGAGTTGTAACTGAGATGAGATGAGTTGGTGGTTGGAGGTGGTGGGGTGGCAGGACCCCGCTATCAACGGTGTACGTGCGTGCGGCTAATGTCACATACCTTACCTTAGACATTCAAAGAAGCATTCTTGGGAAAATGATGCATATTCATGTCTTTAAGATGAATCTACCAAGCCCAATGTCTATCTATCACACACACCAAGTTGAGCACAAGCAGTCTTCAGAGACTCGAGCTACCGCTCACATGATTGCTCAGACTGATTGAAGAACCGCCACCTCTGTTTGTTTGCAAGGTAAACCGAAGACTTTACATGGGAGGAAAGGGAAACAGGAATTGCCTCTTCAGTCCGTCTTCCTATTTCAAGCCTTGTACCAACCACTATGCGCTCCTTCATTGATCGCTTCAGTCTCCCTAACAGTGCTGCCCAGGCATCTCCCAGGGTGCCATCCAGCAACGAGCAGCGCCGCCGCCGCGACTGGTGCAAACTCCAAACAAGCAAAGTAAATCTCATTCGTCTGTATAGACCCATTCAGGCCCTGAGACGTTTCTGCAAGCCGAAAGACTGTTCGCAGATATACCAAAATCGTGGCAACGGAAAAGACAATAGCAAAGGCAGTGAGGCCACGCTGCCGAAGCGCCCGTCTGGCACGCACCAAGAAACTTCCAGCCACGGCAATGAAGACGCCAATGGAGAAGACTTGGTAGGAGAGACCGCCCAGAAGAATGTCGTTGGCGAAAGTCGGGTCCTTGCGCTTGGATTCTTGGGTGCCGATGAGAGCTGCGCCGGCGACTTGGGTGATTGTGGAGATGACGTCCGATAGGATGAAGAACCATAAGATGAACTTGGGTGAGAGGACAGAATGCTTGGGCCCTAGTCGCGAGATGAGGGCCGACAAGATTGTGTATATCCCAGCGGCGAGGAAGACGGGCGCGGTGACGATGAAGAAGTAGTTGATGATGAAGTAGTTCAGGTTATAGGGATCCTTCTTCGCTGACAGCGAGCGTGCAATGTACCCGACGATTTCGAAGGCGAGGCCGACGGAAAAGGGAAGAAACCACCAGCTTCTGTATCGAATGGCCTGAGCAAGATGGATTGCTAGCATGAGCGTGAACCAGACGGCTGCAAACACGGCGAGGGCGAATGACGGCGTGTAACCGTAGATGATGATGGGGACATCTGATTTGCCGTTGGGGTTTGGGAAGTTGGGGTCGATGTAGCCGCCGGCTGGGATTGTTAGATGCCTTAGTCCAGGTAGAGTTGGATTTGAATGATTTGAATGACACTGGAACGCTGAAGGAACTTGCAAGGCCTTTCGTTTGTACTCATGGTGTCGCCAGACAAGTTTGGTGTTGCAACGGCTCAGGAGAGGCGTGGTGGTAGGAACAGATACAAGAAATGATATTCGACAAAAACGGGTCTTTCACTTCTCCATGACACTAGGAATACTCACTTCAGGTTAAGAGAGTACTAGTAACTAAGGCATATTCCCCAGATGCAGAGCGTCATTGACTGAGAGTCAAAAGAGCATTTATACTTGCTTCAGCCACAGACCAGCTTTGGTTAGGGTGTAAACAACATGGGTAGGCAAGCAACCGTCGCACAAGCATCTCTATCAGCCATGGGTTCAAATCCCTGCAGCCGTGTGCTTCCTTCAAGATAACAGCAGGGGACTGCAGGTGCATCGTTGATGGTAGCCTCAGCTGCGCCATCGCAGAGTGCCATTCTAGACTCGAGCGTACGAAACGAACTGGGCCGTCTGAGCCCACAGTCGGAAGTTGCCAGATCTAACGTGTGCCGCGATCTAGCATCTGCGTACGCATAGTCTGGATCGCGGAATTTGGCTATCCTCCGTGTTCCAAGGCGCTTCTACCAGGCCCCGACCCAGTCTTGGCGATGGCAAGTTGGCTTGGATGCCGGAGCTGTAATCGCTGAAATGAGCAATGCCAGCATTGAGCGACATTCTGCATCTAAGAAAGAAACATTGAGCAATTGGCACTGTAATTCTCAGAGCATCTCGGCATCTATGACCGCATGCTGCTCTCAGTGGAGCATCGCCATCGGTAGTCGGTGGTCCACTTCGCCGATGGGTGACCCGGAAAGGCTCAGAAGGAGGCGGCGCAGAACCAAGTTCCGCTTGGAGCATTGCAGGGCTGAAAGTCCGAGATACTGGCTAAGCCTCAGTTCGAGGCTTCGTGACAGCGTAACAAGGGAGCTTCCAATTCGTCATGTTGGCTTCAAACAGGCGTTGCGGTTGAACGCTAGAACAGCCGGTTCGTGCAATGCGGAATCACAATGTCCGATTTGGGGAAGCCGTTGACGGGAATGGTGCAATCATCCCTCTTGGCCTTTTGAATAGCCTTGCACAATATGGATTGATGGGAAGATTCATGGCGTATGGCAGGATAGATTTATGTGTTCCCAATAACCAGGAGAGAAGAGATACATGAAGAGAAGGGCCAGCGGGCAATGGGCTATGAGAGACAAGGTACCTAGGTATGCCCCACTGTGGTTGCCCGAATTTTGCCGCGACTTTGCCGGGTCAAGCTCACAGCATGCTTCACTAAAAGCTCATGAGCTTTCAACGCCACAAGCCTTCTGGAACATCGCTGCGGCGATGGCATCCAAGCGATCTCTCGTGTCCCGGAACGGGCATCTCCGTCTTCTGACGGGGCCACAGCCCCCCGTTCTTTCATCAGTATGCCCTTTCTGCTCCCTCTCACCAGCATCGCAAGCCCGGACCCGATCACGGCCAAGTCTCAAGTCCCGACGATGGCAATCAACCTCGGCAACTTCAGTGCGCGCGCCATCCAATGCTCGATATGATCTCGAACAGGCCCTCTTGGAACTCCAGAATAAAATGCCGGGGTTGGTGAATCTTTCGAGGCTGCAATTGGCACTCCAGGGACTGCGACAGCCGCCAGGCCACGAAGCGATAAGAGTCGCGGTTCTGGGGGTTTCCAATGGCTCAGATGGCAGAGAGGCCGCAAAAAAAGTTCTCAAAGCGCTCATCGTGGATCCGCTAGTTGACGAGCAGGAATGGGAGAAGAGGCTGGATGAGCACGACACCAGCAAGCCGTTGATTGTTCTAGTTGGACCCAGCCAAGGGAAAGTCACTCGCTTGGTGACATCCAAGGACTTGCCAGATGTGTTGCAAGTTTCTTCTGCAGAACTCAATGGACTCAATCTGGAGCTCCTTCTGACGGGTGTGGAAGTGCCTGTCAATGGATTGGGCATGGCGACTGTTCAAGCGCTCGAAGAGGCCGTCCTGACCCCAGTTGTTGATGCAGCCTCTGCAGACGAGCATGGTGCCCCCTTACTCGCGCCTGTTCACCAAGCACTATTGGTGGCCGACGGGCTGACCGGAGCTGTGAAGATTTCTGGACTGCCGATTCTCGACAGCGGCGATGCCATCACCGCCGCCGTTGACCTAAAGGGGTTCTCGAAGGAACAACTAGGGGCCAACTTCACAGTGATCGATACCTCGCTAGCAGAGGAGGCCGTCAGATTGTTCCGCCAAGGCCCCCAGAACGCCATGGAGTACGAGCATCGTTGGTCCACGAGCAACTTGGGCATGTTGGTCGCATGGCTCAAAGCCGGCCTGAAGGCCGCTGACGACGAAACGACAAAGCCAGCTGTTCGAAAGCTCATCGCTTCAGTCTTGCAAGGCGCCCTTTCTGCCATTGAGGCAGAGTCTACGAGCCACAGAATGGCGCGCGATTTGTCGGCCTCCATGTCCAGCCCTGAAATGCGTGCTATGAACGAGATGCTCTCCGAATGGGCACAGAGCGCGCACGCAGAGCTGCAAGAGCAGCTTGACTTGGCCTTCTCGGGCCGCCGCTGGAAGAAGTTGGGCTGGTGGAAGCTCTTTTGGCGCGTGGACGATGTTGCCATGCTGACAAACGAGATCTTGAGCCAACGTTTCTTGCCTACTTCGGAACAAGAGCTCATCTATCTTGCCGGACGAATTGCTCAACTTCAGGGCCGAGTCGGGCAGTATTCTCAGCCCATATCCTCTCGCGAAACAGGCTCTGAGAGTCTATCAACTAGTTCCAACGAAAACGAACCAGTGATCCCGACATCCCCTCGATCACGTCTTCCCAAGTGGCCGGGACACATTGCGTTTACGCGGCGGTACATCCAGAATGAGACTGTTCCTGCTCTTCAGTCGCTGGCTCAGCAACTGGTCGTCCAGTCCCTGGCCACGTCATCCGTCACCTCATGTCTCGCGGCATTGCTCTACATATCATCGTTCTCATCTACGATATTCGAAGCCAGCGCTGTGGCAGCCCTCGGCATTGTGTATAGCCTCGGCCGGATGCAGAAGAAATGGGAGACTGCTCGCGAATTCTGGGAAGGCGAGGTTTTCGAGGAAGGTCGTAAGGCGATAAGAGCGGCGGAAGAGAGCGCCGCTGAGGTTCTCGATGGGACTAAGCAGGGCAAGGACTCAGCTCAGAGACTCAAGGAGCTGGAAGATGCGAGTGAATTGGTGGCCAAGGCGGAAGACGCGCTGGCTCGGCTGAAATAACGCATTGTGGAAGATTGTACGAATACCGATGGGAATAGATCTTGTACCATTATGGGGCCAACATGTATGTCTAGATAATTCACTCTAGATACAGAGCTCAGGAGTTTGAGCCTGGGTCAGTCGCGCCCATCCACGCAGCTTCAGGTCGTTATTCCGACTGCCATTCTGCCATGGTATCTTTTGTCGCTTTCAACATCCGTCCACACTGCCTTATATTGCCTTGATTTTTCTCTTATCCTCTCACGTATCAAAAAAGCACGTAAAAGCACGTAAAATCCCGTAATCCTGAACGCCAAACCAGTGTCCCCTCCAACTCAACAACGCAATTATTGCCCCTTCCACTCCTCCCACATCTCTTTGAAAAAAAAAAAGCCCGCCTCGAGAACGCACCCTTCTTACCGGCCCCGACCACCGCTGGCACGGGCACGGCTCACCGTCGCACGACCTCTAGCCAAACCAACACCCCTGCCTCGTACGTTGCGGCTGCGGAACATGGGCGCGTTTCGGAGCATATCGGGGACGATGAAGAAGCGCACGTGAGAGCCTCGAATGTAGACTTGATCGAGGTGGGAGACGCGGCCGTCGCGGGCGGTGACGGTGATGTCCTTGAGCTGGACGTTCATGTTGTCCTCGGCTGCGAGTTTGGAGGAGGCCTGTTAGTTTGAAATTCTCGACGCGCGGTTGGAAGGATACAGGGATTGAGGTTCAGGATTGACGGGGAGTCGGTTAGGTGCAGGAGAGGCGTACCTTCGAGGAGCTTGCCGCGGTATGTCTGGCCCGACGTGATTTCGAGGGTAATGATGTGACCCTGTCAACATGTAATGTGTGAGCTCTTCCAGCCAGTTCACGGCAACATCCAGAATAGTGAAACGACGAACCTGTGCCTCATTGAGGAGCTTGATCGGAATACCAATGGTGGAAGTCATTGTGGAAAATGGGACGAGGGGGGGCGCGCGCGCAATTCTGGAGCTATGGATGGGATAGCTTGAAATTTGACCTTTACAGGATCCCCGGGCTTATTGATAGCGGGCTGGTGTTGAAGGTCCGGCTGGGGGTTTGCCTGTGGTGGGGGATTGTTTATCCGCTTTCCGGGCGCGGTAAGCTCTCGGTGAGAGAAGTACAAAGGTACGTTTACCGAAGAACGTGTGATTTCACCGAGGAAGTCCCGCGTATGAAGCTTATCGAGTCGTGCCATGTTATTTGTGCGTGTCACCATGTTGAAATGCGGCAGTTTGTACCTCTATATTGGAATTCTTTCAACCAAGTCTATGTGAAATTACGCCGTGTCGGTTGGTGTCGCCGTAGCTGAAACCACGACCGTTGTTGTTGTTGCCTGGGTATCGCCTCCCTTCTTTTGCTTCTTGGATTTCCCTTCCAGCATCTTCCTCTTCTCCTCCTTGCGGGCCTGCTTGTCAAGGTTCCCAATCGTCTTCTTCTCGTTCCCGCATGGCCATTTCGCCATAGCCGCGGCCTCAGCTTCCTCATCCCACTCGCACGGCAGGATGGCAAAGACTAGATACGAAGTGTGCGTCTTCAGCTCGCTCTCCGGCCTGTGGACGAGCCGACCCTGCGTCCAAGGCTTCTCCATATCTACAGCGGCTCCATTGAGATTTGCAGGGTTCTCGCGGCTGGGGGTCGAGTCGACATCCATTTCGCTGTCAACGCCATCCGCACCGGCCTGTAGCGCTTGCACTCTTGAAGTCTCCTTGTTCCTTTCCGCAAGGCTTCGCAACTTCGTGACAGCTTCCGCAACGTCGGCGGGAGAGGAATTGTATCCCTTCTCGGTCGGATAATTGACCCCAACGCGCTCTCTTGATATGTTGATCTTCTGATTCGCAATCTCCACCATGTCCACGTCCACCCAGCCCAAGGTTCTCAGCTCCGTGACGGTTCGCATAACTTGTTCTATGCAGGGCGAGAAGGTGCAGATGTAAACGCTCTGCTTGGGATCGAGAGGCGACACCCAGCTGCCATCATCAGCATCAGCCTCTTTGCCCCCCTTTTGGATTTTCCGCCTCGAGAGATGATGTAAAGCTTCCCAAGGAGCAGGCAGATCCAGAAACACGGCTGTTGCGTTTAGTGACTCGCCGTTTACGTTGAACCCGTCGTTGTAAACGTTGCGATGTGTCAGCGTAACGAGATCGTCGAGCCCGTGATGCCCAATCTCCACTTGCATCTTCTGATATCGCTCTTCGTTAAACTCGAAGCTGAACACCTTGCCCCTCGTATCGTCCGCGTCCCGCGGGTAACCATTGTAGACCGCTCTCACGGATGCATGTGTGAAGCTTCCACTTCCAGCGCCAGCCTCGATGATTCTCGTGCCAGGTCTGGCCCGTATTCTGTGTAGGATATAGCTGTAGTCGGGCGTGTACACAACTTGGGTTCTGTGGGGGAGACTGGTAGTCCACAGCTCGGGAGTCGGGCGCAGGACGTAGATGAAGCCACTCGGCGCTGTGACGGCCTTCTTCACTGGCGCGTTGGCAGCTGTTGAATCTTCTTCGTCGTCTTGGCTAGGTATCGGTGTGTCTTCGTCGGTGGCATCTCGTCTCCGTTTCTTGCCTCTTGAGCCAGTATCGACATTCGATGCGCGCACCTGAGAACCCCATGGCACATCCAGTAGTGTTGAGTGAGGATACGACCCAAATCGTGTGTTCAATGTCGCTCCTTCGAGGTAGCCGTCGACTGCGCCGGTTGATTTCTCCAGAGTCAACGGCAGGAAGTTGTCGCGCGATAAGCTAATAATGGCGAGCGTCCCGGCAGACGTCTTGTCGCCAGGCTCCAGGAATGGCGATGGCCGAGTCATTGTCGAGTCGTTCTCTCTTGATCTCGATACGGCTTGCTCGAATAACTCCAGAAAGATGAAAGAATGCGGCAAAGCCTGCCGACGAGACCTGCTTGTTATCGGTATCACCAAGAGAAAAGTGAGAGCATGAAAAAAAATCCATGCTTCCCCAGTCGGACTACGGTATTGGCTGGTGGTGATTTCCGCAGCGGAACGGCGCCGTGCCCCGCCTCTACTGTATGGTGGCCTCAGCTGGCTATTGTCGTTCCCTCAAGGTAGGGGCGATTACAGGGAGGGGCACGCCCGGCTTCAGGGCATCAGGCACGCTAAAGGTAAAAATTGGCGGGAGCCCAGATCAGATGCTTCCATTCCTCACGACCAGGGAGGGGCACATCTGCAAGGATCTGGTGAAACTCTCAGAGTCACCCGCTGCTCGTCGTCAAAGAAGCTTTGTGACTGGTCTCAGCCGTGCTCTGACTCACCTTGTCGCCTCGGTGATGCGCCTTGATACTTAATCTGTCCTCTTCAACCCTCGCTGCGGGCGCTCTGAATGCATCTCCTGCGCCTCGTCTCCCGGACTCGACCTCGACCTCAACTCCGTTTCTGCGACGCCGCAAAAAGCCCCTTCTATCGACGATACTCGCCCTCGGCCATGGAGAATCTGAAGCTGCACAACTCGCTGAAGCCCGGCGCGCCGGTGCCGTTTGTCCCAATCAGGCCCGGGGAGGTGTCGTGGTACGCCTGCGGCCCGACTGTCTATGACAAGAGCCATCTGGGACATGCGCGCAACTATGTCTCGACAGACATCATCCGGCGCATTCTGCGTGACTACTTTGGCTTCAAGCTCAACTTTGTCATGAACATTACGGACATTGACGACAAGGTAGGAGCAATCGCCTAGCGGGGGGTGAGCTGTGTCGAGCTGTGTCGAGCTGTCTGAAGGACTGACACCACACCAGATCATTATCAAAGCGCGAAGACAACGACTGCTTGAGATCGAAAAGAGCAAAAGCTACACCAAAGAAGAGCTCGTGAAGCTGACCCGCACCGCCTTCCAAGCTTATGCGGCCAGCAGCTTGCCATTGCTCGTCGAAGACGGAAGCGACTTGGACGAGACGACGTATATTGCTCGACGAGACGCATCATACGGCAAAGTCCTCTCCGGGGGCACTTTGACCGGAGAGGGAAAGCCGGGCGATGCCGAGGCCAAGATCAAAATGCACATCAGCAACATGGATGCTGCAGCGGAGGCTCTCAAGGACGGCTCGATATTCCCCGGCGCGGATGAGATATTCCTCCCTTACCTCGATTCGCTGTACAAGGAAACCATCGATACCAGGGACCAGACCATGTTCACAGACCTGACCAAGAGCATGGAGGCTCTGTTCATGGCTGACATGGATGCACTCAACGTCCTCAGGCCGGACCACATCACGAGGGTGACTGAGTATGTTCCCCAAATTGCCAAGTTTGTGGAGAGGATTGTGGAAAAGGGGTTCGCGTATGAGTCCGAGGGATCCGTCTATTTCGACATTGCTGCGTTTGAAAAGGCCGGCAACTCCTATGCGCGACTACGACCCGAAAGCAAGAACGACAAGGCTCTCCAGGAGGAGGGGGAGGGGTCACTGTCGAAGAACCTGGGAGGCAAGAAAGGCGCTGGTGATTTCGCTCTCTGGAAAAAGTCCAAGGCTGGAGAGCCGTTCTGGCCCAGCCCATGGGGCGACGGAAGGCCAGGCTGGCACATTGAGTGCTCAGTGATGGCATCCGATATCCTGGGCTCACAGATGGATATTCACTCCGGAGGAATTGACCTCGCCTTCCCTCACCACGACAACGAGCTGGCCCAGAGCGAGGCTTACTTCTGCGAACACGGCAAAGGCGAGCATACTTGGGTCAACTACTTCCTCCACATGGGTCACCTCTCTATTTCAGGTTCCAAGATGTCCAAGTCATTGAAGAACTTCCAGACTATACAAGACGCATTGGCAACCAGCTACACCCCGCGGAGCATGCGCATAGTGTTCTTGATGGGCAAATGGAACGACGGTGTTGAAATCTCGCCAGACATGAGGGCCCAGGCTGACAACTGGGAGTCGACGATCAGCGTAAGTACACACGGAACGGCCAGCACCAGCAGGAATCGCCTTCTAACTAATGTTGCTCAATGCAGAACTTTTTCACCAACACCAAGTCGTGGTTGGCTGAGGCAGGCATTGAAAGCGGCCTGAAGTCACTCAACATCAACTCCGACAAGCCTGCCACCGGCCTCCTGGCCGAGCTTGAACAGGCCAAGAAAGACGTAGAGGCGGCGCTCACAAACTCGATTGATACCCCGCGAGCAATGCTTGTCATCCTAAAGCTAGTCAACACCACCAACAGTTATCTCAAAGACAACAAGGATACGGATCTCGCCGAGGTCGAGGCTATCGCTCGTTGGATTACAAAACTGGTCGGCATCTTTGGCCTTGACCCCAATGCGGAGCCTCCCTACGAAGGCCTTGGCTGGGCATCTGTGATTTCCGAGAGCACAGATCCCGAAACCGCCGTCAAGCCCTACGCTGAAGTCCTCGAGAAGGTCAAGTCGGACATCAGCGCCCTGTCGCTGTCCAACGAGGCCGTCGCTGAGCTCCTTTCCAAGGATCCCACACCAGAGTTCAAAGCCATCGCTCAGGGAGGCTCTCGTGACATTGAGAAGCTAGCACTGCCTTACTTGAGGGTGGTGTCTCAGATCCGTGACGAACTGCGTCGCACTGTCTCGTCATACGATCCACAGACCAAGAAGGCGATTCTGCAGATTACCGATCGAATTCGTGACCAAGACCTTACCAACCTGGGTGTTTATCTCGACGATCGGCCTGACAACCAGCCGTCGCTCATCAAGTTCGTCCCGGCTGCAGAGCTGATCGCGGCTCGCGAAGAGAAGATTGCGCGAGAGGCCGAGAAAGCAAGGAAGAAGGAGGAGGCAAGACTTGCCAAGGAAAAAGCCGACCAAGAGGCTCGGGAGAAGGCAAAGGTACCTCCAGAGGAGCTGTTCAAGAAGGATGAACGCTACAGCGCCTGGGACGACCAGGGAATTCCCACCAAGTTGAAGGATGGCAGCGATGTGCCCAAGAGTCAGCTCAAGACGCTAAAGAAGGCATGGGAGAAGCAGAAGAAGATTCATGAGGACTTGAAGGCCAAGGGAGGTCTTTGATGTGGCATGCTAGATAGCAGATAGACAATGTTAGCAGACACGGAAGCCGTTTGTTTTGTCTTCATTGCGGTGGCTCGAGAGTGGCGTGGCGGGGGTGGTTTCCCAGATGGTCTCCCATGACTCGGTTATTGTGCGAGCAAAAGTAAGTCTATCGTTCCCAATCTGCCGCGAAAACGCAGCAATAATCAGCAGCAACGGAGAGGAGTACGTCCCACGACTGCGCGCGGAACGGAGGAACCCTACAAGGTATATTCAGACAACCAGCAACTCAAACGCAACTCCCAAAGAGAATCATCCGGTCACAAGAAGCAGAGAACAGCCGAGACTGCGGATCCCGACGCACCCAAGATCTGGGAGCCGCTGACTCCGACGAAGGCGACCAGATCGGCTGAATCCGTGTCCGAACTCGAGGACCTGCGAAAGCGAATTCCAAGCGTTGGAAGACAGAAGACGACCTTGTCTTTGTGATCCGCAATCTGGTCGGCGGCAAATTGCGCATCTCAAAGACAAGGTCGTCCCAACTTGCTGAGATGGCAGCCAAACCGAAACTCGACACCTGTGCCAGCTGGCAGCTGTCGAAGCATTGGCCGCACGTGCTGGTCTGAGGCCAAAGTGAAATGGCCGTGAGTTATCAGTTGGTTATTGTCGACCGCCAGCCGGCCACAATCGAAACTTGGCTTCAGCATCAGTCATCTTCATCTCCGTCGGCTTCAGAAATCGCCTTCCATTATTGACGATGAAGTTTGACAGCTGCTACGTCTCCTACAAGAAGGAGACTGGACGTCTCTTGTACTGGATGATACAAACGTCGAATAGCATCATCGAGGCACTGGACCCTTCCAAGGACGACTGTTCATTGAAGGTGAATCTCACTGGCCAAGCCCCCGTCTCGGACCTTGTCCCGATGGCGAAACTCATCGCCACACACCGCGGTGACGTTCCGTCCAAGATGCTGGCATTATTTCATTCTGTCATCGAACTACGGACTATCTACTGCTCTCAGTTTCAGGAACTCGCCTCCATCAGTCCGAGCCAAGAGCTCCTGGAGAATAACTCCAGGCACAAATACTTCATCGACGTCCTCACCGAGGTGTTTCACGTCTTGGGCGGCGAAGCGTGGCTAGCAGAACAAGACGAGAAAGCAGCAGAGGGTGACGAAGAAGTAGCTGACGCGGAAGTCTCTGCCACCGCCAACAGATTCTCGGCCCTGAATCTAGAAAACGAGTCTGAGAGTGACACTTCCCAAGGCGAGGACAACGGCGAGGCTGACGAAGATGCTAGCAGTTTCGCGACTCCTCGACAACAGCGAAAAAGGCAGAACGGCAACCGCAAAGGCAAAGGCAAAGGCAAAGGGAAGAAAAGTAAGGGCAAGAAGCCCGGACGAGCAGATGACCAGCACCTCGGCGACGTGCCGCTGGAGAGCTACCATATCACCGAAGACAACGAGCTTCAGCACTACTTCATGGCTGTGTTTTCGTTGGCCAAGGATTGGATGGAGCTTCGATCGCTGCTCCAGGACCTTTGGCGAAAGGTGGCCTATCGGGACCTCAACAGCGCGATGGTGGCCGCCCTCGGCAACATCGCTGTGGCAATGATCAAGCAAACCGAGGCCGTGATCTTTGGCGACTTTCCTGGGTATGAATCCCTTGACATGATGATACTCACTTTCACGCACGGCGACCCCGAAAAAGCAGCAAGTGAATGTCGCTTCCTCAAGGACTTGGATGATGTGAAGGGCTTCTGGGAACGTGAGAAGATGCCGGTGGATATCCAAGAAGCCTTCCTCATCAACGCATACGACGATCTTGTTGACTTCATCAATGACTTCCAGAAGACCAGAAGCGGCAAGCCGACCAAGCGAATGCTCGCCCAGCTCAGAGGTTGGGATCCTTACTTTGATCTCCAAACGGCCACCAAAAAAGAGAGACTGAAATGGAGACGCAGTTATACCATCAACTGGCTATACGACCTTGTCAATGCGGTTGCGGGTGGAGCACTGCATGGGCCGTCTGAAGACGGGAAACCCTACGTGTTGGAGGACGTGGACTGGGGAGCTGAAGGTCCATTCCGCCTCGACAGAAGGCTGTTTGGTCTCTTGGACTTCGCAGTGGAGGTGACAACGCTGGCGATGCAGAAACCTGGCACTGCTTTCCGAAACAAGATAACTCCCCATCTCGTTTTTCACCTCCAGTGCATTATGGATGCCTGGACCGTGTCTCGCGGGTGGGCAATTAGCGGAATCCACGGTCATGTCCTTGGCCAGCCAGCTTCTAACTGCGTGCCACGACGTCACTTGGACATGTTCCTCGGCCAAGGGGAGTGGAAAACGAAAGGCTTCGGGTTCTCCAGAGGCGTCGCTGCCCTCAGGTCGCTCTGGGGATCCTTTAGGCACACCGGGCAGGCATATGAGGACATCACGACGTGCATTGGGTTATACGAAGAGGTCAGTAAGCAGTTTGACGAAGCCCTGGGAGTCTCTCAGGTCGCCCGGATTCCTGCAGTGGTCCCCTCTCGATTCTCAACCACAAACCGTAACGGCCTCTGGGACTATTCTCCTTTCCTCTGCGGCGCCGGGCTGGCAGAGGCACTCGAGCTTTCCTATCGGTGTGCCATGAGGCTATGGGAGGATTTCCGAGAGTTTCTGCTGGTTGTATATCTACACGGCTCGATGGTAGCGCAAGAATACCTTGACCCTCCTCTGCCCCTATATCGCCAGTTGGATACCATGTTTCGGGATAGCTTCTTTTCAGCAGGTCGGCCAAACTACGACTTTTACAAGGGCCCCGAGCGAAAGACGCACGACTTTCGCCGCCAAGAAAGGCCGAGCCGTCGCGCAACATCTTCACCCCGAACCGTCGACGATCTCCTCGATATGTTCCCATTGCAGCATTACAAGCATAAGTCGGAGCTTGTTCTCTACAAGAGGGCGGGCTGGGATCCTGACCGAATCCCCGACAGCGACGTCCATCACATGTCGGCTCTGGGCTTGATTCGGCTCAGCCAAATGTCGCGACTTTACAACCCGGCAACGTCTGATTGGATGATAGCGGGCGCCAACTTACTCAGAAGCCAGTTGCCCAAGGTCGCTAAAAAGGAGAGCGATGTAGTTGACGACGCTGTGTTGAAGAGCGTGAGACAGCGCGTGGACGCCATGGACAAGAACATCAAGGAGATGACCATTCTGCCAAATGGCATCATCGCGCCGTTATCGTGGATTATCGACCCAAGCAAGGTCGTGAACAAGGATCCGCGCATGACGCCCGAGATGATGCTGGACGTCATCTGGAACGACCTCTATTCCGACATCTGCTGCGAGATCAAGCCTTATTCGAGCCTCAACTACTTGTGGATCACAGTAAACGTGCTGAAATTTTACGATAACTTTGAGGAGGAGGCCAGGACCAACGGCAGTGCGGCGATCAAGGCCATGTTCGATGAAACCATTGAGGACCTATCCGAGGGAAGGGACAAAAGGATCTTTGTTTCTCTGTTCGCTATGACAGGCACGGACAAGGAGCTCATGAAGACGGTTGCGAGGACGTCTAGGAAGAATGATCCAGGCGTGTCTCATTTACGGTACTTTGACGAGGAGAGGCCGGAGGACGAGGAGCGTGGACCGGTGCTGAGGCGTGAAGAGACCCCTTGTTGCGTGATGTGAGGGGAGAGAGGTAAAGGGCCGACGATATGAACTTGCTCTAGGATGGAAATCGGTTCGAAATGGAAAGGAGAGGGTTTACTTGACATTTAGACAGTTCGAAGACGCTTCTCACGATGAGGGTAGACTTGGCAAAGGGGGAAGCATTTTGCTTATTGTATGAGTTATTGAAGCCTATTCTCAAAGCCCGGATTTGACACGAGTGTTTACCTCCTAAAGCAGACAGCAAGTGAAGCACCCATTCTGGTTTCACGATGAACATCAGTACCGTTACCTTGGTATGGACAAAAGATATCAAGAAACTCACCACTTCTTTCGAGATCTAGACACCATCACATTAGCATCAGAGTATGAATCCAGAAGCTGCAGCATATACATACGCTATTCGACGGGCACGGCAGAGGATAATGGAAACACTCGTCATATACCGCACATTCGTTTTCCTGGCGATGCTGTAGAGGATGTGCAACAGCGGCTCCCACGAGGAGCACCATGAGAGAAGGAATGAACTTCATCTTGTCTGTCACAGTTGAACAAGTTTCAAGTTCTTGGGGCGGTAAGTATTGTACCCAGAGGTTGAACGACAGAAATTGGAGATATGCTCCGGCAATTTTTATATATCTCAAACCCCAAGTTCCAATAGACTTGTCATCTTACAAATTATCATCTGCAACCAGCATTTTCGGCCGAACAAAGGAAGAGCGTACATGCGATACCATACCTTTTCCCTCAGCCGCTTCGTATCCCCGATTTGAACCGTCTAAGACATGCGGCCTTCAGCTGTGTGGTAGTGTGTGTGGTAGCATTCTTCCAATGGTCGCTGCTGCGGATACGAGTTGTTTCTTCCCCCCGCTCGACTGTTTATTAATCATGTACTTTGTGGTTCGGGGAAGACATTGAGCTTCTTTTATCGTGTCTTGTTGGCCTCTTGCGTAAGTGAACTGGAGACGATGGCATTCACACCAAAGTACCACTGGGAATGTGTCAGTGTGTTCCAAGTGCTTAGCCTTAATGGCACCTCCATTTAGCCTAGACTATACCGTATTACAGAAAGTACCTCATTACTCCCCTTTTCCTTCTGGACAAGCACATTTAGCCATGAGATTGCATTCACCATACTAGCACTTTCTCTCTCTTGGTGAAGGTTGAAGTCGTCGTCTCTAGAAAGTATATCTGTGGCGCAGCGTTTAATGGACGCCACAAATCACCCCAACATCATTCCACGCTAAGCCACATCGTCCCCGAAGTTTCCACTTATCCCGCGGCTCCAATTCCGCCGCCTTAAACCCAAGCATCAACATCGCTCTCTCGCTCTCTCGCTCTCTCTCTACATCATCATCAGCGTCCTCGTTAACCTATACACAAATTCCACACAATCAAAACGCAACCGGTGAATACTCTCCTCTTGCTCCTCAATAGCAAACAATCCTCTCTCACCTCTTCTTCTCCTCTCTCCTCCAACATCCTCATCACTCATCCTCTCCTCTCCTCTTCCTCAACAAAATGGCCCAGTCAACCGCCCACCGCCGCCTCCTCCAAGAATACCGCGCCCTCACGAACAACCCCCCCGAGGGCATCACCGCCGGCCCCGTCTCGGAAGACGACCTCCTGCACTGGGAATGCCTCATCCAGGGCCCCGAAGGAACGCCCTTTGAGGGCGGCGTCTTCCCCGCAGAGCTCAAGTTCCCCAAGGACTATCCGCTGGCGCCCCCGACGATGAAGTTTCTCGCCGACGTCTTCCATCCAAACGGTAAGCTTTTCCCCCCGTCTTCCGCCCTATCCCCGGTTCAATCCGTTCCAGGCATATCTTGCCGAATGTCAAGAAATAATTGAGGGATGGTGAAAGCTAACGGAAAAGTGATAGTCTACCCAAGCGGCCTCGTCTGCATCTCCATTCTGCATCCCCCCGGCGACGACCCCAACCACTACGAGCACGCCTCCGAGCGCTGGTCCCCCATCCAGTCCGTCGAGAAGATCCTCATCTCCGTCATGAGCATGCTCGCCGAGCCCAACGACGAGAGCCCCGCCAACGTTGAGGCCGCCAAGATGTGGCGCGAGCGCCGCGACGAGTACGAGAAGACGGTCCGCGACGGTGTTTTGCGTATGTTGGGTTTGTGAGCGCACTTTTTTTTTTCCCTGCTACGTGATAGAATGATCCGTCTTTGAGATGTGATATGGAATCACGAGCGGGGGGGCAATAGAGGGAGAGATGGGATGTTATAATGCGACTTTTATGGACTAGATCTACAGGCAAAGGGGGGGCTTGTCTCTTTAATTCCTGGTGTTATGATAAACGTCATGTACGTATGACTTGGGGCTTTAGCACGGCGTACGGCGAAAGAAGGTAGTCCAAAGAGAAAAAGACAAAGGATTGGATAACCACCAAAATCATTGTGTATCCATTGTCAAACCATCGTGATCATCGTCATGGTCGATAAGAAATGCATCGACCACCTCTACCGTTGCTCTTGTCTCTCTGCATAGGAACGCTGCCAAGGGAAGAAGAAGGAAAGAGAAAAAGGTGCATTTAGAGCCCATTATCCGCTTTGAACTTGTCCCAGCTCTCATTGAGGGTGCTGAAGACCAAGCCAGCAATGAGCCTGACCTCGGTACTCGCGTCCTGGGGAAGCTAGGTAGCATTCATGTAAGCATGCTTCTTCACTCTTGGGTGGTTTGGGGGAATCTGAATCAATGGGACATCTTCTTACCTTGTCGGGATGCGTCTTTGCAATGGCCTTCATGTACGAAATCTTGACCTTGTTCGCCATGACCAGCTCGTGCAGCCCTACCTTCTTCCACCCACTGTTCTCCCACAGCACCTGATCCATGCTAGCCAACAGAGCCCGCAGGTTCTCCCTCTTCCCATCCCTCCACGCGGCGACCCTAGCATCTACTTTATCTGCCAGCGCAAACTTCTCGTCATCCTCTCGGGCAGCAGCTTGGTTGGCCTCGCGCAGCCTGGCAACCGCCTCAGAGTCCTTCTGCGGCGCCAGGCTAGAAGCTGCCGACGGCCGAGGGCGAGGTTTTGCCGCAGGCTTCGGCGCAGCCTTGGGCTTGGGGTTGAGGGCCTCTTGGCATCGCTGGCGGCCCTTGACTGCGGTGGCTCCGCCGACGCCGCCTTCGACACACAGCTTCCACACGGCGCCTGCCTCTGCCCACTTCTCCATCTGCTCCAAGGCCTCTGCTTTCCGGCTCAAGGCCTTGCCATAGAGCTCCTTCATATCACGGGCCTCGTCCTGCCCGGCTTCGTTTCTGACAGCTACAGTCTCTCCCTGGCCGGTTCCGGGCCCGATAATCTTGAGCGCCTCGTCGGCATCAGCAACAGCCTGCTTCGGCTCTCCGGTTTTCAGAGCGGTCAGAGCGCGGTTCGTGAGCAGAACGATCATCAGAGGATGCGTAGAAGGAACGGAAGCCAGAGACGACGAGTACGACGAATGGGCCGCCGCATAGTCGCCTCGCTTGAAATGCGCGGTCCCCTGAAGTCTATGTTTTGTTGACGCCTGCAATGCTTCGGGGCTGATGGGAGGTATCTGTCTGGTAGGTCTAGGCGTAACTTTGCGCTGAGGTACAGGAGCTGGTTTCTGCTGAGGCCGGCTAGGAGCAGCTGGTGTTGGTTTCTGGGTTGCTGATGGAGTCCGTTGTGATGATGTCGATGCCTGTGAGCCAAAGAGCAGATCCGGTTCGGGCTCGGTCCTCTTTGGCGGTTCCGGCGCTGGACTCGCCTTCTTTCTCCTGCTGGCACTCACGTAGCTGGAGAAGCTGTCATCGTCATCCGCTGTCAGCCGGCTAAGCCTTGCTCTCGCATCTGGAATCATCGGCGGCGGCGCTGTCTGCTGTTGCCACCGCGGAACAGGGCTATTCCGACTTGGCGGTCCTGAGGAATGAGCAGGAGATGATGTCCGCGAGATCTGAGGACCAGCTCTCGGGTCTGCGGGATGACGACTGCTGCTGCTGCTCCTGCTGCTCCGAGCCGGCTGGGGCCTACTGCCAGCTTCGAGCATGAGCGCCTCATCGGTGACATTGGCGTCAGCTCTTGGAGGCTTCGGCTGCGCCCGCGCCAGTTGAGCATCCCGCATCCATTTCGGCTGGCTTGGGTCTGCTTCCTGCTGAAACTCTGCGACCGCTTGCTGCATCTTCTTTTGCCCCGTCTTCCAGAGTGTGTTTGCAGATTTGAACAAAGTGTTACCCATGGCAGCCGCCGTCTTCGCAAAGTCGGTCTCGCCCCTGGCGGGAGACCGGCTGTCGCTACGCTGAGCCTGGCTTCCTGTTGCAGCAGGGCTTCGGCCTTGCGAGCTCCGAGACTGAGACGCCTCCTTGGATTTCCTGTGAGCTTCGTCCAGGAGCCAGTTGGCCGCTGCCTGGGCATTGAAGCCCGTGCCGCTCTCTACAAGACCTCGTCTAGCCTGTTCTGGCGTGAATCCGTAGTCGACGAGCTGCGCAACAGCCTTGTCAAAGGGATCCTTGTTCACTCTCGGCACTCGTTCGATAGGTCGCTCCACAGGTTCTTCGTCGTCAGAAGAAGAGCTCGAGTCATCTTCAATGGGCTTGCCCGGCTCGCTTCGATAGGCTTGTTGCTTCGCTTGTTGCTCCCTCCTAACCTCGTCCACGGGTCGTGCAAGATCTCCCAAGAAGTCGAAATCGTCTGCGCTGGTGGCGGCGCCCTGGCCAGCTGTTGGTGGAACACTGGACTTCACCTCGTGCAGTCCAAAGGGGTCATCGTCCTCTACGTCGAAAGCGCCATCGCCGTTTGATGCCTTTGATGCCGCTGGTGAGCCCCATGCTGAGGGATCAGCCAGATCGAGCTTGTTCTTGACTGGCGGGGGAGGGGGGTAGTGGCTGGCATTGTCGACCTTGGTGTCTCTGTTGAAGGCAGCAAACAGGTCGTCGTCATCGTTCGCTGCGCTCTTGGGCGCGACATGCTGCTGCTGGGGCGCCGGGCTGGGCGTGAAGCCTCGAGACCCCAGCGAGTCCCAGTGCTGGCCGTTTCCAAACTGCGTCTCTGCGAGCTTCCGCCTCTCCTCCTCCTTCTTCCGCTTCTCGAGCTCGAGCTGCGCCTGTCTCTCAGCGAGCGACAAGTTCTGTGTGGGCTTTGGCAGGCCAAAGCTCAGATTGCTGAAGCTGTCCTGCACGGCCTTTGCAGGAGCCGGCTTTGGCGCCGAGCCGTTTGGCTTCTGAGCCGACAGAGACGCGATCTGGGCGGCGCCGAAGGGCGATTGCGACGGCGACGGTCGGAACGGAGGATACGCAGGGTTGACGACCATCGGCTTCGGCTTGTTGTCCGAGGCGTCCGAGGACCAGTCGAGCCCCGAGAGGTCGTCCATGGCGAGGGTGTTTGCTGGCTGCTATCGCTACCGGGAGATGTCAATCATAGCCAGGCGGATGGATGATGCTTCATAGTCGTGAGTCGTTGGTGAGGCTGTCGCTAAGCCCCATAGTAGGATGGAGGGGATCCAATGCTGGGGAGTGACAGGGGCTCTGTCTGGTTGGTGTCATGCCAGGCCGCGCAAATTGGTGCTGCAGGCGGCAAAGAGAAGATGCAGGTCACATGACCCCTGTTCACGACATCGATACTGTTTCTGTCGGATAATGCTTGGAAGCACGTGTAAGGCCGTTCACAGATATTGACATCCTGTTCTTTCAATAAGGTAGGTTCATGACGTGACTGTCACCTTCATCTGCTGTTCGAGGTTGAATTGGAATAACATCTCTACAACCTCCCTTGGACTGCTGTTGCTGACGAGACCATCATCCCCGCAATAACGCATTCATCAACGAAGGAAAAGCTAAACAAAAATAGGAGCCAATGCAGACCAAAAGAACAAAACAATTCACATCAATAATAGATAAGTACAGCCAGCGAACAATGATTCTCACGCTCTTATTGTGCGCACCGTCCTCCATATCGGGCCAAAACCTCAGTTGATAGGGTAGGCCAACCACTCTCTACGAGCCCTCGCCATCCACCCGACAACGTGGGAGAGCGTCAAATGCACACATCCCTTTTCTACACGAATGTCTATAGGGCAGCGTAATGCATCGTAAGCACTTTCAACTGTTATCAGACAAGAGGAGTAAAAGCCCTCGCAAAAAGGCAAAAAAAAAGAATTCAAAATATTTCCGGCGCCGGGAGTCGAACCCGGATCGCTGCGGGACTTTCTACTGAAAGCGCAGTATGCTAGCCACTACACCACGTCGGATATGTTTCGATGTCACGTTAAATTCTTAATTTGCCTTATAAAGCCTTCCTTAAGCTATGCGCAATTTTTCTCTCGAGACATCGGAATCTGTACAGCGCTTAACATTCATCTCACAATAATCCTTCTGCTCGAATCTTCGTAAAGAGCGTCTCGATCAATGAGCATCTCAAACCGTTATGCTTGGAGGTCCCCGAGAACATCGCGTCCGAGATCGTGGACGTCGCTTGCCGATCGGATGCTAGCAATGAATCACGTCGGGTGCTGCCGGTATGCGTTTTCTGGCATACGAGAAATGTTGGTGTTACAATAGATTTCGTCATCGGAAGAGCGTTTGTCAAAACAAAACGATTCGGCCAAATGCTAAGAGTCTTAGCAAGACAGGCTATCCAGATCAAAGACACGAAGGTCAATACGAAGAAGTCCGTACGTCTTTCGGGTTTCCCCGTAGGCGAGGCTGTAAGGCATCACCCACTCTCCGCAGAGCCTCATGCAGAGGCCGATGCATTGCAATTCGCGGAGTTCATCTGCAGCCCGTGGTAGGCTGCCAATATTCGGTAATAAAGAAACAGACAGCACATGTGGAGGCTCGTACGGAAGTCGGCGAGACGAGATGAATCTACCAATACGGGCAGAACCCATCACAGGCGCATTCGGCATGGCCTCGCTTTTCTGTACGACTCGCCAGCAGTGCCGATTAGCCAGTATCATGGATGTAATGCTCCGTGCTTCGCAGGGCACCAGGCTTTCTAGAACAAGCATCAGCTGTCCAAACCCCCCATTCCGGGGTGGACCGAGAAGGGAGGCTGAACCAGGCAGGCCAGGAGTCGACTCTGCTGAGCCTGGCTTCATTCCCCGAAGCGAACACGGGCGATTGCACATCGCAGCCGACCTTGCAGCTTATTTGCGACGATGGAGCAGCAAACAATTGAAGCCTGCACACATTGAGTGAACGCCATCTTCGCCTCTTTGCTTATTTCTGCTCTGGTGTCGCCTAGCCGCTAGGCACAAGAACCAGGGGCTGCTGCTTTGGGGCATAATATGGATGCTGATTGGCCAGCCGTGCCGATGAAACCGTTTCAAATGACCTCAGGGTCTCCCTAATGCAATGCATAGCAGCACCTCCATCTTGGCGCCCCTGAAAATCCCGTGGCCTAACGCAAGTGTGCCGCGACACTGTTGCAAGAAGCAGAGGCAAACAAAGTCTTTTGGTCCGTTCTGGAAGACGATGAGTAGTATCAACATCTGAAAGACATCTTGGTGCGTGACAGTCGCTTTCTCTTGTCTGAGAGGGCAGCTCGTGAAGCACAGCATTTCGTTTGTCGTCGACTGATGGCATGGCTGGCACTCTGCGGTCCCACGCTCTCCGGCTTGACCGACTGCTGTGCTCTCCTGGTCTCTGCGATCCAAATTTCGAGATGAACGGGAAGCGACATGCTTGTCCCCCCCCGGCCTTCATATACTCATCACGGCTGAGGCTCCACAAGCATCGTCATACACACCGAACGTCCCAAATTCCCAAGGCCTTTTGTGGTAGGAATCAATTTCCCAATCAACAACAGGAGCAGACGGCCGCACCACCAGGGCGCTATAGACGTCGAGCAACAGTCGGCGTTCATCCGTGGAAATCTAGCGTCGTTTGTGGTTCAGCCGCAAGCCTTGGTTCTCGATGCAGGGTACTTCGTACGGAGTTGAAGGCCTCAGCTCACCTTGACACTCTCCCCCATGGTCGGATTCAGGAGGCAAAATTCTACTCCGGCTTTGAGCCGCCCTAGCGACCTGTAAGGGGGTTCTGCATTGAATTGCTGTCGATAGAGAAGCTTTATTCCAGAAGTCCCATTATTAGGCGGAAGGTCCCCCGAAGTGGTTATCCCGCGGGTCGGAACAGAAAAAAGCCTCCCCCAGGGGCATCATAAATAAGTAACCCCCTGCTCAACTCCATGTCTCTCAATTTCTTGGACTGCTTGGCCAATCAACATCTGAATGAATCATTACATCATCTCGTCCCCCAAGGCAAAGACCCAAGCAACTGCGTACCTCACGGCAAGCGAAGTTTCAACTCCCCTCTCGAAGATGCTCGTCGTGACCCCTGCTAGTGACCATGGCCATTCGAATTTGCCGCGTTTGGAAAGTCGGGCCACCCAGGACGAGGTCTGACTGGTCCACTGTTGGGATACTCTGTCGACCCTTGATCCTTCGTAATCTGCTTTTGGTGTCCCCCCCGGCGGATGGCCAACGAGAGATGCCTGATAGCCGGCTATTGCGCTGCTCAAAACCTTGGCCGCAATGGCAGAAATGGTAGTGCGGCAGTAGCAGCTGGTGCGCCGTGCTGCTTGGTGTTGGTCTCATCCTCCCACCCAGTCTCTTCATCGAGTTCCGGGGCCTGCTTGCACGCCGGCATTGGCGCGGGGACCTGGATTCCTATCCCTTGTCGACAGCAAAATCGCCCTTATTATCCCCCCCCGTACACTGCTGCCATTCCCATCCCTCATTTCGCGTTGCTCCTTTCTCCTCCGCTTCATCGTGTGTTCTGCTCAACATTCCCACGTTCTTTACCATTCCTTTCTGCCGACCAACGTACATTCCTTCTCTTCCATTGTCCATACCCATTCCTCAAATACTTTGCAGGATTCAGCATCCTCAAAATTTCTTTTTCCGACTATCGCTTTGCTGTTCAGCCTTCCTCTTCGCAGTTCGTATTTGCAGAGACGACTACCCTTGCACCCCGATAAGCTTTGACGTCAACTCGGAGAGACATTCAATAGTTGCCGACTGTATCGACATCCCCCGGACTGTTTCGACCGTGTTGCAGAGCAGAAACCTCGGTACTTGTACGGAGCTCATTGAGACTGACGTGCCGCGAGGAATTCTTTCTCGAGGTTGAACACGTGTGCACCGAACTATCAATCGCCATTCTCTGGAATCCCGTCTAGACGCCGTTTCGTGTGCTTGGGAGAATAGCAAGAGAGATAAAGACTCCCCGAAGCTTGTGCAAGCGTGCCTCTTCCCTTGGAAGAAGTTGGTTCTTGATTTGAGCTACCCTCGCCTCTCCGGATTGCCCCTTCGTTCTCTTCTCTGGTGGGGTTTGACGACCACGGCGATTCTTTGGTGAGCCCGTTTCCAGTTTGACAGAACTCCTTTCCTTCACATGATGCAAACCCTTTCCGAAAGCAAATACACAGCAGCGCAGCCAGATTCGGCCAGCCTTGCTTGACCTGCAGGGAGCCCGCAAACGCAACGGGTCACAGCGAAGCGATTGGCTGGTCGACGCAGCTGTTGCTTGAGGAAAACTGGCCGATTACACCAAGGGCCCTTTTTGCGTCATGCCGTGGATGCGAATGCGAGTGCGCGCATGGACAAGCAAAATCTCCGTCAGTGACAGCTGCAGGTTGAAGGACAGGACGCCGCATCTGCCTCCTGCCAGCTTGAACCTGGATCACGGGATCATGATGCTGTCGCGCCTTCCCTCCCAGCGGCGGGCTTTCTGCAGGACCGCCTTCCCTCTTCTCACTGCCGCCTCTCACCGCATTCGGTCATGCCTCTCTCTCCCCTCTCTGAATCCTGCCTCCTATCCTTCGACTCCCAATCCTATCTCACCTACACTCCTTCACCTCGATCTTCTTCCTCGATTCCATCATTGTCTTCTTTTCGTCTGTTGCCTCGGCCTGCGGCTGGCACAATCGCTGACTCTCTGCGCAGACAGCCTCGCTGCGTCGTCCACTCCTTACCAACTCTAGTTGATATTAGTCTTGCCCTTCGTCTTGCCTGGAGCAACTTCTCGAGCTTGGATACGCATCTATCACAATGCTCAAGTCTGTAGTCGCCGTTACCGCGGGGCTGGTCGCCGTGGCCGACGCTTTCTGGCGCATGGAGTGTCAGGGGCGTGTTGGCCTTGCGCGAATGGACCCCGTCGTCTACCCAGGCGAGGACTCGCCTCACATGCACGCTATTCACGGATCGTCAGGTGAGTGTGACTGCTTCCTCTCAAATGGCTGGGCTAGGTTACGTCTGCTTGGGTCACTGTCTCTTTGAGATGATTGATATGGACTCAAGCTGTCCTCAATACCTGGCACCGATTCTGGCCCTTCACATGTTTCTGTAACTGACATGTTCTGTCAGGCTTTTCCGAGACCTCTGGTACCTCCGAGCTCCTTGCCGGCAACTGTACATCTTGTCGTGTAACACAAGACAAATCTGCCTACTGGCACCCTGCCTTGTACTTCCAAGATGCCAACACCAAGGAATACGAGCTGGTACCTCAAGTGGGCGGTATGCTTGCGTAAGTAGCCTTTGTTCAGCCGTCCGGAGTATCGAATAACTCAGCTCACAACACGCACTAGCTACTATCTTCTGTACGGAGACAACATCAAGGCTTTCCCTACGAACTTCCGTATGGTAGCGGGCGACACCAATCGCCGAACCTACACCGCTGGCGATCCAACCCAGCCCGACCCGGCCAAGTCTCTCTGGGCTTCGTTGGGCCAAACCACCCAGGAGATCTTGGCTCAGCGCGCCATCGGCTTCAACTGCCTCAACTACGATAAGGCCCCTGAAGGCACCCTGTATCGCCACTTCTTGCCCGACAAGGGTTTCCTCGATGCCAACTGCAAGGATGGCATCCGTTTCGAAATCATGTTCCCTTCGTGCTGGAAGGGCGGCGATGCTCTTGACAGCGCCAACCACAAGGACCACGTTGCTTACCCCGATCTTGTCATGACTGGAAACTGCCCCGACGGCTACCCCGAGCGTCTGCCCAGCATGCTGTTTGAGATCATCTGGAACACCAACGCTTATGCTGGCCGCGCTGGTGAATTCGTAATTTCTAACCAGGACACAACTGGTAAGAGATCAATGCACTTCTCTCAACGGTAATGGACTCGTCTGACTCGAATAACAGGTTATGGACTCCACGGTGACTTCATCATGGGCTGGGACCAAGACTTCCTGCAGCAGGCCGTTAACACATGCACGAACCCCTCTGGTCTCATCGAGGACTGCCCTCTCTTCAACGTTGTCGACCAAAGTGTGGCCACGCAGTGCCACCTCGAGGATATGCCCGCGCACCTGCTGAAGGCGGACGGCGATGGTCAGGGTCCCTACGCCCAGCTCCCTGGAGGTGAATCGACCGGCTCCAGCCCTACCTCTGGCGGCCACGGCCACGGCAAGCCCAGCAGCGCTCCCACCAACGGCGCCGTGGCCCCTACCTTGCCCTACCAGCCTGGTGTGACCGCGCCTTCCAAGGCATCTCCTCTCCCCGGACAGGTCTTCAAGGAGGACGGCGCCGGTGGTTCATCTGGCTACAACGCTGACGCCATTGAGCCTGCCGTCACGCCTGCCCCGGGCGTGTCGGCTGCCGATGTTGGTGCCGAGTTCGTCAGCACTCAGTACATCACCGTTGGCAACGTTGTTAGCGAGATCCTCTGGAAGCAGGCTGTTGTCACCGTTACCGCGGAGCCTCAGCCGTCGACGACTGTGACCGTCACGGCAACTGGCCCGCGTCCTGTCAAGCACCGACGCAGCGGCCACGGCCACAGCCACGGCCACGCTCACGTCCATGGACAGGGCCAGCTCTAAGATGTTGTGAGAGAAGATAGGATGGACTGATATCCCCCTTTTTTGTCATTTTTGAAGAATTTTTCTTGTGAATCTGGACAGGATCCAGATAGTTAGGGGCATTCGTGTGGCATGATTGAATCAACATTTGGCTGCTGGCTTTGTTCATAGGGTAAAAAAGATGTTTATCCGGACCTTGGCATCAGAAGATTTAACGAGAGAGCTGCGCAGGCAGATGCATTACGTGACAATCAATTCAGTGAGATTTAGTTTTATACAATCTATGTGAGGCGTGACGAGTCTTTTCGTCTCGCAATTTCTCCTATTTAAATGATGAAGCAAACAAGCTGATGGTCCCAGGTGAATACCTATCAACTAGGTACCTATAGTACTTACTAGACTATCAGTCTGTGCATGGGTGACTGTTGGGGTACATGCAGAAGAGGCCTGGAGCCTCCCCTGAGGGCCCGGCAAACGTGACGGGCCTTGATGTCATCAGGTCTCATCAACCCAAGAATGGGCAGGGGGAGCACCGGCTTCTTCATCGGATGTCTGCAACTCCAGGAACAGCGCATGTGCCGCATGCTTGACCTGTTATGAAGTCTCAAATCCGCCTCCATTTGGGGGATGGTTAGGCGGCGGCGGAGGCGCGGATGGAATGGATCACGCCAGGCAACGCATTCCTGAGATGCAGCAGCAATCAAATCCCATGCGAGCAATGACCGTCTGGATTGCGGGCGAGCCCATGGCATGGCTGTGCTTTTCAGAAACAAACGACAAAAGCCGGACGGCCCGAGAGAATGCTGTAGTATTTTGCTTCTGTTATTCTTTTTCCCTTTGGATTCTTCTTCTTCTGCTGCTGCTTCTGTACGCGTGCTTTTGTGCTTTTTCTCTTTTTCTGGGTTGATGAGATATTGACCTTTCCATTCGCTTGTTCCGAGGAGATGCTGTGAGATGTAAGAGAGACGGAGATACTGGAGAGACAACAACAACGACGACAGTCATTACTAGTACTACTGATCATTGATAGCAAAGCATAGCGAAGCAAAGAAAAGAAGCAAAGAAAAGAAGCAAAGAAAAGAAGCAAAGAAAAAAAGCCAAAGCAGAACCACAAACCATGGGTGGCGCGACGCGCATGTTTGGGCGAGAGCCCGAGCGTGCTAATCACCCCATTGGCCTGGGATGGCTGCTTGCCATTGCGCTCTGCGGCGGCATCCTGCTCTTCACGACGGTCGGCCTGCTTCTCGTGTGGTGGGTGAAGAAGTCCCGCTCGCCGGGGCCGCAGACGGTCTACGGATACGCGACGACGGAAACGTCTTCCGTGCCGCCGACGTCGACGTCGAGGCTCATCAAGCGGCGGCTGCTGGGAGGAGGGGGAGGAGGAGGCTCCGGGTCGCTCAGCAAGCTGTCGAGCCGGCTGTCGAGCCGGTTCTCGGTGCTGCTGCCGGGGCCCGGGCAAGGGGGGGCTCCGCCCCGTCCTTCTTCTTCGCTGCCGACGCACGAGAGCTTCGCGCTGCCGGAGAGGCGGCGGACGGTCTCGAGGGGGAGGAAGCGCTCGCGGAGCTGGGTGGACGAGGATGACCTGCACGGGCCGAGGATCGCGCGGAGCAAGCGGAGCGCGAGGGACTCGTGGTTCGGCGCAGCGCCGACGCTGCCCAGCGTGGACGCGGGGGTGCTGCTGCTGCCGGAGGTGGTGGAGGTGGAGGAGGACAGCAGCCGGCGGGTGCATGTGGGAGCGGGAGTGCCTCTGCAGCATCCGCAGCCGCGGTGGATTCCGCGCAGCCAGACGGAGCCGGGGCTGATTCCCATGACGGCGGCGGCGGCGGCCTCGTCGGCGTATCCTGTTGATCTGCCGGCGGCTGTTGGGCCGGTGAGGATTCCGGCTCCTCAGGCGGTGCACATGCGGCCTTCGGCGACGGATTCAAACCTGAAGGGCATCTTGCGCTCGACGGAGATGAGGCTCTCGGACAGGAACTCGCGGCCTCCGGTCAATGTATCCAGATCATCTGCCGTCAGGGGGTCGCCGACGAAGGGCCACCGCACCAGCTTGTCAGCCAGATCAAGCAACGGCTTTCCCTTGTCGGGGAGCCCGCCCAAGAGCGGTGGCCTTTCCAATACAACAAGCATGAGCTCGATTGGCAGTGCCGCGAACAGCCTCATTGCGGCGGCAACCCAGGAGCTCGAGCTTCCTGGCCGCTCGTCAAGTCCCAGCAAGGCCAAGGGAGTCCGATTCGAGGAGCAGCTGCTGGCAAACGGAGGAGACCTGGAGAAGCCTCAGTATAAGACCGTCCTCTCCCAGAGTCCGCAGACGCACAGCCCTCAGAGACAGTTCTCTCAGATGGCTTTGATACACCACCCGTCGACACAGTCTGCTCAGCAACACCCACCACCACAGACAAGTCCTGAACGCCGGATGTCGTTAGACAGCGACAAATCCAGCTCTCTGTCGACCTTGTACAGCACCAATGAGCCCGAAGAAGAGAGACCTGTGCCAAGGCTCGATTACGATCCCTTTGTGGAAAAGGGGGGCCAAGGCGGCAGGTGGCCGAACTGGCAGACGCGGCAGCGCCTCGCACACAACGACTCGCAAAGGCGCGCAAAGACGCTGAGCTCGGCATCACTGACGAGAATCATCATGGGAGAACCCGCCAGCCCGCCGCAGTTGAGGCCCCTCTCGGCGATTTCGCAACCAGACATGGCGTGCGGGGGTTTGATGTCCCCCCTGATGCTCGACTCGCAACCCGCATCGTTCGCTAGAGACGCCGCCACCGACAGGCTCGCTCCCCCACAGACGCCATACTTGAACCAGGTACCCTCGGAAGTCAGCTTCGTCTCCATGTCGGTGGACTCCGATGCCACCGAGGTGCCTGCAACTGAAGTGCCCAGAGCGGACTGGCATGACAGCAGCGACTCGGCATCGTCCAGCCCCACGACTCCAACGGGGCAGTCACGATTCCCAGACATGTCATCATCCTCTTCGCCGTATGACGAGCGGGAGATCATGTCCTTGCTGATGGCCACGGCGCCCCCTCAACGAGCTCTGCCGTTGCCTCCACCCAGCATGACGGGCACGGACGGGGCCATCGTTGCTGTCCTTTCGCCGACGCCCGGGAGCCGCCTCGCACGCCGGGGATCCAACGCCAGCTCCGTGTATACGTTTGACACCTTTCTTGCCGAGCAGGGCACTGCCTTGGCGCCCTCACCCTCCCGCCGGTCCATCGTCCACCCCATCATCGAGGGCCCTCGATTAAGCAGCACCATCGCCGAGCTGCGCCGCATGAACAGCGTCCTGAGCACATACAGCGTCGCATCCATCGCCTCGACAGCCGCAGAGGGCGACTCGCCCACTCTCCCCGCCTCACTGAGCGCCAGCGGCAGCGCCAGCGGCAGCGGCCTCGCAAAGTCCCGCTCCGTCCTCTTCGGCCCCGCCAGCATCGGCAGCAGACACTACCTCAACGTCGGAAACACGCGGTCCCTGGCCAGCAGCGGCAGCCGCCGCTTCGGCCCGCGAGGGTCACGGCACCGCCGCGCGGAGACTTGCTACTACGGCAAGGATAGTGGCCAGGGCCAGGGGCTGGGGCTGGGACTCCGCCTGGCGTGCATCGTAGACGAGACGGTCGACGTTGATCCGCACCGGCGGACGCAGAGCCTCGTCTGCGATCCTGGCATGGAGGTCCTTGAGGGGGTTGCCCCTCCCAAAGGGCTGCTGAGCCAGAAGCTTCGCCCCGTGGAGGAGCTCATCGCTGCGGAGCAGAGGTTGGATACGCACCGGGCGAGTGTGGAGAGCTTGGGGCTGTATGATAAGGATGGGTTTCTGATCAGTTCGCCTGAGAGGAAGAGTAAAGGCTTGCGGATATGAGAGCGAGCGGTGATGCTGCCCTACTTTCCTTTTTCCTGAATGCTTTCATTCATTCATTCATTCATTCATTCATTCATTTCTTCTTTTTTTTTCTTTCTTTTCCCTGTTTTACTTCCTCTTATTGGGCCCGTTTCTTTTGTGGAAGACTCGTTGGCGACTGATAATGTAATTTTTATGGTACGGGCGTCTCCCGTGTTTTCTTGTTGCACAATCAGAGAAGAGCAGAAGGAGTTCATCGATAGATATGGTAATGTATATTAGCTGGTAGCCTAAGGCACTTTGGAATCTGATTTTAGTTTTCCCTTGTTCACTTGTGCAGCTTGGCGAGTGAAACTCACCTATTCTTAATCTTCCATGTAACTCGAAATGATAGATGAGGAAGAAAATCTTCACTCAAGGGCGATAGATCACTCCCTCATTGTCTGACCGCAAACGCCGTACCCCTCCAGCCCCCCCTCACGCGTCGTCTCCAGCGCTGTCAACCCTGGCCCGCTTGCTTTCCGGATCCTCTGCTGAATCATGCCCATTGACGCCCTCTCCCTTCTCAAGCTCGTCCCTCGGGCGTGTCCTACCAGCTCCTGCACCAAGCTCTTCGGGCTCTTCTCCCTCTCCCTCCTGCTCACCACCTATCCAGTTGCCATCCGCGTCAAAGTACTCGTGCACATTATCCGCCGTGATCCACCCGCCACTACCGGGCATAGGAGGCGGCAGCCCACCGTCTGTAACACCGCGCAATACGCCCGTGAATCCCTCAACGGCCTCGTGGCCCACGTTTCCCTCAAAGACGATGCGGTCGTACTCGTTCTCGTCGTCGTCCTCGACTTCGGGATCGGGATGCAAGTCGGAACAATTGGCCATGGCCTCGTAGAGCTGCTTCGCCGAGCTTGCCTCCGAAGAGGATGGGTTCTGCGGCGGGACGATGGTAAGCTCGACGGCTTGGAAATCGGAGTCGTCGCTACCGCCGTCGGCGAGATCGAGCTGCATCCAGACAGCTTGCTGGTTGTCGACCGTTTTGAGGGCGTGGATGGAGATGGTCGGGTAGGGGATCGAGACTCCGGCTTCGGCTTGGCTGCTGAAGACGATGAAGTTTCTGCGTGCATGCACGTTAACAGCCGCACAAAAGCTGGATCAGTTCAAGGACGGATGCGCGCACTCTGAAGTCGCAAACACATCGACGGTTTGCTCTACCAGCTCCTCCGCGGGTTCGTTGTCGTTCGCGTCGCCCCCATTGGAAGCATTGGGCGCCGCAGGAGTGTCTTGGGGGAAGATCGCTAGGCTGCCGCACTGGGATCGAGGAATCGTTGCCTTTGCGCCGGCCAGATGGTAATGCAGAATCGGCTTTCCGTCTGTGAAGGACTCGGGGGTCTGCGACTGGTATTCAGCCAGAGGCGTGAAGTCGGCCTCTGCGGGCGGTGATCGGATTGTTGTTGGAAGCATGGTCTGGACCGGATCTTTGGAGCTGAGCAGAGCTGAAATCCGTGACTGCTGGAAGAAGAAAAAGAAGCTGTGAATCGAGATGATGATCGTGGGGTAGCTGCATGAGGTCCTGCGTTATCGATACCGCCTCCAGCTGCCGCGGCAAGTTTATAGCGGACGTGGGGCTGGTGATGCTACCAGTAACCACATGCAGACTAGATTCACTGCATCCAACGATCAACTCCGATGCTCCCAATCTCCAGAACCTCAACTTCTACCTTTCATCACCTCGTCCATGTTCATCGTCTGCTTCAGTACTCGAAGGATCGCTCTTCTCACCAAGTTCGCCAATATTCTCCCCAATATTACGGACCATCTCAGTCGATCTACCGCACACGCTCCATCAACAACAGCAGCTTGGCTGGGTAGGACTTCGCAGCCTGTCTGCTAGTGAAGATGCACAGCAACCGTGAGTCAACGTCATTTCTACCTCGATGAACAAATATGCTGATGTGCATGAAACAGGAGCACATCATCTGCTTGAGCAGGTCCCTCTGACGGTATCACCCTTCGTCTCCCTGCCGACGGCCACCACCCTCTCGTACAACTACAAGACACTGCCTTCCAACATCCCTCCTTCGCAATTGGCCATCCCCAACGCCTCCGACGACCCTTCATCACAGCCCAAACCGAAATACGTCGTCTCGAATTCCGGCCATGCCGCCCATCCCGACGACATCATCGCTTCCTGTCAGGCTCTGCAGGCGCACATTGCCAAGATGCAGCAAGACGCCGAAAGGGACCTCAGAGAGCTGGAGGAGCGCATAAGAGAGCGAGAACTCGCCGAGAAGAGAAGGCTGGCGCCGGGATGGCTGGACAGCGATGCTCGGCTGCTGGAGCCTGAGAGAGCCGGCCCTGCGCACCAGCCGGGGCCGAGTCCGCCGACTTCGAACGGGCAGAGCGATCGGGGCGGTAGTGGTGATGTTTCCAGCGATGAGGGCGCCCAGCTGGATCGGGCTTTTGGTGATATGGCGCTGAGATAGATGCGTGGGCGTGGTTTGGCAGGTGGCGCAAGTTGTCTTCTTGTCTCTCTTCTCTTCCGTTTCTTTTCTTCTTTGGCTATTTACGATGGTTTCACGATACAATGACAGCAGTAACTCTACATATGTGCTGGATCGGGACTAACAGACCGACATTTGCTACTGGATAAGGGGCGTTGAATATATCGAATTATCACTTGTATTTTCTTCTTGCTTGTCTCTTGACAGATAGTCATTTGCTACGGATTCAATTTCAGGCAATGGAGGCTGAGCAAACAATGGGAACCCATTCGGTCTTTCGTACGAAGTGGCGATTGCAGTCTGCTGTAGTATTTGACAAGACGCTCTTTTACGGTAAAAGGCGCGGCAGAAGCATCGACGTATTCGGGAAACCAGTGATTGATGCGACACGACACGATAAGATACAATCTAATCCACCACAGCACGATACATGACAGCCCAATCATGTCGATGGCCTGGGATTTGACTCATGCATAGAATGAACTCTCTCTTGATGCTTCGGTAACGTTTCCTTGTAATCTACTGGCTGATCCCTCAGAGTGACTGCCTCCTTCGGTGCAGGTTCTGAGTATGACGACGCTCATCCTCACGGCTTCATCTCGGCGGCTGGACTGTTCTAGGCTGGCCGGTACGAGACCGATTTGCACATCATGCCGCTTGCTTATCCCGATGAGAGCAAAACCATATCAGAGTTAAGCCCTCTCGGAGCGAGCCCATCTTGGTGACTGACTGGCTGTCGGGGGCTGTGTACGCCTCGCAGCACGTAGGTACCTTGGCTCACAACTTTGGCGGTGACTTTGGAGTTGACTTCATGTGTGGCATGGCATCTGGAGCTGAGCTCGCTTCTTCATGGAAAGGAACATTCTGCAACCGATTGTAGGTTCGCCTTAACCGAGATACTCCGCTGCGCCAGCCTGGTCAGTCGATATGGGCCTAGGTATGGAAGAGGGAGAAGAAAGGAGAAGTCTTGCCCAAGGCCGGAATGGCTTCCTCCTGAACGTTGATATCGGCGCAAGCCACATCCCAAGGAAGCTCACGGTGCCCAGCAAAGGCTTCCTCTGCCAGTCAGGCAACGGCGAATACTTCAATCGAGTGCTTTGAGCAGGATGACCCAGCCTCCGTAGGCTCGGTAAGGCTAACTCTATCGAATACCGGCATCATCACAGGAAACGACGCCCTCGGCTCGAGAGTCGGCATTACTTGATAACAATCGAAAGCATCGCTGATGCTTAATAAAGGTAAAAGAAGCGTACTATACCTTCTGTATCCTAAAGCATGTGCACTCAACAAACCTCCCCAGTCTCTTGAGGAAAGGTACGCTTCTTACGGTTGCTGTGGCTTGTTGAACAGAATCAATCTTCTTCTCAAAGCCCTCTGATAACGACAGTCGCCGCTCCCCAACAATCATGATGCCCCAAGCCTTTCTTTCCACAGGCAGTTTCTGCCTTGACTATGGGAAGGAATAAGTATATAAGGCCTCCTTTTCTCCTCCCTCCCTGCTCCTCTCTTTCCATCAGAATTCGATTTGCTCTTTACGTCTCAACACATCAACCATCTCTCCATCCATCAGAGGTGGATATTTATTCTCTTTTCAACCGCCCGTCTTCACCATGTTCGCACCACTGTGCCTGGTGTTCCTCCTCCTTGCGTTCGGCCAGATGGCCTTCGCCGAGCCAACCGTTGGCGCGGCACTGTTTGGATGGCCTCCCCCGAGGCCATTCAATTATTACACCGAGAGACTTGCGCCTTGCGGAAGTCCCAATGGTGTTGGGGAGAGGGTCGAGCTCCCCACAAGTACGTTTGCCATGCCGTGTCTGGTCTTGAGGGATTGTGGTTTATGCTAACTGACGCACGATAGAGCATGCTCGTGTTGCCTTCTTCGCCGAGCGAGACATCGGTCTCGAGCTGGCGATCTCATACTCTCAGGGTATGTGCCTCTTCTCTCGTGCTTGTCCTCCTATGCTCTTGGTCCGCATCTGTTAACAACGGCCTAGATCCGACGTCGCAAGATGACTTCGAGACCCTGAAGTACAGCCTCCCTCCCGGCCACGTCAACCTCGTCTCCGGCATCACCTGCATCATCCTCGGCACCCCGCTCCCCGGCGCCGCCCATGGCCGCAACGCCACGATGCAGTTCCGGTACCTGTCCAACTACGACTCTTCCAAGTACAGGTATAGGTACTCGTGCGCGGACGTCACCTTCTCGGACACGGCGGACAGCTACAACGGGGACATTTGTCGCAACAAGACGCGGCCCGTTGCCTACGACAGGCTTCCGTTCCCGGACCCCGAGGATGAGCACGACGATGAGCCGCCGCCGCCGGAGAACTATGACGAGGTCCATATGGACGGACCTCCCTTTCCCAGTTGGGGGGTTGCTCTGATCGCCGTTGGAGGGAGCTTTCTTTTGTCAATTGTCTTTATTGTTGTTTATAAGTTTGTTTATGAGCCGCGTAAAATGCGCAAACGCAAGCCTGTGCAGACGACGCCGTGGGTTCCTCCTCCGTCCTGAGACGGCGTTCAAGGAGATGTCTCGTGGGTTGGACGGCAATGGGTCGGAAGACCGTTTCAACTTGCAATACTACTCGGATAGGAATGGAGTTACAAGGAGTTTTAAGATTGTTGGCTTTTCGGGAACAAGATGCTTTGATACAGGATAGACACAAAGTCTACAATCAATTGGTATAACGATAGTCTGAATCCACTCAGCACGTACGGCAATGGAAGCAGGTGCTCTCATATTACTACTACTATGATGCCAAGAGCACACATTGGGATAAAAGAGCATAATCCAAGCTGGTATCTTACAACGACCCGCGCAGCTCCGTAGAGACTCAATGCCCTGAGACACCAGCCCGACCGACCGACTGCCTGAGCATTTATACGATTGACATCCAACCAGTAAACTCTCCCTTTTGTGAGATTTTTTTTTTTTTTTTCCCGTCATTGCCTCGTAGCAATACATGTCTAATGAAGTCAACAAAACTCATGGCACCATCCAATAATGCGTTCTCACTGCTCCGCCACGGAGGGAGAAACCACAAGACGAGCCTCTTGACAAGGAGGCGGACAAATAGTAAACACCTAGTAATCATGTGCGTATACAATGCATGCGTGTGCTTTTTGACTTCTGTTATCGTCTCACGGCGTCTTGGTGAGCAACGGAGTCAGAATCTCCATTGCTCGGATCGACTGGACTCTGGACAAGATGACGGTGCCGGCGCGAGCAGTGGAGAGATAGGAGAGCTCTGAACTCTCGGCGGTGTCTGTGCCCTTGACGAGGCGGCCTGCAACGCCACAGACGATACCGGTGGACTCAAATGGCAGGTTGACTAGATCGAGGAAGATGGGGATCAGGACGCCCTCGGTGTCGCCCACGAGGGAGTCGTCGAAGATGGGCAGCAGGGTTTTATCAAGGAGGAGGGACGGGGGGTCATCTTGGGCGAGGGTGAGGGAGAGGAACCTGGGCTGCGAGACGAGCGCCGAGACGATGCACGTGTAGAGCTTCGTGTCGACGTGGGTGATCCAGGAGCGGCGGTAGTCGACGGAGCTCTTGCGGCTGATGGACGGCCGGTGGGCGTAGGGGTTCGCGAGGGGCGAGGTCTCGCGGCCGGAGCACTGGACGAGCTCGAGGTCCGGCTCGATGCGGGCCTTTACGTTGCGCTTGAGCAGGAGCTCAAAGGTCCTCGACTGGAGCTCGTCGTCGTTGGAAGGGGGCGGGGTGCCGGGCGGTTTCTGTTGCGCGGCGCAGTCGGTGTCTGATGAGCTGTTGTTGGGGGCATACATGGACGGGTTGACGAAGTTGGACTGGTTCTCCGAGAGCTCGAAGCCCTTTGCCAGCAGGGCCTGGACGACTTTCTGCTTCTCCTTGGTGGGGACGAGGATGAAGTCGGAGTAGTAGGTGGTGATGAAGAAGATGGGGATCCCCGCAAAGGCAAGCGGCGAGCTGAGCTCCATGACACGACCGCCGGGGTCCAGTCCGGCGCTCGTCACAGAGAGGATCATGTAGGTGTCCTTGAAGACGGAGACGTTTTTGGAAATGGCCTTTGGCAGCGCGTTGAGGGCGGGCTCGAAGACGTTCTTGGCCCAGGAGCTGTGGCAGACGACGGAGCAGTCGATGGGGGTGATGCTGATGTTGAGGAAGCCATGCTGGTAGTCTGTCGTGAGGCCCTCGAGCTCGTACTCTGTCGAGTCGCGGGAGAAGTTGAGGCTCTGGGTCTGGGGGAGGAGGATGCGGAGGATGGGCTGGAGGAGGGTCGGGTAGAGGTCGAGAGGGATGTGGATGAGGGTGTAAGTGCCTTCCTGCAGAGCGAGATCGCGTCAGCACCGGTTGGGACATTTGTCAATTGTATCACGGGAAGATTGGAATACACGAGATCATTCTGAAGTCATAAGGGCAGGGCAGAAGTTGCCAAGAAGAGCTGCGGAAGAAGCTGGCTGCGTGGACTGGGCTGGTGCCCACTTACAAGGAACGAGACCTGCGCGTTCATGGTGAAGCTGCGCCTTTCCGCCGGCGAACGAGAAAAGAGTATTAAGTATGCAACTGATATGTAGATGAACTGGAACGGCAAGAGAGGCTATATTAGAGGAAAGAAACAGTCGGGACTCGTCGTGGATGCTGCAATTGTCGAGATGGCGCAATTACTGCCGTTATCGACGTCGGCTCTGCGGTTCCGATATGGCGGCGCGCCAAACCGACGTAATCCTGGGACGAGCGACAGCAGGGGGTTTCCCTGGTGGTGCAAGTGCCGAAGGCGTGGTGGTGCACAAGAGGGGAGAGAGAGAGAGAGAGAGAGAGAGAGAGAGAATAGTGAGCAGTAATAATAAAAAGACTATTGGAGGGTAGGATAAGAAAAAGACATAGAGAAGTTGGTCAAGAAAAAAAAAGAAGAAGAGAAAGGATGAAGAAGATGGGGAAAAAGTTTTGGTGTCGCGATGGAGGGAAGTGAGATCGAGGCGGACGGGAGTCAGTCGGAGCGCCGTAAATCGGGGGAGACGGGCGCTGATAAGTGATAAGGCGGTTCACGGTTGGCGCAGGTCCCCTAAAGCCCAGGCGTAGATCGCTGACAACTGATAACGACCGCTGGAATCCGGCGCTTCACAGTGGGGACCTGCAATGGAGTTTGATGTAGCAGCTGATGATAGACGAAGAGGCTAGCCAGAAGCCGAGGGAGCTGCTGAGGCTTTATGGCGAGACGGACGGGGATAGATGGAATCCAGGAGAGACCGCTCTGGATGGAGGACCAGGCCATGGATGAGCTGTGCTGCACGTACAAACAACTAAGCGCCTTGGCTGCCACTTATACACTCGCCAAGGGCATACGACTGTCTATATGGAGTACATGTACATGTAGTCTCGCTACGGTAGAGAACATCTCCAAGAGCATTGCCAAAGAGAAAAAAGAAAGACATCATACATCCAACCGGGGGCTCAAACGCCACGGCGAGCAGGGAACAGGCCAGGACCCCCCACCCAGAATAGGGAGGACCCTGGAACGCCTCGCAACCATTCGAGGCATCCGTGCAGCGAGCCGGAGCGGGGAGCCAACCCGTTGAAGCCCGGCCGCGAAGCTGGGAAAGAAAAAAACCTGGGGCGCAGGGACAAGGGTTCTGTTGCTTGCAGAGGTAGGTGGTATCTGGACGCAGAATTGCCGCTGTCGAGTACTTGGGGAGGACGACGCGGGACTTGAAGATGGAATGGTGCGAGTACATAACATTAGCTCTGCCCGGTGCTGCGTTAGCATTGGCCTCGTCGTGATGCTGCTGAAGCAGTGCATTCTGTTCCGATGCTAGCCTCAACGGTCTTGTGTAGTTGCGCCATCGCAGTTTCACTCTTCTTCCTCCGACAGGGAACACGTCTTCCTCGCTCTTCGCTCCAACCTTCAGTGCCTAGAAGAAAGGGCCTAATAAGCAGCCCGGTGCGGAGGTTTTGACTGAGACACAGCAGACATGAAAGTAAATGGCGCTTTCCGGTGACGAATTAGCAAGCAAGGGAAATTGAAGACGCAGCCTGCAGTTCCCAATGGCTGAGAACACATCAAGGCGCCTGGTAGGTGCGTCGGCACTGTCCAGGGTAAATGCTGTAAGATGTGAGAACCTGACGAACTCGCTCATGGATGACATCAAGACAAAAACCGGCACGACGCCCAGATGCCAGCAGAGCAGCCTTCTTCCAAGAGGCTTGACGACTGATTGATTAGAACACAAGGTATGGTGATGTGATGTCAATGCGGGTTGATGGGTGGCACGGTTCAGGTCTGGTCTCAGCAGCTCCTCCACGTCAATGATTCTGGTCGAGGTCGGGACAAGAGACAAGGACCAGGACGCCGGCTCTAGCCTCAAGCAACGAGGCATCGTGACCTCGGCTCGGCGTCCCCAGCCCGATCCATCCATCACCTGGGGAGACAAAAAAAACGGTCTTCAACGGCGTAGTCCGCCAGCTGCTGATGCTGAGGTGGTGTGGTGATGCCGACCTAGGCGCTTCTTCTTCTTCTTCTTCCTCTTCTTCTTCTGCTTCTTAGCATCTTATTCTTCCCTTGTTGCTGCCACACTGCCCATTCCAGCACCGTCAGCCTGGCTCATGGATATCGCCTCTTCATTCGACATGGCTCGTTTTCGGCGGTCCACGAGATGCGCCACCAGCGTCACCCCTGGGGCTGAAGCCAAGCAGGCTTTTTCCATTCATGTTGCTTTCTCTTTGATCATTCTTCTTCCTGAATCTCCGCTGAGGGAGGCTGATGTCAGCCCTGCGTGGTAGGCTGACCGACAGAATTTTTTCTTCCTCTCTCTCAAAAATCGGTCTTTTGCTTCTAATGGGCTTTTTGTCGTATCATGGCTGTGATGAAGGGTGGTGCGCCACGGCTAAACGGATCCGGCCCATCCCTCAGGGTCGTTTTGCTCACTTGGTGTGCAAAATTCCAACGGCAGAGGAGCACATGAACTTCCAAGTTATGTAGCCATTGCGGATCCGGGGTATTCAAAGAGCTTGGTAATCAATAACGGCTATGATTGTGAGCCAGATGATGTGATTCTTGGGCTTTTGTCGCATGTTTTGGCCCACTTCATTGGTTATTTCAGAGACCATCTCAAACGCCTCGAAACAGGTAACAGAGCCTCAGAGGCTACCGAAACACCCGACTCTGACTATGAGAGCTGCGTTGTGGTATCTGATGGTATAGTTATGATTCTTATTCGTTGGGGTGGATTTGGTGTAATACGGGGCATCGTGTGAAGGCGAGAACATATCACGTAGCACCATCACCTCCCCAGATCGTAATGAGTTGATGAGAGAGAACGAAATAGCTTGGAAAGGGCTCTGCTATATGCTATTGGAACCCCCTTCGATCTTCAAGACTCGAATCATCTGGATTGACCAACGTCAAGGTAAAGAGACAACGGTCGCTAAAATCCGTCAGACCATGATGCCATCACCTCCAGCCATCCACGCTCCTGAAAGAGTCAATCACCTCCACTTCGAGCATCTTCCTTCTTGACCCCAACCACCACCAGATTCCGCGGACTCTCCCCATAGTCAAACACCGTCTCGACCCACGCATCCTTCACAACATCGTCATGCTCCTTCAAAAACGTCCACCGGTCCGCCACAATGAGCGACTCCACCACCGCCGCGCTCAGCGCCATCAGCGACCAGATCACGCACAGCTCCTTCTTGCGCGGCTGGTACATGGTCTCGTACGCCTCAATCTCCGCATCCGTAATGCCCGCCATCTTGTCCTTCATCACGTCCGCGTACTGCTTGTACTCGGTGCTCGTCGTCAGCTTGTCGACGGCGCCGCGCACGTACGCCTTGAACGATGCGTAGCAGCCCTTGCGAAGAGAGCCGATGACCACGGGGTTCGTGCTCATATTGAACGGGCTCGCCTGCTCCTCGTCTTGGCCATCCTTGGCGGAATCGTCGTGCCACACGCGGCTCACCACGCCGCGGTCGAGGAATATCCGCTGCAGGACGGCCCGGAAGAAGTGTCTCGTGAAGAACCCCTCGCTTTCTGCCCGGGTCCAGTTCTGTGGTGCTTGGCAGGCCATCATGCGGGCCGTGATGTTGAGGCGGATGCCGTCTCCTTGGTAAGTCGAGAACCGCTGGCTCATGGGGAAGCCCTGTGGATCTCGTCTCTCGGATTCGCGCACAATCCGGCCGTTGAGAGCCTGCAAGCTGGGCCGCAGGTAGGCTTGCTTGTAAGTCGGAGGCCCCAGTTTCTCTGTCAGGAGGTTGTAGCAGCAGCCGACAATCGCAACAGCTCGTATGTCGGGATTCATGATGAGAGAGCGAATGCCATAGTGTGACAGGTTGCCACAGGAATGGATAGAAACGGCCATTAGGTTGAGGCCCTTCTCAGATCCATCTTCGAGCCTCTCGTGTTCAATATTCTCTATGACCTCTGAGAGATCACCGCTGTCCAGTCTTCCCGAGATGTATTGAACACCCCCTTTCCCCTCTTCCACAACATATTCGGCATCCTGGATGTTCATTGGCTGGAACTCGAAGTCTTCAGTCCCCTCGACCTGCTTGATGGCTGCCTGTATGGCGTCCTTGTCCTTTTGCATCTCTGGCGTGAGCGTCTCCAAGGCCTTGTTCCACATCTTCTTGTTCCTCTTCATCTTGGGCCGGATCGCCAGCTTCGATGTCAGATCGTACACCTTGGCGGCCGTGACATTGTGATCTCTGCCTTCCACGGCTACAACGTGTCGGTTATAAGGCTCGCTGGCGAGGGCCCTGCCGAGATAATTCTGGCCGCTGCCAAAGTCCACAAAGTGAGATATCTCGCTTCCAGTCTGCCGACTAATGTCCTCGGATAGGGCGTCGACGTAGTCTGCAAAGTTGACGACCTCGTGGATTTTCTTGGGTTTCATCCCTACAGAGACGGTCCTTGGTAAAACCGGTAATTTCTGCTGTCGTGGTGTAAAATCTCTCCTCAGAGAAAACCTCCTCAGTGCTTTGGCGTACTCAATGAGGCTCTCTGGAGGCTCTTGGCCCTCCTCAAAGCTCAGGGCATCCAGGTCATCTCTGAGGAAGAGGTCGAGCGTCTTCATGATATCGTACGACAACAGGAAGTCTTTCCATTCGTCTGGCAGTGCTGAGTGAAATATGCCCGGGTCTGAGGTAAAGAAGTCGAGGATGTGGACGCCTCCGCAGAGGATCTGAAATATGTCTGTGTTTCGGGCGAATTCCAGGAGAGCCTCGATGTACTGCTCGGGCGTGGAAAACTCTTCGCTGCACGGCAGCGCGCGAGAGGGTATCATGGCTGATCCTTCGAATCGATGCCGGGCTTACCCTGTATAAGTTAAATAAGATATGGGTTAAATGGGAGAAGTATTATAAGAAGATCTCAAGCGTCCGATCTTCTCTTGCGGAACGTGTATCTTGTAGTCGATGTGAAAAGGGGACGTGGTGTGTTGGCCTCGAGATAATCTGTGCTATTTGAAAAAAATGGAGGCGCTTAGAAAAGAGAAAAAATCGACTCCAAAACGGGAAATCTAGAAGCACAGCCGGTCTATGCTGCAATGTTTGATAGCGCAAGCAATGTAATCTTTTCAAATAGCCTCGAGATCGGTAGTTCAATCGTCACATGCTGCTTCGACATAAGATAGAGAACTTGAAGACGTTGATGTTGAGACCCGGACGAATTCATGCAATTGGCGAGTGACACTCTCGGTGGCTCACCGAAGGTACAAATAGCGCCACTAGCTCGACTCACCTTAGCCACACCTTGTTTTGGCTGTCGCAACATGGCAATGCAACGTCATCCTTCAATTCCGCGACTCAAAGCATCCAAGCGGACTCTGTAAAAGCGAACTTGTCTTGCGAATCATCCTTTTCAAGCATTTGGCTTTTCTCATTCTCACTCCGTTTTCTCGCGCGGTTTGATTTCCCGTCCGGCGCACCGAATCCCGAGCTCATGCGTCTTGAGCCGGCTTCAGGATGATGTCCTCAACCAACGAGGAGGACCCCTTCCTCCAGGTCCAACAGTACGCACCGTCTCCCCAGAACCACACAGAACATGCCTTCAGACTAACACTCCCGCTCTCATAGAGATGTCCTCAGCCAAATCTCCTCCATACGGCCCCTCTTCGCATCCTACCTCCGCATCCGCTCCCTCGCCTCGTCCTCCACCTCCCCCGAACTCACATCCGCCCGCGCCGAGCTCGAGAGCGCGCTCTCCTCTCTCGCCGAGGACCTGGCCGACCTCGTCGCCTCCGTCCAGGCCATCGAGTCCAACCCGTCCCAGTTCGGCATCTCCGACCACGAGGCCTCCCGCCGGAAGCGCCTCGTCCAGGAAGTCGGCGCCGAGATCCAGGACATGCGCGAGGAGCTCAACAAGAACATCGTTGCCGCCGCCGCCGGCAAGGGCGGGGATCTGCCGGACCCGAGCTCGTTTGCGATCGCGGAGGGCGGCGACGGCGGGGATGCGTATAACGAGTTTGAGCAGCAGCAGCAGGTGGAGATGATGCAGGAGCAGGATAGACACCTCGACGGCGTGTTCCACACAGTGGGCAACTTGCGCCGCCAGGCGGACGATATGGGGAGAGAGCTGGAGGAACAGAACGAGATGCTCGAGGTGGTGGATGATTTGGCGGATCGGGTAGGGAATCGCTTGCAGACGGGCATGGCGAAGCTGCAGTATGTCATGCGCAAGAACGAGGACCGGTTAAGCAGCTGCTGTATTGCGGTTCTGATCTTCGTTTTGATTCTATTGCTGGTCCTTTTGTTGATCTTGTAATAGAGGGGAGCGCTTGTTTCTGCATGTTGGTTGTGCTTTTCTTTTATTGCTCGGTGTCTGGGGGAGACGTCTAACGGGCGAACGAGCACTGGGATCAGGAGTTTTTGGCGGGAATGGGTTATGCTGATACATCGGTCGATGCAGCCACTGCATGCCTTTACAGCATGCTTCAGATATTTACGGCGCAGAATAATGCGAGATAGAACGAGAATAACCGGGCTTGTCTTTTTCATCTATGACGCCCACAGCTCAGAAGAACACGTTTCCATCGTCCTATAGCGCCTTTTATGCATCATAACCAAGGGACCCCAAGGGTCCATCCTATGTCTCTGTATATATAAGAGTAAACCGACGTTGCCAATCCCCCCCCCCAAACGCCATTGCTTCAATGTATAAAGACAAATACATTGTATCCTTCATGTCTTGATCCCTCAATCGAAAAGTTATATGAAAGTTGCAAACAGAGCAACCAAAAACAAAAGGAAATTGGAAAGAAAATCCTTCAGGTCAGGACGAGACCTTCGTTGCGAAGCAGCTCTACCATGGCCAGCAACGAATGTGCTGCGGCTGCATTCGCCGGTGCTTTCTTGGGGAACTCGACCAAGGCGAGACGCAGCGCGGCAATGGCTGCGTTTCCGTAAAAGTTCAGGAACCGCTGCTCGTGGCCTTCAATCATGGCTCTCAGGACTACATATTGCGTGTTTGAAGTCTCGTTTGGAGGCGAGTTGACGATGCTGGCCAGCGCTTTCCAGTAGTTGACTGGCGGATACGGATTCGCCTTGGACGTCTTGCTGAAGTCGCGAAGAGATATCGATGCGAAACCGGCGCCGAGACCGGTCATTCGGTCGTTGTGAGTCTGCTCAGTAACGTATCCGGGGCCATCCTTTTTCCATCCTATGGCCAGTCTGCCCCTTTCAGTCCTATCGCTTCCTCTCAATCCGAACAAAACCGGGCAGACGACTCGGAACTTGGCCATGAGGATGTCAATCAGGGATTCACCGCGCCACTGAAAATCCTTCTGAGAAAATATATGGGCTGTGAAGACGCCAATCGGATCCGCCGCTTTGGGATTCGCACTGCACTCGTTGATGAACTGGTTGATGATGCCCTTGGCACAGATGTTCAAGAGGTAGATGAAGAGAGAAGGCAGCGTGGCGTCGTTATGTGCTGCGCCTTCAGCCGGCTGTCTTTGCCCCACGACAAACCGGCTCACTTCGATGGGAGCACTGGGTACTTTGCCGTCGAGTGCCTCTTTCAAAGCCATTGTGATTTTGGCGATCTGCAATGCATGTCAGTCTGGTAATCGTACTCGTCAATTCCCGTCATGTCCTTACCGGTTGTGCGTTGGCGCCCTTCCCAGCCGTAAGCTGTCCGATAGATACCCGGATCTCTCTTCGATAGGTTCCCATCTTGCCCTTCAAGGGCGACCCAGGTACTTTTGCTTCAGCCTGCAGTACCTGCCGCAGCTTCTTCAGCTCCTTGTGAATCTCGAGATATCGATCCGCGAGGGCGTTCTTCTGGGCTGATGCAGCAGGAGGCGCTGGGCTTCGAGTGACGGGTGGCTGGACCGCGGGAGCAACCTGTGCTATTGGCGTCACGCGTTTCTCGAGTTTTGACGCGCTGTCTGCCTGAGCGGTGGGTGCAAAGAGACCGCCCGCGGCTGGTTTCGTTTGCCCCCCAAGGAAGCCATTCGTCTGAGGGGCAACGGCATTCGATATCGTCTGTTGCTTTGTCTCGAAAGGGTTCTGCTTGTTGGGCTCTGGAGCCTTTGCAGGCTCTGGTTGCTGAACGGGCGTTGGCTCGACCTTTTTGGGTGGTTCTGGCACTGGCTCGGGAGGAAGTTTTGGCACCGTCTTGGCTTTGAGCTCTCGCAGCCTTCTCTCTTCTTCGACTATCGCAGCCTCTGCCCTCAATCTTTCCTGCTCCTTGCGTTCCAACTCTAGGATGCGCTGGTGCTCTTCACGGAGCTCATGGAGTTCATATACCCGGATGGCCGCTTCTCGTACGCGCTTGTGCTCTGCCTGGGCGGCGGCGAGAGCGCTTTGGTGGTTTAGCTCATTGTTCCGGCCTTCGACGAGAAATCGAGAAAGAAGGCCGCTGTCGGTACTTGGCAGCACTTGGTCCCTCGTCGGAGAGGAGGAGTTGGTCATGTTCTCGAGGAGGGGTGGTGATATACGGAGTCGCTACGGCGATGGCATCTGCGACTGTTGACTCGTGGAGATGTCGACCTCGCAGAAGGGAAAATAACAACGAAGGAGCGTGAGAAAGGAAGTCCCAGGAGCTTCAATCGCTCGTTGCGCGAGGCTCTTGACAAACGGAAAAGAGGATATTGCCTGGCCAAAGCCAGTCGGTCGATAAATGATTGCTAGATCGCTGTTTTGATATCTCCAAGATTTGAGCCCTGTATCTTTGGTCCGCCCGTGAAAGAAATGCCAGGGTACGTACCGGCCGTGGTTGGTCAGACAATCGATTGATGACGCGCCGGTCGCGGTGAAACGTAATCCCGATGGACACCGCACCGGCAGTTCTCTGAGTGTACAAGTACCGGTACCTGTACCTTATTTGGAGCTTGGTGAGTCTCGAGCTAAAGAAGCGTTTGGGCCAGGGTGGTAATGAGGGCTGGGATCTACGATTGACGGACGCTTCGTCTCATTTCGTCTATGTGCTGCTGGGATGCATTCGCGAGGCATGGATGCTTCGGTTGGCTGTTGCTCCAGGCATTCAAGGATCTGATAATGTGATATCATACAGAGAACCGAGCAGGAGTGCTGCAAGTCGCAGTAGCATACCGATCTTTTTCGTTCCCAACACCAAGAACTTGTCACTCACATCCAGACACAGGTGACGTGGCCCTGTCCTATTCGACTCCCTTTATTGTAATTAATGTACTCATGTCTCTTTGAGGATGAGATGACAAAGCGCCAATGGCACCCAGGCTACAGCTGTTATTATGGGGGGGAAGCTTGTCTTAGTTTCCGGTGGGAATCATGGCTACATTCGGCCCCAGCAACAAGAACAAGGGCGCACTACCTCAGACGCTTTAGTCTTGACGTATCCGTACTTCGTACTTGGCCAGAGGGCAAATAAAGGAGTCCGGCTTCAAACACGTTGCTTCTGTGAATGCCTGTTGGAACAAGTCCGACGGTTCCTTACACGCGTGTACCGCCGTACTGCCTTAGTCAGAGCAGGTACATGTAAGGAGGGCCAAGTCACAGTCTGTCGTATGTATGCCACTCGATTCGGTTATGCAATTGACCCCCCGGCATTGGCGGCGCCAGGGGACTTGAGCTCTTGATCCATGCTACCCCATACTCTCGTCTTTGCTGGGATGACACTGTTGATAGCCTTGAAGATATTGTTGCACAGCAAGCGGCTTGGCTGTCAGCACGAGCGAAGGGCGAAGCGACTGCTGGGCAACACACAAGCCCGTTCTATCTATACATGGCTCACGACGCTGCGAAGAGGCTCGATCCAATGGTTGACTTTGCACGAGGTTGGTGCAAGCAGGCACAGACAGACTACCGCCACTAAACAGGCCTGACTGGTGGACACGATATCATTAGCATCTGGGGCTCGTATTGATGAGGGTTGGGCGATAGCGGTTTAGTGGAAGCGTCAGGGGCGAGCACTCTGTAGCAAGCTCGTTGTTCCAATGCTTGGGACGTCCACTGGCACTTGTGCAGAGCTGGACAGGCAAGCTTCCTCAGCTGCAAAAAAAGCAAAAAGGCGACTGCTAATGCCGAGCCGTCCAGCCTAGAGCATGCGATACATGTGCAGGCGAGCTGTCTGGCGCTGCAAAGAATCCGACACTACCGTGGATCATGATATCGCAGGTTTCCGCCGTGTCGTGTGACGACGCGATGGGTTAGAAGAGCGGGACAGGAGCGCTACGGCTGCGGCGCCAGCAGCCCCAAGCAGGGGGGGCCAAGGCTCGAATGTTGAGTTGTGATGGGCGCGGGTTTGATATCGGCCAGCCCAGTGTTATGTGTGCCTGTATTCGCTTGTCCCTGGCAATGTCCGCCCAGGCAGCCTGGAGAGGGCTTGTTGACGCGATGGCTGTGGCGGTCTCGTATCCGTGCGAGGGACTGACTCTGACCCTGGATGCCATGCCTGTCGTGCCCTGTGCTGTTCTGTCCCTGCGATAGTCGTCGAGGTCGTCAAGCCGACTTGTTGGAGGAACGATGAGGCCATGGGCAAAGGTCCGGACATGTCTGGAATTACCGTCCAATGATGCCATCCGCAGGCCTGCTCAATCCCTCATTGCCGATAGTCAAAAGGATCTCGACGAGCGAAACTGGCCAATTGGCAATCTGAATCAGGCTCTGTCGCCAGCAATTGCGGCTGCTCCAGGATTTAGTGTAGAATGAACAGGTTATGACAGCCTTTCGTACCTGAGATGACAGGTCGGGGCCGGTGCAGCCCGGCATCCAGTCCAGCCGGCGCCCTGAATTGACGTTGATAATCGTTCAATGCCGTGGATTGAAATCCCGCGAACACGTGCGGCGACTGAAGCACTGGATCATCAACAGCCTCGACTGCCCTCAAGGCTCAAGGGGGGCCCGGGTTGGGTTGAAGCTGGTTCGCCGCAGCGGTCGCAGCCGCGCCGAGGTGGCGTGCGCCAGCGACCTGCTAGCGAGTGGAGGATCGAGAGCGTCACTGCACACCCCCCCACCCCATATTTTCGCCCCCGGGCGGTAGCTCTACCTGTATCTCCCCAGCTGGCAGCGCGGCCGGTCTCTATCCTCCCTCCATCCTCACTCCCGCACAGCGCCTCTGCCCAGGAGCTGGACTTCCCATCCGCATCCATCCTCACCTTCTCTTCTCTTCTGATTGTTTCCTCCCTCCGCTTCTGCTCTGCATTGCACCGCCAGCCCGACTCCTTCCTTTCCAACGCTCCTTGGCTCTGTCGAGCTCGCTTGAACCCACTGCATCGACCCTCCTTTGGCAAAATCTGTCCTGTCCACGGGGGCCTGCCTGTCTCTTAGAGCCGAATCTTGACCACGACCCAGAACCACGACCACAGCAACATCCCAACGCCCAACAGCCTTCTTCCACGGCCATTCCATCGCCAAACACCTCCTCCAGCATCGCTCACCACCAGCCCGCACCCGACGTGCACCCTTTCCGCTGCCTTTGCTTCCGCCATGGACCAGCAACAGCAGCCGCCGCAAGCTGGCCAGCATTCCGCTGCCAGCGTTCATGGGCCGGCTGGACGCAGGCTGCACATTGCGCATCGCCGGAGCCCGTCCGAACTCACGCCGCTCATGAGCATGTTTGCCAATCCAGGAAGTGAGTCGTCTTTTCTTTGTCTTCTCCCTCTCTCTTCTATTTGGCCCCTGCGAGCAGCTTTTTTTCTCGCTTCTTGTTGCTTTGTGGCGGCTGCCCTTGTCGCCGCAAGGTCTAGGCGCGGGGCAACAGCGTTGCCAAATCCACAGCCTTCCAACCCCCCC